>NC_090727.1:42507985-42527985 GCF_036898095.1 Palaemon carinicauda
CTCTCTCTCTCTCTCTCTCTCTCTCTCTCTCTCTCTCTCTCTGTACTTTTCTAAATTGCAACATGATTAAGGCTTTTACTTTATCCTATGAAACGGTCGGTAATAATGTATTAAGAATTATATTTTTTCTCGAAGAACGAAACATGAAAAATTAGTAACCAATGTAAATTATTCTTTATACCAAATTGACAATATATATATATATATATATATATATATATATATATATATATATATATATATATATATATATATTCTTATTAGATGAAACACACGCAGACACACATACACAAACAAAGCATGAATTGAAGAAATTGATGACAGTGACAGTGAATTGGATAGCGGATGATGGGACGATACAGCAGGAGAAAATTCTCAAAGGAAATCTCTTGTTTTGCTTTTGTTTTACTAGGAGTTTTTCCCTTCTCTTTTCAACCCCAGTTCGCCATTCCCACAAGGAGCCCTAGACAAAAAGTCTTCATCAAATAGAACCGAGAGTGTTGCTCTCATAAACCTACAAAAGCAAAAAAGAAAATATGAAAACTTTTATCTTATTATTTTTTGATGCTCTCACGTGCCTTTTGATTCCTCAGGCTATCCATACTAATTGAGTTATTTAATCTTAAAGCCGATGAAACCGGATGTGTTTACTTTTTTATGCCCTCTTAAATTTCATGCAGATTGCAATACAAAGTTTGCTAAATTGTGTTCATTTTTTCTTTACTTGTTTCCGTCACATAGCTGGAAGTACCTATTTTGTATTGCCAAACTCATGAGCTCTCTAATTACAGGCGTGTTTATTTCATTACTTAATACTAATTTTCATTTCTATTTCAATAGATTTAGACAAATGAAACGTCACATCATTCTTTTGTTGCATTGGTTTAACTAATTTAACACTGTTACATCTCTAACTAAATTAACTTTTTCATTGAGAGTCGAAATCTATTTCGTTTTCCGTTTCACCATTTGTTCTACTTTAAATAAAAAAAAAAGATTGTTGGGATTTAAGTTTTTGTGCCTATTCTACATTTACCTACAGCTGATTTTCCTCTCTTGTTTTAACCTAGTTTAGCACTGAAATCACCCAAAACATAGGTGAATTGAGCCTTATGTTTTCTCAAAGATATCTGCAGATCTTCATAAAAAATATATTTCTTTCATCGTATGGAATGTTAGTGCGTATACAGTTTATACTACATATCTAATTTAATAATCATATACTTATTTAGATTAATAATTAATACTTCAATTCTATCAGTAATAGTATAATATTCCTCTATGTTACCCACAATATTTCTTTTAATAAGGAAACCCAGCCCATTTACTTTGTTCATTTAATGTTTTCGGAAGCAAAAAATGGCCCTCTTGTTTTACTCTATGTACTGAATTTATGTGAGAAGACTTAATAATAAAGCAATTCTGACGGTACTTTTTTTAAAAGGGTCTCTTTCCTTGATCAGCCAGCATGCAATATTGTAAATTACTGTTAAGTGAAATTATCTAGAAAGATAAAACTTCATGATTTTCCCAAAGTTATTATTATTATTATTATTATTATTATTATTATTATTATTATTATTATTATTATTATTATTATTATTATTATTATTGTTGTTGTTGTTGTTGCTGTAATCATTATTATTATTATTATTATTATTATTATTATTATTATTATTATTATTATTATTATTATTATTATTATTATTATTGCTGGTGTTGTTGTTGTTGTTATTCTTATAATTTCTATTATTATTATTATTATTATTATTATTATTATTATTATTATTATTATTATTGTTGTTATAAATTTTACAAGATTTTGTGGTGGCATCTGTAGTAGTACTATATTAGTAACAGTAGTAGTAGTAGCAGTATATTTGTACCTGAAGCTCTTTTTTTTCTTAAACAATAACTCGGGCAACTAAGCTAGATTCGAAAGTTAGTAATATCATGGCTTTATGAGAAATCTATAGTATTATTATAAAAAAATTGAGTTCGAAAGGCAGTTTTGTAAAACCAATTCAATGTTGTCGTAACATTTTATTTCTGTTAACGGGTTTACAAATCAATTAAAACTATACACTTTTAAAGCTTCCAAATGAAAGGGTATTAAAACTCCTCTCGTCTCTCCTACAGATTGGATCCTGCAGGTAATTACAACACCAATTTAATAACATTTTAATAACATTTTATGCATAAAAAGTAAAAAAAAATATACCTTTATTATTATTGAAAAAAAAAATAGAGTAAATGCTTTTGAATCCCAGGAGATTACTCCGTTTTTTTTTTTATATAACATTTCTATTGGGTTGTGGGAGATCTCTAAACAAGATTCTGCCAATATATCATAATAATAATAATAATAATAATAATAATAATAATAATAATAATAATAATAATAATAATAATAATAATGGTAACTAAAATGGTAAAGAAATTAAGTGTAACTATGAGTTAGAAAAATACTCCATACCTTTATGGTTAATAGTCATTTTTCAGGATAATAATTTTCTTAGTTGTTTCCATATTTACCAAAATCCAAGAATATTTGCCATTGAAGCCCCTTTCTTACAATAAGTAAGTTTTCATAAAGGAAAATTATAAACATATAATTTAAGTAAAATTCACTTTGAAGATTTTATCATCAATAACACATAAGAAATTTACCTCTATTTACGGAATAAAAGCCAATGGGTACATAAAATAGTATGGACTGAAAAAAAAAAAAAAAAAAAAAAAAAAAAC
Source organism: Palaemon carinicauda (assembly GCF_036898095.1). Lineage (NCBI taxonomy): Eukaryota > Metazoa > Arthropoda > Malacostraca > Decapoda > Palaemonidae > Palaemon > Palaemon carinicauda. The sequence goes on from NC_090727.1 coordinate 42,510,734, forward strand.
ATTATAAAAGCTATTGTAAAGTATAAAAAAGCCAGTAAAGAAATATAGTTTATGGATATAATAAAAAAAAAAAAATTATAAATGTGTGCCCTCCTCCGTAAAATACGCAATATTTTCTAGATGTATTCAATATTGTGAAACAAAATGACCACTTTTTAAAAAAGATTCAAATACCAAACGCACATACCTTGCAGTTCTTGGGCACCGTCTTGGTGTCCTTAGACTCTCTGCGAGACGGTAGGTACTCCTCCAGCAGAGAAGGTCTGGAAGGTTCCTGTCACCTCGTGGAAGTCTGAACTAGGCTAAATTAAAGGCTACAGTATGGCTTGCATTTACTGCACAACCTCTGCAACGTGTGTGTTGTAAGAGAGTCTTTCGAGAAAGAAACAAGAAAATGTTCTTTCCATTACAGGCCTCCAAGGCTTCTAACTAAGTGAGAGGAATTTCTAGGGATGAAACTTAGATAGAAGGTAGGAAAATTTGGTCTTCGCATTCATCACAAATGCATCATCTTTAGTGAGGAAAATATAATACCCATTCTTTGGAGTCAAGATTAGTGCTTGGCTGGCTTTTGATGTTATGATATGTTAATTTTTTAATGGGGACATTCCTGAATCTCACACCCCATTGATCTTATGGCAGAGTAGTATTCATTGTGTATTATCTATGAAGGCGAATTATAATTTTCCATGCTAATGCACTTCATAGAGGAGAATATTCAATATGTACAGTATAGGAGCCAGTATACAATTATCGGAAAGTATGTCGGCTAATGATCAATTCAAAAGCATTATAGGATCTTAGAAATGATTGAGGCTTATTCAACTTAAACACTATTATAGAAAATATGCCTACTGCATTTATCAATTCAAACAAGTAATATAAACTTTTTGGTATTGGTGAGTACTGGTATGCTGTTACAGGATAAATTGTTTCATATTATGACCGATGTTTCTTTCAATTAGAAGGTCACTTTTCAATCACAAAGTTTTTTTTTTTTTTAATTTTCGATAAATTTGCATATTAATGTATAGTTTTTGAAGGTATTTTATTGCCTTACCAATGATATACTAAACAAAGAATTATATTTACTAGTCCACTTAATTCGTTGATGGATTCCTTTAAAACAGAAAAGTATTTTTTTTCTTCATTATTAGTGACAGTGACAAATTATGGAAACAAAACAGTTTTCACTTTAAAAGAAAAACGTTTTTTTTTTTTTTTTTTTTTTTTTTTTGACATTCATTAAGAATTTGACAAAACGTTTCTATTGCCCCATCCACATTGAGGTGGATGAAGAGTATTTCGGGGGAAGGTTATGTGTTTGTCTGTTTACTTGTTTTTTGTTAGCAACTAAACGCTAAAAAACTACTTGACTGATTCGATTAAAGTTTTTAGGAGAGATACACTCTGACGTAATGGACCCCAATCAAATATTGACCTCATTGAGTCAAAGTCAAGGTCACAGTGATCCAAAAGATCAAAATATTTTTTTTTTAATAAAAAATTGTTAAGTATTACCCAATTTATTTGAAACCAAGGCCGAAATCTTCATTTTCCGATGCTGAAAATATAAATAAATATCAAAGTAGTGAAAACGCAGTTTTGAGGATTGGTAGGCTCAATGTTCAAATGGGTCGAATTTTCAAGAAAACGAATTTCAGAGGCCATAACTCTCGAACGAGTAGAGATGAATACTTTATTAATATTATTGATATATAGGAAATCACATAAGGTCTTTAAAATGACACCACGACCTTTGATCTTCTGTAACCTTGAAAGGTCAAAATTCAGACTACCTGATTCCAGCAAGTTCAGATTCTCAACCGTTTATCATTATTGATGGATACTGCAGTTGTCTTGAAGGTTCCCGGGCGAGGGGCGGTGATTAGCTTGTCTGACACCACTTGTTTACCTTTATTTACTGATATAGGAACTGTAACCCTTTCATCATGTTTGACAAGATCTGAGGTTCTACTTTTTCTTTTTTTCTAACTTGACTTTTGTAAGATACTTTTTAGAGACCTCTTCCAGAAAGGAGTGTTATATTATAAGTTCATCTATTGTATGCCCCCTCAACTCGAACGTATTGTTAAATTTAGCACTAACTAACTCTAATACTTTTTAGTTTTCTTATCATATTAACAATGCGCAACCATCAGTTAAATATAAATATGCAATGGAGTGTTTATTTTTATCTTTGCATATGCATATTAAAAATTCAGGTTGATGGGCCACCCGTAAAATTCTAGTTTTTCAAATAATGAGAGTTTTTAAAATTAATGATACAAAAATATTTTCCTTGTTAGCTTTACGTCATTATTATGTTATCTCTCTTTTGGTCTTGGAAAAGGTTATAATTTCAGTTATTGACTGTATAAAGAAAAATTCTAAAGCTATAGTTGACTGAAAAAAAAAAAGTTCGACTATATCCTTCCTGGCAAAGGGGAAAATCCGTATATTACTTCTATTAAAAAAGTATTCACGACTAGATATATTTTTTATTTAAAACATATTTAGTTCAATGGTGAAATTGTAGTTTTAAATACAGTATATATAAAATGAAAAACTATTCATGTAAATATACGATGATGTATATATGTTATGAATTATAAGATTGTAAATCTGTATTTCATAATGAAAGAAAAAAAATTGAGTTGATTGAAGCTCCATAGAGGGGAGAAAATTATCACGCAGTAGGACTCAATTTTCAACAAAGTATATATAGACAATCTGACAACTTCAATATAATTTTAGACCGAGTTTTCCAGTTAATTTCTAATGGTTTATTTCATATCGTATATGTAACTCAATGTTAGTAGCAATTTATCACAATTAACATTTGATATTAAGGAATGTTAGGTAACAGATGGTAATTCAAGTCGAGAGAGAGAGAGAGAGAGAGAGAGAGAGAGAGAGAGAGAGAGAGAGAGAGAGAGAGAGAGAGAGAGAGAATATAGTTTAAAGTAAAATCTTCCAAGAATTATATTGGGATCAGAAATCACTTATTAACGAAAGGAGTAATCTTGAGTTAAAGGAAACAAAAAAAGCTCAACTTCATAAAATGCTGATGATGGTATCAATGGAGGGAAGTTCAAATACTGAGATAAAGGATCATGTTATAAAATATAGAAGAACAGAAGTTAGATTTCAATGAAATCATCCAGAAACTAGAGAGAGAAGGAACCCATACGTGGTTAAAAAACAAATAAGGTAAAGGGAAAAATAAATCAACCACAAATCCTGTGTAAAACTGGAACCAGTTAGCATGAATAAAAAGAATTACCTTATAGGGTAAGCCATCAAAACAATTTGGGAGCTGTAATAATAAAAAACAAAAAACAAAAAAGGGATGAAATCAAGGTCGAATACAATTTAAAAAAGAAAAAAAAAACAGTCTTTAGGCGACGGCAGTAAAAAAAAAAAAAAAAAAAAAAATTGGCGGTCACTACTGGCCAAGAATGATAAAGGATTTTACAGATGATTTAATGATTTATCAGATCTTTAGGCAAGCCCAAATCAAAAATATGCGTAAATCCCCTTTTCACATAACAAAGTAATAGTTTCGCCATATGCGGGCGGCGATTTTGTGTGATTTAAGGTCTTCGTAGGTTATAGAGTTGTCCCCTTGTTTGCACAGCCAATCGAAAAAAAAAGAAAAAAAAAAAAAAAAAAAAAAAAAAAAAACATGGTGTTAAAAATATGTTACATTGACTCTGGTGGTAGGCCAAAATGTCATTGTCTTCAATATATTACTGATGAACCAGTTTACTTGTTAAACTCATTTTGTATGCAAGTGTATCCATCTGTAGTTTTACAGCCTAACTTCCATTACGTATTTCATTTGGACCATGTCACTTAGCTTTTGTCGCATTTCCACAGGGAAGGATAAGGATTGCAAGTCACTTATACTGATTTTGCTTTCACTTTGAATTGAAAGAGTTGATGTACTTAGAGAAATTTGTTTAGTAACTAAATTTTTTGCATGGACCTCCCATGTGAGCTTGTGGCGCTCTACTATATCAAAGGCATTAATATGGCCAATATAGACTGTATAAGTTTGTATTTTGCTCTTAATATTTCTCCTGTATTTGCAGTCACTTCTCCGTCCTTAATTCCTATAGAAGAGAATTATTATGGAATCTCAAGGATTTTGGTATTTTCTTTCTCTCATTAGGGCCCAGATAATCTTGTTCAGCTTAGTTTTGAGAAGGTAACCCCGGTTCTTGAACTTTTTATAGGAATTCCGTCATGAACAAAGCTTTCAGCTTCTTTAACACTTGTTAATGTAGCCAAACCATAGTAAAATATTTACAGCTTGTCGATGTCCTGCATGAGGGGTAGATTAAGCAGAACAACAATAACCGACTTTTCAACGAAATAAACTTTGGTTCAGTGTAGCGCGGAAATAATCAGTCTTGTGGTTTCGAATATCATTTCATTCGGAGAGGAGTGACTGTATTTTTCTTAGATCTATAAAGGAATTAGATGCCATTTAAAATACCTTGAGTGTTTTTTTTTCTCCCCCAAGCCCATCTTGAATATCCTTAGATTTTCTTTATTCAACAACAGTTTTGTAGCATACGCAGTTAACTATGTAGGTCCGACCTCAAGCCCTTCCATTTAGGGTAATGCTACATTTATGGGATTTGCAAGATATACGCCATGTGTTTTTCATTTTTGTTCAACTAGTTAGCGTATGATATAAAATTTCTCATCAAAGCAATTTGTTTGAGAGCACTTAGAGAAACCGATTTCAGCTTCAGCATCATCTCGTATCAGCTTGCAGATATTTATACACTCAGTGTCTGGGTCGTCCTGCGGAATGACGGTTAAGGAAGTGTGCCCTCTGACATGTGAGGACGAATAGGATCGCTTGTCTATTACTTTTCCTCATCAGCGTAGTTCAATTTTTTAAGATGCTATCACTCTGTAGAGTCTAGCATACAACACCAATGCTTGTAAACGTGTGAGAAAAATGTTTTCATACGCAGACAAACGTTAGACTTACATAATTTATATTTCAAGTGTTCAGACAAACGTTGGTGAACGGTCACAAATGCAAAAGACGATCAAAATTTATCTCGTTCAAATATTCAGCCTATACGAGCGTGTGAGTCATAGGTTACAGATATGCTAGGAATACGAAGAATACGCTGGAAGGAAGCCTAAGTTACATTACTGTGTTTCTTATTCTGTATACTAATTGATTCTAACATCGTTGTGGGCGATATAAATCAATCTTTTTTTCAGAATACATTATTCTTTATCATTGGTATTCAAAAATGCGTTTTCCTCAAAAGATATAATGACCTACATTTACAGTTAATTACATGATTTTCACAAATCAATTTGAAAATCTTTTTAGGGAAGAATTGAAGTTTTACCAAGGAAACTTCGATTCTATTCTCGCATCAGGAATTGATATCGATATATGTATAAAAATTTTTTCATGCTTGATGTATGATGACTAAAATATATTTGACCACCACTCTCTGACCATTGGTTTTGTTAAAAAGGATAACCATATTTTAAAAAAAAAATATATTCATATCGTATATTTGTTAAGAAGAAGATATTTCGTGCCTATTGTGACGATGTCAAAGCATGATGATATAATGAATGTTCAAAGGTAATGTCAATTTGAAAGTGGGTTAATTGTTGATTTTATTAGCGATAGAAATATGATCTCTTAGATGTGTAATGTCCTGACATATTTCTAATTGTTACCTTTATAATAAGCCTCCACAACCGCCATCTGTTGTTGGGTTATGTCTCCAGACTTATATTTTAGTCCTTGTTTTCCTAACACTGCTAGTGAATTATTGTAAAGTTACTTGTTATTTTTATTGTTGATCCTTGGGAAAAGTGACTTAACAGCTTTCCATGCGTCGGTAAAGAGAGAGCTCTATAACTTTAGGTAGTGAATACTTGTTTCTTGATTTAAAGTATTGTGATATTGTGCTACTCTTTATAGTGAGAAGAGAGTAATATACTTTTGATTGTACTTCTGGTTGTATCTATCCTACGGTAACCATTGGAGGCATATAATAATTGTTCGATCGCGAGTGACTTCTAAAAATAGAAAAAGGTTAAAATCAAGGAAAAACGGAAATTCACTACAGATGTTATGTATTAACAATATATTTTACAGACCAAATATTCGGTAAAATATCATCGCTATAATTTGGTACCTCATCAGCAGTCCTCCTTGGCATCTTAAGCAGGTGCACTTATGGAATTCCATATGCAGCTCCATTCACTGGACCAATGTGGTATTCAATATCGTCATATTACGAATGACCATGATCTATTCATTGCAGGAAACCCTTCGGGACCTTTCCTTTCAATCGGCAATTGACGCTTCCTCTCGTGCAGGAACAATTACCCGAGAAGTCCGTGCCCTATCAATTTCCCTTGACAGAAAGGAAAATACCTTCTATGATCACTTTCCCTTACAACCTCGTAATATCAGCCTCTTTTCTGTACATATCGCCCGGCCCCCTTTCCCTCAACCCGGACTGCTATAATATGTAGTTTGCCTCCGATAGGGGAATAGTTCTGCTCCTATTTCAGGAGAAAAGGTTCAACTATTACAGTAAAAAATATTATGTGTTTGTTTAATGATTACATTTTCATTGTTATTTGACTGGTACTATATATTCAGGAAGGATGGCTATCAAATAAACAATAACCGAAGATATAAATCAGGTTTAACTGAAATAGTCCCATTTGAGTGGTAATGTTTCTATTAAAAAAGTTTTTTGGTTTTACTATACCACTGACTTCATGTAAACTATCCTGACATACGTGACAACCAAAAAAAAAAAATATATATATATATATATATATATATATATATATATATATATATATATATATATATATATATATATATATATTTAGATTCAATAAAAAAGAATTCATTATGATTTTGAAATATATTTGAATTACGGTAAAAATGGCCGGTATAAGGAGTCGGTCAGAGAGAGAGAGAGAGAGAGAGAGAGAGAGAGAGAGAGAGAGAGAGAGAGAGAGAGAGAGAGAGAGTTATAGCTTCAATAACAATATACAAAATAAGGAATTCGATACTCTAACGCTCTAAATAAAAAATAAACCAATGAGGAAAACTACATGATAGATGTTTAAAAAAAATATATACTCTCAAATTTATGCATATCGATAATATAAAAAGTGGGATTCGTATTATTAAAAGTATCAATAGGGATTGAAATATCACAAAAGGTTTACGGTTTTAAAGTCAACCTTGTGGTAAATGACAGGTCATTGTGCTAATTGCACAAGGTTGTAATGACTGAACGAAAATGCGCGTGTAATTAACATTATCGTTATTGTGCCCCCCACTCCCCCCCCCACCCCACCCCCACCAACCATCACCTCCAAAACATCCCTCTACGTGGCATAAGGGAATCAGGTATATCATGGAACACTATCTAAAGTCATAGAATACGAGGAAATGCATGAAGAGAAGAGAAAATATAAATAGAGGAAAGTTTTGAAAATAATCTATGGTAAAATGTGGTAAGTAAAGACTGATATATATAGGTATATAAAAAATTCTCGCATTTATGTCCAAGAATTTCTGAAACACTTTCGAAGTCTACCCATTTTCATGAAACATATCAAATAAATAGACATTGAGAAGCCGAATAAACATTAAAACTTAGTTAAAAGAATAAACTTAGGAAATTTTACTTTTGAATAAATAATAAATGAACGTCCTTTTTTTTTCTGATTGAAAGCTTGAAAATGAAATAGTAATCGGTGTGTGATATGGATATACAATTTTATACCAATTTTTTTCTATACCATAAAATGAGAGTTCATAAAATTTCTTTCATATCTGTTACATCAACGTAGCAGTTTATCATTTCATATTATGCCAGTCTGAAAAAAAAATCAAACACATGAATATATCTAACAAGATTATTACCGTGTTCCAAAAAAAGTCAATCATATTAAGTTAAAGTTCAATACAGTATTAAGGATTCATCATCAGAATTCTCAAATTAAATTTCTATTGATCAGAATAAGTGACATAACAATAATTTCTAAAAGCAAGACTTACATTTCCCCTATATAATAAGGAGCAAGTGTCAGACTATATATATATATATATATATATATATATATATATATATATATATATATATATATATATATATATACACGCACGCACACACAAACATATATAAATATATAAATATATATATATATATATATATATATATATATATATATATATATATATATATTTATATACATATATATACACACATATATATATATATATATATATATAGTTAGATAGATAGATAGATATTCATTCATACATATATATACACATATATACGTGTGTTTATATACATAATATATATACATATATATATTTATATATATATACATATATATATATATATATATATATATATATATATATATATATATATATATATATATATATATATGCGTAAAAATCACAGGAAAACGTGATGCTCAGATGCAGAAGAACCACAGGGAAAATGAAAATACGAAATATACGATAAAGTCCTATATTGTATATTTCGTATTTTCATTTTCCCTGTGGTTCTTCTGCATATATATATATATATATATATATATATATATATATATATATATATATATATATATATATATATATATATAAATACTGTATATATGAATATATTTATTTATATATACATATGTAAGTATATATATGTCTTATATATATATATATATATATATATATATATATATATATATATATATATGTGTGTGTGTGTGTGTGTGTGTGTCACACTCAGGAGAGAGGGGTAATCATACCACGGGTTTTAGCTAGAAGAGAGGACCGGGTGGACCGGGTTGAATCAGTGTGTGTGCGTGTGTGTGTATATCTATCTAAATATTTAGACGTCTTTTTTGACGGCTCTGGTATATTAGTATATCTATAAAATCTAATTCAACATAACTGCATGACTAACCAACGACCTTCTTTTGACCTTGGTGCAATAGCCATATCTACAACGAGGATCAAATTAAAACCGTTCAGTGTTTTTAGCAAAGTCTTCCTATTTGTAGCTATTTCCTGACTCGTTCATAGCCCCACTTACCTCACCTGATGTCTGAGACTCGGTATCGGAAATGCTCAGATCTAAACGTTTTACTGTGACGATTTTTCTCGATGAAATAAGGAAGGACGGAATATATTCCTTCCTCTGAAACATGGCTGGCAAAGGTTGCCTCCTAACTTGTTTCCAATAATGTAAGTGAAAATGAAAGAATAAGGTTTGAGATTAGAGATATGTTTTATTCGATAAGGTAGGGAAATGAGAAAATTAATACAAATTCCATTGATTTTTTAAAATTTCTACCAATCATTTACTCAAAAAGATAAAACATACATACAAATAAATAATCTAGAACTTTGTAGTAGATCTTTCGACCATATTACTATGATTTTCTGTTATCGAAATAGTTAGTACAAACAACCAGTATTTTTCATGTAAGCATAGTGCTTTAGGCTACTTGAAAATCTGAAGTCAATTGCGTTTTTTTTTATTCTATTTGTCAACTCTGCTAATTTAGACAATGATAGAGGAGATTGATTGATTGATTTGAAGTTTTCTGGCATCCTGACATCTAAGGTCATTGACGGCGAGATCGATGAGAAACGATCCTATTTTTCTGGATTGTAATAACTAGGATTTAAATATTCAAAGGATATCTTTTATTGTATTGGCAGTCAAGAAACAAAATGCTATATGGTGATATTTTTTTTTTTCATATTAACTCTTGGTATGAATACCTTATTCGAATCATGAACACATCCTTGAAAATAATTTTTATATTGGGATATATAAAGAACTTCAGAAATATTGAACGAGAGTAAACTATGATAACGTCTTACCTGCTTGAGAGTGATCGTAGACAATATCACTGTTCGTGCTTTACAGAATGATGCCATTAATTGTGGGCTGTCTAAACTTCATCTATGTACTGACGGTGATATCTGGGGAATTGTTTCAGTTTTCAATAGTGTCATTATATACCTATTTAAAGTAACCACGTAACATTTTTTTGCGCTTAATATCAGCGGGATATATCAGCATATAGTATCATGAAATTGTGCATTTTATTAAATTAGACTGTGTAACTACTAATTAATTCTTCCTAGTACCACGGAATTGTTTTCTGAAATAACCTGAACCCTTAGAAAAGTAAAAATGCACTAGAATTAATATAAATATCACACAATAATGATAGAAACTGCAGTAGCTATTAGGTTTTAGTACGATAGTATATATTTTAATCATCTTCGAATATTCATTCATGCATATGGTTCATAGAGTAGAGAGAGAGAGAGAGAGAGAGAGAGAGAGAGAGAGGGAGAGAGAGGGAGAGAGAGAGAAGCAATATATATGCACTGCGACACCGGCCCTTATCTATTTACATGGCTTGATTAAACAAAGTTGAGTTTATGCGAAAATATATTTACGTCGGTAAGTTCCAAGTTGTACTAAACTTTCTTTTTAGTCATTTGTTTTTTTTTATAAAATCAGCAGGAAACTTTTTTGCATTTGTTTGACGATCGCTTATTTCATTACTAGTAGGTAAGGATAAATAAAGGGCTATCAATTGTCAAAGTTATTTTTGTCTCATGCATACTCATTGACAGGTAACTACTGTGTATCTGTTAGATTATTTATCTTTTTACCATCTGGCACACTTTTTAAAATTTACCGCAAACAAATAAATAAAAAAAAAATAAAGAAATAAAAAGACCGCAACAGTCCTGGAATAAATTTACCCAGGCATTTTAGCTTTTTAAAAATGGATATATTGACGTAATAAGGATATTGCTGTCACCAACCTGTAAAAGATAATAACAAAATAGGGTAAAAATGACAGTCGCCTGTATTTACTGAAATATGGCTAAAAACAGTATTTTTTTACGGAGAATTTACGATTGAAATTACGATTTTTGTAACAGTTCTTAGCTGCGATGTGTTCATTAAAAAAAAAAAAAGTATAAAAATAAAATTTTCAATTGACTATTGTATATTATGAAGGAAATAAACTAAGAGTAAACTATAAATATGACAGATATTGGATGTTCATTACTCCCTGAGGATCTGACTGTAATTTAGAATGAAACAAGATGGTTAATATAAATAAGAAATATAGACTATTGTTGAAATCATTTTAAGACTATCATTCGTTGTGATTGATTTATCATAACCAAGGGATGTAATTTGCAGAAAAATCCAATTCTCCAATATTCAAATGAATGATTAAAAGTCAATGGTCTTCTACAGTCGTGTAAATATAATGAATACATGAAAGGCAACGGTTATGATTTTGACAACAAGAAAACAAGTTATCTGGAGACAGATGTTATTATGACATGTAAGTTTCGTATAGAAAAAAGTCTCAAGGGGAAATCCTGACTTAGTTAATTGGGAAGGGTTTTACCTAAGAAAATTATGGTTGCTTAAAAAAACTTGATTTAAGCTAATAAGCAATTAAAAAATATATTATAAATCAGTGCAAACACAAAAAAAAAAAAAAAAAAAAAAAAAAAAAAAAAAAAAAAAAACACACTATTCATAGTCGATTCTCCTAACAGTTTGCAGCAATAGTGAATCAATATAGAATAAATTTAATTGTAATATTTTGTTGTTTAAAGTATGCATGAACAAATTTATGCCTTTGCATAATTGATGCAGATATATTGTCAAACTACAATTCATAAATGTATGCATTAATAATTCTTTTAATAATTTCACCTCTCATAAAACTAATATGTAACATACAAGAATCAAAGCCAGGTGAACATGTTCATAGAAGATGTTCTATGTCCTCAGGGAAAAAAATACTTCTTTTCGTATTACGATACTTGAGGATTTTATTTGGCTAAGTCTGAGAATATCCACAATATTTAATAAACTACAATGCTTTTGAATTATCCTTAGGGAAATATCATGTCCAAAGAGGCTTTAGATTTCCCACAGCTGGAGAGCTGAGCTAGTTAATTTTACTTAAAAAAAAAAAAAAATCAGGAATGAAGATCAAGTTTTTCATTACTCGGTTTACTATATTCTGTTTACTGACACACTGGATGGCACAGCTGTTATGAAACTCAGAATGGGGTTAAGTATCGGCTAAATAATTATTTAGTGTACAGCTCAATGTTCCAGATGCAGTCTACTAAAGCCCATGTATTCTTTAACAATCTTGAACATCTTAATTTGGCTAAAAAAAAAAAAAAAAAAAAAAATCACTCACAAGTAACCGAGAAGAGTTATTTGATATAGACATAAAGCTTATTCCATTAAAGGTATATCGGAATAACTTGAACTGATACTTACTTTGAATAAAACTTCATGAATGCAGGTAACTTAGAAACGTGAAATCATTAGATTCAAGCACGGTGGAATATATCAAGTGACGATCTTGACTTGGTTGGAATTTAATCACTACAAAAGAAAACATTTCTGATTGAACACGGCCATTCCTTAATGTTTTCAGGAATAAGATAGTGATTAAAACATATTATGTATTCTTTAGTTTATGAATATTTCCAGTCCTTCTACTTATTTCATTTGTGCCTAGGTAAATTTAGATATGAGTTTTATGCTAGTGTATATGTTCTTTTATTTGTATTTTATACAGTCAAATAAAAAATAGACTCTCACATTACAAAAAGTTAAAAGCAATGGCTTTTGCTTGTGTTTTTAACCCGCAGTACTTTTCAGGCTTATAAAATACAATGAATGATATGGATATTAATTGTCCTATGCCAATTGAGTAGAATGGATGTTGGGAAAACGTCATGAGAAGATTATTGGCATCTCTGACATTAACATTCACTTAAGCAAACATATTTCCTCGATTATCATGCCATCTATCATCTCGTACTAGAAGAGAATCCGAAGACACTTATTTGTATGAGACTGATTCCTTCACTGAAGGTGATAGTCTCTTTCGCTATATAGTCACGTTGAACTAATGGATCTTGAAGCTCTATAGAGGGAAATTACAGTACACCAAGACTTGTTTACGACTGTATGTGTTGTTTGAGAAAAACAGGGTGTTAATATGTACAGTCCAAATCAGTAAATGGGGGTGATTGGAGGCAAGTGAATACACAACTTTTACACAGATAAAACAATCAGGGATGTACTATGTATGATGTTCGTCATGAAATAAACACTTATTGGGCTTTTTTATTTTTGTTTTTGTTTTACAATTATTATAAACTATCTACCATCTGTGTTTACCATCAATGAATTTTATTTGTATTTAATTAACAAAAAAGAAGACTCAGTTTATCCTACTTCTGTTAACTCTCAACTTTCATCCCCTTACACTGGCTTTCTCTTTTCCGGTCTTGAATATCTTAATTCATTGATTTATCTCTCAGTTATCCAATTTCCCTTACCTTATTTACTTCCATCCGTAATATTCGCTAGTAGAAACCAGCAGCAATTAGTACTTTCTAGTTTTTGCATTCGGTATATGCTAATAGACATTTTCTCCCAGATTTTATCAACTCGTATTTTTTTTATCTTCCATGCATAACTTTCCTAAATCATTCCTTTGTTTTTGTAACAATATTTCCTTATTATCGAAGAAGTGAGAATTCTTTTTACAGGAACAAATCCTTTCAGCTTCATTTTACATCATCTTTCATATTCATTTTAACTATATTATTATTATTATTATTATTATTATTATTATTATTACTACTAGCCAAGCTACAACCCTAGTTGGAAAAGCAAGATGCTATAAGCCCAAGGGCTCCAACAGGGAAAAATAGCCCAGTGAGAAAAGGAAATAAGGAAATAAATAACTGATGCGAATAAGTTAACAGTAAATCATTCTAAAACAGTAACAACGTCAAAACAGATATTTCCTATATATACTATTAACAACGTCAAAAACAGATATGTCATATATAAACTATAAAAAGACTCATGTCAGCCTGGTCAACATAAAAACATTTGCTCCAACTTTGAACTTTTGAAGTTCTACTGATTCAACTACCTGATTAGGAAGACCATTCCACAACTTGGTAACAGCTGGAAGAAAACTTCTAGAATACTGTGTAGTATTGAGCTTCATGATGGAGAAGGCCTGGCTATTAAAATTAACTGCCTGCCTAGTATTACGAACAGGATAGAATTGTCCAGGAAGATCTGAATGTAAAGGATGGTCAGAGTTATGAAAAATCTTATGCAACATGCATAATTGAACGACGGTGCCAAAGATTAATATCTAGATCAGGAATAAGAAATTTAATTGATCACCGAAATTCTTAAAAGACTTTCTCAATAAGCCAATTTTTGGTGCAATTGAAGAACACGCAGACCTAATGTGTTTCTCAAATGTAAATTTGCTGTCTAGAATCACACCTAAAATTTTAAAAGAAACATAAATTTAAAGAAACATTATCAATACTGATATCCGGATGTTGAGGAGCCACCATCCTTGACCTACTTAAAATCATAATTTGAGTTTTGTTAGGATTCAACTTCATACCCCATAATTTGCATCATGCACTAATTCTAGCTAAATCTCTATTAAGGAATTCACCAACCTCAGATCTACATTCAGGGAATGGAATTGATGCAAAGAGAGTAGCATCATCTGCATATACAACAAGCTTGTTTTCTAGGCCAAACCACATGTCATATTTATATAGTATGAAAAGTAATGGGCCAAGAACACTATCCTCTGGAACACCGGATATTGCATTCCTATACTCACTATGGTGCGCATCAACAACAACTCTTTGAGATCTACTACTTAAAAAGTCGATAATAATGCTAAGAAACGATCCACCCACTCCCAACTGTTTCAGTTTGAAAATAAGGGCCTCATGATTAACAAGGTCAAAGGCAGCACTAAAATCAAGGCCAATCATACGAACTTCCTGACCACAATCAAGGGATATCTGTACAGCATTGGAAATTGTAAGAAGGGCATAACACGCTCCAAGGCCTTTACGAAAACCAAATTGCAAACTAGGGAATAGATGATTGCTTTCAGCAAACCTAAAAAGATGTTTTGCCAGAAGACGCTTTAAAACTTTAAATAATATGGGAGTTATGGAAATTGGCCGGTAATCAGCCGGATTTGAGCTACCACAAACACATTTACAAAGAGGAGTAACATTACCAATCCTCCGACAAGTGCTAAAAGCTCCTCTTCTTGCAAACTTGCGCAAAAAAACAGATAAATTTGAAGCTAAGAAATCTGCTGTCTTTATAAAAAAAACAATGGAAAAATACCATTTGGGTCTACACCTCCATAAGCATCAAGGTCCATCAACAGAGCTTTAATTCACGAGATCGAAAAACTAAACTAGTTAGTTTGGCTTCAGGAAAACATGAATGAGGAAGTTCAAGTTTTTCATTACTCTTTTTACTGTCAAAAACATCAGTCAAAAGGGTTGTCTTTTCCTTTGGACAGTGAGTGACTAAGCAATCTGGTTTAAGTGAAGGAGGAATGTTGCATCTACACCAAAGAGTGCAGATTTAAGGGTAGACCACCATTTATGTTCCTGAGTTGTACCAGAAAGGGTTTCTTTTTTTGTTAAATTGTACTTCTTTTCAATTGAGGCATAAACTCTCTGAGCAAAAGCTCGAAGCTGAATATAGATATTCCATGTCAAATCTGATCTGTTACCCTTCCAAAGGAGATATGCCTCCTGCTTCTCCAAATAAGCGCGTCTACAATCATCATTGAACCACGGTTTGTCCTTTACTCGGTACCTTAGCACACGAGAAGGAATACGCCTATCAATTAAGTTGACTATATTATCATTCAAAGGGACAACAGGATCTACACTACTCTATAATTGTGACCAATTCAAGCACAAAGGATCATGCAAAATCCCATTCCAGCCTGCTTGGGATTTCATATGAATTTTACAAGAGTATGATATATCAGGGACAGGCTGCTCAGTCTTCACTACTAATGAAATCAAGGTATGATCAGATGTCCCGACTGGAGAACCAACTTTACTAGTTATGACGCCAGGGGAGTCAGTGTATACGAGGTCCAAGCAATTACCAGACCTGTGGGTAGCTTCATTTATGATTTGCTCACAGCCTGATTCCGAGGCAAAGTCTAAAGCTCTTAAGGCATGGCGATCGGTAGGAGAAATAGAACTTAACCACTCCCTATGGTGAGCATTAAAATCACCGACAAAGACAAAAGAAGCCTTTCTATCATCTTCTTGTATCTTAGCCATAATGGTAAGAAGACAATCGAAGATAGAATCATCACTATCTGGATTCCGGTAGATCGAACACAAATAAAAGTTGTTATGCCTGCCACAAACTTTTATTACCTGAATCTCATGACACCCACATTGATAACAGGACTTATGAGAAGCAGGGTACTCAGTCCTAATATATGCAACCATACCCCTGGCCCTGGGGATGGCATCACGTTTCAACATTATTGGTTTCTTAAAACCAGTTATAAGGAGCTCAGATGAGTGCTTCATATTAGAAACCAGAGTTTCTGAGCACAAAAGAATATTATACTGTCTTAACGCAACTGTAAGGTCTTGAATATTTGCATGAAGACCATGAATCTTGCAATACAGGAGACGACATTGACGAAATCTAGGACGTACTGGTCCTGGATTTTGCTCAATGTCTCCTGACAGCATAAGAATTAATAGAAATAAAAAAGAGATATCATACTTAAAAACTAGATTAACAAGAATTATAACGAAAACAATATGTACAGAATCATAAATAAAGTGATTGATGAAACCCATAGACTATAGTAAAAAGTCGGAAAAACTGGTCAACATGGAGGAGGCGATACACCATGCAAGGCTAAATACCCTACAGAATAGCCACTTCAACTGAAGGGAGGACAGTAAGGATGGTTTTGAGAAGAAAAAGAATCAGAAAAGGAAAAGACAACCTCTTGATAAACCACCAGGCATCCAAGGCCCTTCTATTAAGCCTGCCCAACAAACCATTTAAAAAAACAAGAGGAAGAAAAAAAATAATAAGATAGAATAGTGTGCCCGAGTGTACCCTCAAGCAAGAGAATTTTAACCCAAGACAGTGGAAGACCAAGGTACAGTTGCTATGGCACTACCCAAGAATAGAGAACAATGGTTTAATTTTGGAGTGTCCTTCTCCTAGAAGAGCTGCTTACCATGGGTAAAGTCTCTCTTCTACCCTTTCCAAGAGGAAAGT
>NC_090727.1:42540368-42567868 GCF_036898095.1 Palaemon carinicauda
GTGTAATGTCAAGTGTCCAGGATAAGGTTGGGATATTGTCCTGTGTGGCAGGTTGGACAGACACTAGATATACCACACTACACCTCATGTAAGCTGTGTAACCCTGCTAATGCCAATAACCTTGAACACTACTGCCTTCATTGCCCCACTGTCTGGAATCTGTTACCTCTAGGACAAAATTCACTTCAAACCTGCCAATATTTATTCAAAGATGACCACCTAGACATAATTTTGACTCGTCATCCACACTTTGGTGGCTGCTAAACTGTCTGTTGCAGTTGTTGCAATAATGGAATACGATCTCAAATATGTTATTTTTGTAACTGATATACTGATGATTGAATGCTGCATTTTTTTTTTTTTATTTCTGATGTACTGTATGTAACTGCTAAAATATAACTTTGTTTGACGTCTTTGGGCGTAGTAAATTTATTAAATAATCTCTCTCTCTCTCTCTCTCTCTCTCTCTCTCTCTCTCTCTCTCTCTCTCTCTCTCTCTCTCTCTCTCTCATAGAGGAATACTTTATCTTCTAACTCTTTATTCTTCTCTCATCTTTTACTTACGCTTGACCTCCAGTTCATGGATCACCTTGAGACAGCGTTGCACCTATTTCATTAGTAGTTGTAGTATCACTTTGGGCAATGCTTTTCATGTCCATCCGTTTCCAAAAAATTCTTAAGGCACTGTCACACTTCAATATAGAACTAACATATACGAGCAGATAAGAAAAATTCCTCATATACAAATAAACACAGGGGGTTCTTTAGGCTTACGTCATTCACCCATATACATTTCGAGTAGCAGGCAAATATTGGTTTACATTCACAGACTCAGAGAGAAAAAAAAATATCATAAACATTTCAAACATTTTCAGAATACGAGATTATGAGTCATACGTTATTCATACGCTAGGGATAGGGTGAGCATATGGGAAATACTGTAAAGTGATGTCAAAGGTACTTTACTGTATGCTTCTCATACGGTGGTCGGTATAACTAGCGCATACATTGCGTATAAGCAACGTAATCCGGTTGGACTAGTTATGTATTTAACATTTATCTAATGATTGATTAAGGTTTACAAATGTATGATAGGCGTATGTCAATTTATTCCTTGTGTATAAAAACTGTTGAAAGCCTAACGAATGATTAGCATATCGAAAATTTATCTCCTGCGGTTTGTCATATGTGCTATAGAGTGCCATTTCCACTTCATCATCAGGTTTTCTTCCCCCATTTCGTAACTTGAGGAATTTCTCTAGATCTTTTTCCTTTTCTGTTGCATCTGAGAGAATGTGGAGGCTGCTGATGAACGGGATGGATACCGTCAGTGTGTTTCAGCAACCGGGCCGCGTATTAGTGAAATCTGGAAGAGTTCATTCCGGATAAATTTTGCGTCAACAATATCGTGAACTCGTTCAGTAGACACAAGTATTGCCAACCTTTAATAGTGACCAAGGCAGCTGGCGTGCGCAGTACATTCATGATCCACTTGCAAGGTCAGAGGACCAATGAGATTATGTTTAATTGCAAGCGAACCGAACCACAGTGGAGCAAAGACCTTTTTGAAGGACGTGGTATAAAGTGACCTGGAAAGTGATGATAAAGAGTATTGGGTAGGTGATGATGTCATGGGTTGGGTAGTAGTTGCCTCATCTGAGCAAGGCCTCTGATTGGCTTTAGCCAATCAGAGGCTAGAGCCAATCAGAGCGTCTGGGGACAAACCCTTCTGGATATCGCTAATATGCAACCGGGATATCTGATACCTCTCCAGCTGAATCAGCAACATCAGTGCATTGATCAGGTTTTCTGTTTCTTTTTTTATTTTATTTTATTATTATTATTATTATTATTATTATTATTATTATTATTATTATTATTCCTTGCTAAGCTACAACCTTGGCTATAAGCCGAGGAGCTCCAACAGGGAAAATATCCCAGTGAGGAAAGGAAACAAATAAAAATAAAATAAAAAGAAGAGTATCTTTGAAGTCTAGTTGAAAGATCTTGGGAAATCAATTTACATATAGGCTGCAGATGGTCATGGAACGAAGCTCTTACGCTACTCATACGTTACTTTACTCGTGCGCACACATACATTACTCATACGCTTATATACAGTACTCATATTCTCATATACGATAATCTTTTTCTACCCATATGTTCACAGGCTGATATATACTACACTTACATATATTGACATTCGCTTATAAACATTATTCAAACGCCGCTCCCACAAAAGTTATACGGTACAAATACGCTATTCATACGCTACTTATATGTTCATTTTCATATAGTGCAAAAATGGTGATTTCATATGCTCAAAGATGTGGTATAATTGATTTCTTATACAATACTCGTTCGTTCCTTTATAATCTAGAGTATGACAGCGCCTTTAGTCCAAGTCTTTGGCCTATATAACTGACGACGGATGAGCATGAGGCTTCTAACATATAAACTCTTAAACTTAGAGGTAAAAAGTTCGAAGCCATACACAAAAACCTCTTTCAACAATTATCCTATGGCTTTTGTTCATTGCTAAATTTAACAATAGAAATACACTTCAATACTGACGTTCTTCCATGTATCTCCTCCTAAGTTTCATTTCAATGAATTCAGTAGTCTGCTTTAAGATTAATGAAACAGCAGAGATCATCAGTTGTACGGGAATTCTATCCCCTCTAAGAAGGGGGATTCAGGTGTCATGCTGATTACCTATAGAATGACTTTCCATTCCATTTTGGGGATAAGGAGAGGGAGGAGGTGGGGGGAGTTCATTACGGGATTGTGTTTGCTGAAATAAATATCAAAACACAAGATTTTAAAAATGAACTGAAAAGCTATTAATATGACCAAAAAAAAAAAAAAAAAAAAAAGGCAGGAAACCATCAATCTTATCCTCAAACTTCCGAGGAGTATAAAGTTAATTTTTTATTCCTGGGACAGACGTGGATCAATTTCGCCTAGCATCTTTGCTACTCAGTTATTTTACCCAAAACTTAGACTTCATGATAACGTGCAATTTCATAGACAAAATATACAGGAATACTCTGCATGTATAATGTCAGTTTGTATTACGGAGAATAAGCAACTGTTTGAAATAAATTGCTTCAAAGCATGGATATTAACTTACCACAATGTTATCTGAATACTGAATCCTACACAACTCACTTATAACCTTTGTTTATAGATGGAATTCTCACTTCTCATGAGGGACTCCCAAAGAAATATCATTTCAGAAAACCTGTAACTCCACTAAGAGTTCGTTTTGGAGATATGCTGATACATCGTGAGAGAACAATGATTTTTGTAAAAGGAAATTTTTGGAAGCAGACACCAACTCTATAGTTTAATTCTTCATTATGTCATAATGGAATGTGTTTTAAAGCGTTAATTATTTCATGGTGTTCCTTGTATTGGTCTGTATTACATATTTTTATTATTTTGTTGGTTGCAGTCTGATTTTCTTTACTCAATTTATTGTAGAATTGACATAGCGTCATGCACACTAGCTGACTTTGTTTCCATCTAAAGAATTTTGGTGATTTTCGTTAAAGATATAGAGAGAGAGAGAGAGAGAGAGAGAGAGAGAGAGAGAGAGAGAGAGAGAGAGAGAGAGCTTATGATTTAAAGTATAAAAAATATACTCAGCATTGTGTTAGTATGCTGACATGTTATAAAATGATTGTGCTTAGAAAATTACTATTTCTAAAGAGCCGCAATGACTAGGTAAAAATGGTGATTTTTTTTTTAGATGTTATTTACTTATGTAATGAAAAAGCTTAAGAATTGGATATCATATATTGAGATATTTTGGGTACGGACCATTTTGGAGGAGGAGGATCACTATATTTGAATTTAACATTTTTGAAGTAACAGAATATGTATAACGCATCGTCATGAGTTTTAATGAAATACCATTAAGCCTGTGTGCAGGTTTTCCAGAAGCTTAAGATTAGATCCAGGAGAAGCAGGTGAAGGACAGACGGATAAATTGAAGAAGAGATATAATTTGAAAAACAAGAATTATATGAGAATCAACAACTGCAGACGAACAGGCAGCAGGTGCATATCCATTATAATGCAGATGGATTATTAGAGAATGAAATTATGATCCAAAGAAAGTCTTATAAAGCGACCAGACAGCTTTTACCCTTGAAAATGTCTTGTAGGAAGTCCATCTAGACAAGTATAAAACAGAATATTTTGATTGAAAACATTGAGGGAGCAGCAGATCTTAATTCTTTGTGTAATGCAATTGCCCACACGATGAAGACAAGCTTTGTTTATTGTTCAAGAAACCAAGACACTTGAAGCAAAAAGCCAACGAACACTTCAGGTTTGCCGCAACATAAAGCTAAGGTCTGGGTCCCGGCTGTACTATTCAAGCACTGGTCCAATGAACTTTATCTCCTGAAGTGAAAGTGCATCATTAGATGGAAGTTTGACCGATCAAAGCATAGGTTGCGATAGGCAATGCTCCTGAACATCCTCAAGTCATTATTATGGGGAATCAAATTACATGTGTTCAATCTCTGCCAACAAACACAACCCCAATACTGCTACCTTTATATCAAGGAATTATTTAGCAAGTAAAAGCCTCCAACACTCAATAGTGTTGTTATTGTTTTTAGAATATTTTATTTTAATTGTTCATTACTTCGTATATCATTTATTTATTTCCTTATTTCCTTTCCTCACGGGGTTATGTTTCCCTATTGAACTCTGGGGCTTAAAGCATCTTGCTTTTCCAACTAGGGTTGTAGCTAAGCTAATAATAATAATAATAATAATAATAATAATAATAACGTCTCGGACTTTCTAATTAAAATGATGATGAATGAGCACTTCAAAATTTATAACAAATATTTCAATGGAAATATTCATCTGATAAATTTGGTATGTAATATATTGCATTCACCGTACACTGCAAAACTTTTGAAAATGGAAACACATTGCATGAAGATGTCATAAAAAGTGTAGAGGAACAACGGGAATATTAATGAACTCATGAGTTAGAAGAACTACATTAAGCTGTCGACAGATGAGGAGAATAAAGATTGTTAAGAGGTTGGGCCTCAAGACTGGACTTTGGAAAGTTTATTGAAATATTTGGGATTAGTATTGATGGGGATTACAGCATGAAATATAACCCCATTTGCAGTGCTGTATTAAAGTAAGGATTCATGGAAGCTGTTACCTCTACACTGGGCATATTATCATTAGCATTATTACTGCTAAGATACAACCCTGGTTGGAAAAGCAGGATGCTATGGGCCCAGGGGCTCCAACAGGGAAAGTAGCCCAGTGAGGAAAGGTAACAAGGAAAAGGAGAATAAAAAAAAATAAGAGTAACAAAAATAATAAATATCTCCTATATAATCTATAAAAAACTTTAACAAAACAAGGTGAAGAGAAATTAGATAGAATAGTGTGCCTGAGTGTACCCTCAAGCAAGAGAAATGAAGAAATTAAGAGGAAGGTAATAGTTACCTTTCAAAATGCTCTTTCCAAAACTAGAATAAGGTATTACTACTCATGGGAGAACAGTAGATGGTCCATCATCATAAAAATCATTTGCTCCCAACCAACAACTTTTGTCTTCATCTTCGGAGTCAATGACTTTCGATGTCAGGATGCCAGAAAACTTCAAATCAATCAATCAATCGACTTCATCTCCACCCGCATCCTTCCACGTCATTTGCTCCTCACAACATCCTTCATCCAATGCCACATTGGGCTCCTCCACTTAAGGCAACTGAAAGATCCACATGATGCATCAGCTGTTTCTTAAGATGAATAAAACCTACGCTATTATCCAATCCATCATCTCATCGGCGTGGGCATCACGAGAACATCATCATCATTACCATGCTGAATCATAAGTAATGAGGAATGGGGGACTCTGTGAGTAACCAAGTAGCCTACATTAAATGTACTATATTTTTAATGCATTGCGTAGATTATGTTATCCGGATAGCAAGGTTGTTAGCGTCGCGGATTTCTATTACAGAGGTTCCTAGTTCGATCCCCGCCAGGGATGCGAATCCCGGGAGACCTTCTACCGTGGGGTACTCCCAGGGTGGCGCCTGGGGGGAGGTTAGAGGGTAGAGGGGACTTGTGATAGCCCCTGCTGGCTAATGGTCGCCCCAGGAGGAAGATGTAAATCGTCTCTGTGGAGACCTAAAACCCGCAACTTTAACTTTTTTTTAACTATGTGAATGGTGCTGTACATACACTGTACAGTAGAGGATACTTTGTAATATATTATTGCAATATATGTACACCGCTAGTGTATTCTATACAGTACCTGAATATTTTTTATGAATTATAGAGTGCTTATACTAACAGTAACCTACAATATGTAGAGTACTGTGGGTACCTATAAAGGTATAATATAGAACAAACTTTTACAGGGAGAGAGAGCGTGTGCATATTATATGATTCAGTATTGACAAGAGAGAAAGAAAATAAACACATTTTTATGACTTGTGTAGTAGGTATTTTATTTAAAATTATTTAAGAACCAATCGGTGTTCATGATGCAGGCATCAAAACGTTTAGCCTGATAATAATTTAATGTTTGCAAAATTAATTCATTAAATATGTAAGACGTGAACAAATTGATAACTAAGGTGGCGCATCCTTGGCATTCCATTTCTCAAGCAAATTTTATTGTAGTAATTTCTTCTGGGGAACAATAAATTTCTATTAACAACAAACATCTGTTATTTCCTTCGAGCTCAGTGAAGTTCAAGTTATTCATCAATCAATAAATGAAGAACTAGTATTGGTTACAAAAATAGTATTCATTTCTCTCTCTCTCTCTCTCTCTCTCTCTCTCTCTCTCTCTCTCTCTCTCTCTCTCTCTCTATGAATGGAGAGCTATATTGGTTACAAAGAAAATTATATTTCTCTCTCTCTCTCTCTCTCTCTCTCTCTCTCTCTCTCTCTCTCTCTCTCTCTCTCTCTCTCTCTAATTTTCATGACTATTTTGCTCATATATGACTTGTAATTAGATTTAGTTTTTTTCTCTCATTTCAGCTGTATTTTTCTACGGGCTACAGCCACCTCTAATTATATCTGGCAACTATATTTGATGATAAAAGGTCAAAATTTTATATATTAGAATACATATATAAAAGTTGTATATTATTTCCCCATCGTTCCATATACGGCTATAACTAAAAGTTATCCCAATGTAGAAACATGAATATTGATAGAAATTCAAGATACAAAAATCTTATGATTTCAGAAAGTTACAATTAGATTTTGATATATGGTCAGGAAAACTATTTATTTTCCAATTACTTTTTCTCCAATTGAAGTCTATTGTAATCACGTGACATTTGGTTAAATCTGTCCCAGTTTATTAATCAATAAAGTTACTATTCATAGAAATTAACAAAGAATTTATATTATATTTTAACAGACTCATCGAAGAAGTTCAGTTTCAAGTAGACATTATGACGAAATAAACTGCCCAAACTAGGATCACCCATTACTGATTCAATACGAACAAAGGAATGAAAGACTTCTGATAAACTTCACACTAGAAATCAGTCTTTTAAAATGAAAATCTTAGAAATTAACCTTTTTAAATGACATGATATCATACTAATACTATTAATTTATTGTAAATTCATATCCAATTAAACAAGCAGAGGAGACAGTTAGGTTGTTCAATAATTTTCCATGGACTCGCGCCTTGACAATATTGCCCAAGGCAGCCACGTGGCTTGCAATAAGGTTTATTTTCCTTTACCTTAGTTTTGATCACCTTCATGTCATACTAGCGACATCTATTGTTGGTATGTGGAAAAGTGGACCGAGGTCATTATCTCGAAAAACTATTGTCTTTTTTTTTAATAATATGCAAAAAAAAAAATAAAATATACCTAAAGTGTCAAATGAAATTATAGTTATATGATTAATACTACTACAAATTACTTTTTTGATAATACTTTAAACTAAATGTTTAGATACCTCGAAGGAAATTTTTCATTCAAATCTGGCAATACCACTTAGGGGCGGAGTCTATGGCGAGAAGGAACCAAGACCAAAAACACTAACATTGAAAATAGTTAGTAAAATTAAACATAAGCAATTCTATATTCCGTCTGACTTTAGATATTCAAATTCTATTAAAGTTTTATATTCATTCTTAAAGATAGATTGGCCAATGAATCGTTAATTTTCTATAAATTTTCCTTTTCGATGACAGTAGGGTTAGCTATCCTGGCAAGAAAATACCGCCAACTTTGAAAAAAGAAAAAAAAAAGAATACCTATATTCACAGAGTTTTCTTTTATGATTAATGATTCGTAAATTTACGGTCTATATAGAAGCTGTGTCTATTTCCTATTTTAAGGGAGACTTGTTGGTACATCAATTTATAAATAAAATAAGTAGATATGCTTATGAACGGAAAAAATAACTTTAAAAGTAAACATGAAAATAAAAATTTAAGACCGATAAGTCTCTGAGGACATCTACCGGTAGCTTTTAGAAACTCAATAGATGCTGTTATTTGTTTTCAAATACTATATTGTTTTATTTTTTAAATACTGCCAAAATATTCAATGTGCACACATATGATTACCAGTGTGTTTTTGTGATATCTATGCTCTTAGTAACAATAACTTCACAAATTTTGATCAGTAGTAAAGAAATTACAGGGTTTCCTGTTATCTATGTCTGGTAATATATAGAGCTGGAGTAGCTTAACGTCAGGAGGAGAAACAGTTCGACCACATTTATTCAATAATTTATTATGTTCACTCAAAATAATCAGAAGAATAACAAAGAATTACAAAAGTAAAATTGTCATTATAAATGACAGAAAGAGGTTTCAGTGCATCAAATCATATTCCAAGCAATTAATTTCCATAACTTCCTCTTCTTGTAAGATTGAGGTGTTGGTAATTCTAGCTAAGAAATCGGGCGCATAGTTTGGAAAGCAAAGGATATCAAGAAGAATTGAATTTAACTTGACTAAAACAACAAGCGGTATTATTCTTTTGTCTGCTAATGAACGCCCAGTGACTAAAACTGCTTTGCGATTAACATCATCTCCTACGCCTATTGACGCAAAGGGCCTCAGTTGGATTTCGCCAGTCCTCTCTATCTTGAGTTTTTAAATCAATACTTCTCCATTCATCATCTCCCACTTCACGCTTCATAGTTCTCAGCCATGAAGGCCTGAGTCTTCCAACTCTTCTAGTCCCTTGTGGAGCCCAGTTGAACGGTTGGTGACCTAATCTCTCTTGGGGAGTGCGAAGAGCATGCCCAGACCATCACCATCTACCCCCCACCATGATCTCATCCACATATGGATGAAATAAAAGCATATATATATATATATATATATATATATATATATATATATATATATATATATATATATATACTTTTACGATTTTTCATTAATAAAACACCTTTATAAGATGAATAGAGATCTGTCTATACGTATTTTACCGGGCCCAGTTAGTCCATATTTCTCTCTCTCTCTCTCTCTCTCTCTCTCTCTCTCTCTCTCTCTCTCTCTCTCTCTCTCTCTCTAGAATAAAGGAATGTTATACCATCTAACTCTTTACTGTTCTCTCACGTTTAACCTGTCGCTGGACCTCCATTTCCTGGATCACCTTGAGACGCCTGATTCATAAGTAGTTGCAATGTCACTAAGGGCAATGCGTTCATGTCCTTTCGCTTCCAAAATCTTCTTGTTATCACACTCTGCCATGTAGTACTAACGCAAAGGGTTAATTGGGTTTATGTTAAATACGTTTTGATTACGCAGGTAATTGTTAATGAATGTTCCCATACGCAGAGGGGCAGAAATATCTTAAGCGTATGAGTCACACGTTATTCATGCGCTGAGGATAGAGGATAGGCCAAGAATACAAATAAGCTAGAATGACGATAAAGGAACGTTACTATACGCTTTTTATACGGTGGTCGTTATCGCTAGCGTATGCATAGCGTATAAGTAACGTAATGCTGACGAACGAGTAGTGCATTTAATGTATCGCTAACCATTCAAATATATGCCTGGCGTATAGCAACGTATTCCTTGTGTATATACGCATGTTTAGCGTATGGAAAAAAGATTATCCCTAGCTTTTTTTCATATGTGGTATTGTGTGCCATTTCCACTTCAACGTCTATTCCTCTTCCTCCATTTTGAAACTTGGGGAGTTTCTCTGGATTTTTTTCCGTTTCTGTTGCATCGAAAAGAATGAGGAGGCAGCCAATGAAAGGGATGAATCTCATCAGTTTGCTTCAGCAAACAGCACAGCTGTTATTATTATTATTATTATTATTATTATTATTATTATTATTATTATTATTACTTGCTAAGCTACAACCCTAGTTGTAAAAGCAAGACGCTATGAACCCAGGGGCTCCAACAAGGAAAATAGCCCAGTGAGGAAAGGAAACAGGAAAAAATTAAATATTTAAGAATAGTATCAATAGAATAAATATCTCCTATATAAACTATAAAAACTTAAACAAAACGAGAGGAAGAAAAATGAGATAGAAGAGTGGGCCCGAGTGTACCTCAAGCTAATCAGCAGCATCAGTGGGTTGGTCACGTTTTCTGTTGCTTTCAGTGTATTTTCTTCTAGATGAAGTCACCTTCGGTGGTGTCATTGAAGTTTTGTTGAAGGATCATGGGAAAATTCATTTTCATAAATTTTACAGATGGCCGGGGAGCGAAGTAATTAAGCTACTCATACGTTACTCATCCCTCATACGCTCATATACACCATACTGACACGCTCTCATAAGTTGTAGTAAGTCACTCATGTCCGGTTGTCTCTCTTCGATAACCTTTACTTATCAAACTTCGCTTTCGAATCTCAGTCACATTAACCAATGCTATATTTTTTTTACGAGAGGTTTAAGTAATGCAAATTACAATGCTTAATATGTTATTTGATGGTCCTATCACACAGTACCTACAAGATCAGTTATTGGGTATTTCGCGAATCGCACAGCATATTACGAGTTTATTCTCAAATCCACAGTATCGAAGCAATTAGAGAACAAAAAACCCTCACTCTCATCTTAAAAGCTTTTAATATCTTCAGTCTTCTGACTGTCCAGGAGGAACTTGTATATTCTTGGGGCTGCTTACAGTATTTGAAAGCTCTTGATTGATTGATTGATTTCAGGTTGTCTGGCACAGGGGTCCCCAACCTGAGGTACATGTATCCCCTGTGGTACAATTTATATCTTTTGATATTCATAATCACTATTTCCTCATTTCACCTTTTATTATTGTATTTATTCCCTTTGGACTTTTACTTTAAAGTCAAAATCACTGGATATCATCTCAGAAACATTGATTTTAAAAAGAAGTATTTGGATGAATATGCAGTTAAGAAACTTGTGATAAACTGTTTTATTACTAGGATTGACTACTGCGACTCCATCAACTACAATCTTTCCAGAGTGCAACTCAAGAAATTGCAAAACGCAATAAACAGGAGAAAGACTGATGAAAAGTGTCTCACACTTGAAAAGGATTACTTCTATACTAATTGAATTACACAGGCTGCATATTAAAGCAAAGAGAAAGATACTCCAAAATCAAGCCATTGTTCTCTAGTCTTGGGTAGTGGTATAGCCTCTGGACCATGGTCTTCCACTGCCTTGGGTTAGAGTTCCCTTGCTTGAGGGTACACTCGGGCACACTATTCTATCTAATTTCTCTTCCTCTTGTTTTGTCAAAGTTTTTATAGTTCATTTAGGAAATACTTATTTCAATGTTGTTACTGTTCTTAAATCATTTTATTTTCCTGGTTTCCTTTCCTCACTGGGCTATTTTCCCTGTTGGAGCCGCTGTGCTTATAGCATCCTGCTTTTCCAACTAGTGTTGTAGCTTAGCAAGTAATAATAATAATAATAATAATAATAATAATAATAATAATAGAGTATAAGATATGTGCAAAAGCCCATCAAATTATTAGAACCAGACGTCCAAAATATCCAAGAGAATTAGCAACATATCGTGCAGCCAACTAATCGTGTACACACGAGATTAGTTACAAATGGTTTCAAATTATTGGAGACAAGATGCATGTCTACTGTAGGATATATAGCAGGGGTTCCCAACCTATTTCTGTACCTCTTTTTGCATCTTTATAAATTCCTATAAACCCCTAAAATTGAGGATAAAAAGGAGAAACAATAAAATTGATATATAATTATATTATTTAATCTCAATGTAAGTTACATCATGTATTACGCAGTTCTGATTATTCTCTCAGCTCCAATGTTGTGGCCGGATGGTATCATCCTTGCCTGGGGATTGCCAGACTGGGGTTCGAGTCCTGCTCAAACTCGTTAGTTCCTTTGGTCGCTGCAACTTCACCATCTTTGTGAGCTAAGGAGGGGTGTTTGGGGGAGCCTATAGGTCTATCTGCTGAGTCATCAGCAGCCATTGTCTGGCCCTCCTTTGTCTTAGCTTGGGCGCTGATTATATGTAATACGGTCAGTCTCTAGGGCATGGTCTTGCTTGATAGGGCAATGACCTGGCATTCATGAGCGGCCTTTAAACATTTAAAACCCCTCAATAATGAAAATATACCACTTGGGGTACATGTACCCCAGGTTAGGAACCCCTGTTCTAGAGCTTTTAAATATGCGACCCCCAAAACTATACCAGAAGTTCCTACTGGACATCCAGAAGACTGAAGATATTAAGGCTTTCAAGATGAAAATGAAGACTTCTTGTTCTATAATTGCTTCAATAATGTGGATTTGACAATAAATACGCAATATGCTGTGTCATACAAAAGATACCCAAGAATGTAACCTATACAACAAACAGAATATTATTATTATTACTTGCTAAGATACAACCCTAGTCGGAAAAGCAAGATGCTATAAGCCCAGGGGCCCCAACAGGGAAAATACCCCAGTGAGGAAAGGAAACATGTAACAACATTGAAGTAAATGTAGGTTCCCATTTGTGATAGGACCAGGAAAGCAGCTCTCATAGTAAATGATTATGGCCCATCTTTTCTATCCCTGACATTAGGTCATGTTATTTATACTTAGCAAAGAAAAAAATATCATGTGAGATTGCATATGCAAGTATGTGGTACACATGAAAAGAAAATGGTGAAAACATAAGTTAGAACTTAAAAGCTCTATTCTGTTTGATCTATTGTCAATATATTCCAATCGAATAAAGAACTAGATATAAAATAAAATCGAAATTAATTCCGTAAGAACCATTAAGCATCATTTCACAATTAATATTCACTACTATAGAGTAAATGATAACACTTTATAGCTAATATTTTGGGAAAAGTAAAAATCATCCGAGAAAATCTTTATTCATTGTAGGATTTTTCAAAATGAAACAACAGCTGGATCAATATAAGTTCTCTCACAAACTTGTAATCTACCTTATAACCGAGACTAATCTGTCAGCGGCCCACCACAATTGAGTAACACTGAGTAATGAATGCACGACTAGGACAGGCACCCCTTTCATAGCCAAACCCCGCCCAGGAATCGAGCTTGTGGAAGTCACTGGTTGACAGATGATAACCAATGGACTCATTCTGAATATAAGCAGCATGTGTCTTGAAATAATTAAGATAAAAACTAATCAATTTAAAGAGAGAGAGAGAGAGAGAGAGAGAGAGAGAGAGAGAGAGAGAGAGAGAGAGAGAGAGAGTGAGAGTACTCATAGAATTAATGCATCAGTGGAATGTTTATTACACGGGGTTTTTCCTCTTACTATTCCATTCAAAATAGTAATGGAAATATCTCTATAGAAGACAAGAAGCAACATTTGTAAAGTTGGTTTATCAGTGATACAGGCTTAAAGATTTGTATATTCTGCGCTTAGTCGTAATACAAATTTTAGCACCGATTTGTGAGAGTATATTCAGCGGGATAAGGCCAGTTGTTGTTTGTAATAAATTGAAAGTTAAAGTGTTTCTGATAAATTTGTTTTTCAAACTATGCCCCCAATTTACTTGTCAGAATAGCCAACAGTGTAAGCTTACAAGATCAGGAAGTTTAGTAATTTAATTACCTACCATATAATTTAAATAACTAAAACCTCTATTGTCGTTAATTATTATAATTTTCTAATAGAATTCTACTTTATAATCCTAATTACATTAAGATAAATTATAAAGCTATAGAATTACTGTTTCTCTTCCCAACGTCCGGCCACGTCATTTATGAGTATTCTCAGACACGACATTACAAGAAACCTTTTCATTTCTTAAATATTAATCTAAATCTGCCAAATAATTTTTATTAGAAATAAAAATAAACCAAAAAAATTATTGGTTAATCATATCCAAGAAATTAAAAGATTATTATTTCTTGTTTCAATAAAAAACAGTATAGTATTTCAAAACAAATAGCAGCATCATCTACAGTTCTATTAATTACCGGTAGATGTCAACAGTGACCTATCAGTCTTTTTAGTTTAAAATATTTATTTTCATGTGGACATTATAGTGTTACTATCTGTTTATATGTATAGTTACTTATTATAGTTGTAAATTAATAGATCACCAAACCTTCTGTAGGAAGGGAAATGGTCACAAAGTCTATATCGACAGTAAGTTTTACTATTCATTAATCCTAAAAGAAAACTTCTGTGGATAACGATGATTTTTTTTTCCAAAATTGGAGGCAGTTTCATGCCAGGATAGCAAAGCCTGATTTTATCGAAAAGGAAAAACTATATGAAATTAACGATTCATTGGACAAGCTACCCTTTAAATTGAATGCAAAATATTAATAGAACTTATTTTCTTTAAATATGAAGCAAAATATAATCACATGTATTCAATATGACTTTTTTTTTTTCCAAAAGTAGTGTTTTTAATTCTGGTTTCTTCTAGCCATAGACTCCACCCCTATGTGGTATTACCGAAATTGGACAAAGAATTTCTTGAAAGATATAAAAAGATTTTATTAATGTATCGCTCATAAAGCCTTTTATATTAATTTCATTTGTTTATATATAATGTTCATTCCATGTTTTAGGTCAATATATTAGTTTTGCTCGTTATCAACACAAATAGACAATAGTTTTTTCGAATTAATGTCCCTCATGCCCACCTTTTCCACATACCGACAATAGATGACGCTAGTATGTCATGATGGTGGTGAAAAGTAAGGTAGAGAAAAATATACCTTATTGCAAACCACGTGGTTGCCTGAAGCGATATAGTCAAGCGATTCCATTGGAACCTCATTGAACAAGGTAATTGCCTACTCTGCTTGTTTGATTTAATTTACGCCCTCAATAAGTAATATTAACAAAATTAACATGGAAGGCTACCCTGTCATTTAGAAATAGGTAATTTTTTATTATTTTTCTTCATAAAAGACTGGTTTCTAGCATGATGTTTATCATTAAAGTCTTTTATTCCTTTGGTCATATTTTACAGTAAAGGGTAATCCAAACTCCGATAATTTGAGCAGTTTATTATTTTCGTCATAATAACGATTCAATCTCAACTGAATGAGGAGTATTTTAAAATATAATATTTATTTATTAATTTCCATTAATAGTAACTTTATCACTAAACTGGGACGGATCTAACCAAATTTCAAGTGATTACATGGGTCTTTTACCAGGCCATATCTCAAACTAAATTTAATTTTCTTGAATCGTAAGATTTCTGTTATGTAACGTGAGTTTCTATCAATATTCATGTTTCTACTTTGGCATATAATTTAGTTATAGCCGTATATGGAACGCATTGTGAAATAATTTGCAACTTTCATATATGCATTCTGAGACAGAAAAAAATTGGCCTGTTTATCAAAGATGGTTGCCAAATACAATTAGAAATAGTGTACTAGCGGATCCAAAGTGGTCGCGATATCCACTACCCCCTCCCTTTTTTTTATTTAAAGAAAATAGAGTTTAATGGGAAAACTTGAAGTTTCATGAAAAAAAAGTTTGACTGTTAAACTCGGCATATGAGTGGAAAATATATATATGCAGTTGGTTATCTTTATTTTTAGATTTCATCCTTTATTATGTTATTTGGCTTTTAACAAGTTTTCCTACAACGGTCCTCTTCTTCAAAAGTTGAAAAAATGATTCGTGATTCAACATTGGAAAGTAAAGTTATGATTGTCCTGAACATTTGTGTCAAAACCATTATAATTGCAAACTTAATATTGTCATAAATATGTACAGTAGAGTCATAAGGAACTCTTTATCTCCTTCACTGGACAAATGGTATAAGTTTATTTTCTTTTCGTATTGACTCTTATGCATAGCCGTTTATATAAAATGAAATTCCTCTTGTGTCTTTATTCTCGAGTCAGAGTTTATTTGAAATAAACTATTTGAAGCTAGAGGCATGGAAATCACGCATGTTAGTGATATCATAAGTAGCACTTTGTAAAAATGAAAAATAATAAAAAAAATCAATAATCGGTCAGTTATCGTGCGCATTGACAAGAGTAAGTGTAATTCTCTTGATGATTTATTTCTTCATCATCTCCATGTTTCCTAGTCCTCAGCCATGTAGAACCGGGTCTTATAGTTTCATTTCTATTGCTGCCCTGCCATTCAACTACCAGTATTCTTCTGAAGGCTTTGTTCTCAAATCTACAAAAACTGTTGGATATTGTTTCATTGGCATACCACGACTCATGTCCATACAATAAGACCAATCTCACAAAAAAGAGATATAGCCTGATTTTATACGTAATTTCAGGCGATTTCATTTCCAAATTTTTGCTTAATGTAGCCATTTGCTGATTTACCTTTTTTCAATCTTTCATTAAACTCTAATTCTAAAGATCCAGTATTAGAGATCATAGTTCCTAGATATTTAAATGATTCCCCCTCGTTAATCCTACCTCCTTCAAAAGATATTTTATCTTTCATTGCACATTCCGTTTTCATCATCTCTGTATTTCTTTTACTTATCTTAGGCCCAACCTCATGTGATATTTCATGCATTCTAGAAAGCAAGCCT
Organism: Palaemon carinicauda; assembly: GCF_036898095.1. Classification (NCBI taxonomy): domain Eukaryota; kingdom Metazoa; phylum Arthropoda; class Malacostraca; order Decapoda; family Palaemonidae; genus Palaemon; species Palaemon carinicauda. Next base: position 42,557,357 of record NC_090727.1, read on the forward strand.
TGCAAGTCCTGTGGTTTTTTGTTAATGAGGATAGTGGCATCAGCATACTATAGGTTAGCTAATTTCCTGTTACCAATCCAGCCCAATCCTTCTCCACCATCCCCAACTTTTCTGTGCATTACAAAATCCATAAGAAAGATAAACAACATAGGTGACAATGCATTCCTTTGGAGTACTCCGCTGTTCAGGTCCAATTATCCTAGGAGTGTATTTTCTAATTTATCGATAAAGACAAATTATTTTCGATTTAGTACTGAAGTCTCTCTCTCTCTCTCTCTCTCTCTCTCTCTCTCTCTCTCTCTCTCTCTCCTTTTATATGTATGTATCATCGCCAGATGTAAATATCGGTATCATTCGGTTTTTTACGTTTATTCATGATCTGTTGTATGCTTATTCCTGTTATTAAACTAGCTTATTTTTACTTTTCTGCATTTTTTTTATTAAACCATGTGTTGGAACACTTGTCAACTGACAATGAAATTTTCGAGGGAGTTAAGATCAATTTTCAGAATACTCTGATAAGGTTGTTTTATTGGTTAGCTTTTGTTCTGTTCAATATCTGGAACAAAACTCATATTTATTAAAAGTTGCAATTTAATTGGGATTACAATATAATTTGGCTGCTACGGTTTTTGTTCAATATCATTTGTAATATCGAAAGGTGATATGATTAACAAATCTACATGGCATGAAAACTCAACAATTCTGTAATTGTTTAATAAGTTTACCGATACTAAATGTATATATTATACTTCAAACAAAGCTGAGATTTTAATTAGAGAGGTAACTAATGTAATATATGCTTCAAGCAAGGCTAATGTTTTAATTAGCGAGGGAGCTAATACGGTGTTCTTTGTTGTTTCTATAAACTGTGATATTACGTATAGCATGTCTCCGTTCTCTGCAATTATGTCACTTTTATATATTTATTCTTTTAGTGGTACTCCTTCTTACCACTAGGTTTGTAACACTTGTTTTCCTGTTTTGACCCTTTTGTATCCTTGCCTGTCTTATATTTTTATTACTTTTCGTCATCCTTGTCGCTCATTTAGTTTACTTTGGTTTGTAACATTTTGAGGAGGGCAGAGTCTCTCTCAGGCTACCTTGATGACAACATATTTTGTATACACGGTTAGGACAATCTTCTTCCTATTGTCAATGTAAGTCAGTGTGTTTTCTTTTATTTTGTGTTTCGTTGGTACATTTAATTCAGGTGTTTTGTTTAATTGTTTGTCTGTGTGTTCGATCATTGCTTCATATATCTGTGGGTTTAACTTGTGAATTGTTTTTATAAACGTAAATGTTAATGTAACGCTGGTTGTTTCTATTATTAAACTGTTATATTTTGTGATATGAGTTTTGTCGTTCCTTCATTGATTCATACTTATTAAATGTTCTTATTATAAGCTGTAACAGGCTAGGCTAAGGCTTAGTTTATAATAATTGGGGGCCTGACCGGGATCTGAAACTAGTAAACACACCTGATTAAACTACCAAAGTACTGATAGTTAGAGTCGCCGTGAGTGTTCCAACGTACGATAATTCAAATTTTTATACATTGTGATTATCGAATAGATCTATTACAGTATGTTGCGTGGGTTCTTTTCTCCTATTATCTTATAGCGATTTCTCTCGACATATAAGTCATTCCAATTCATGTTTTCGGACATCGCTATTATAGCTGCGGTCGTATCTAAGTTAATGTAGAAAATAACAGAGTTCATTTACATTGGTTCGCCTTGTTTCAAATAGTTTTGGGAGAAATATTATTAGAAACTTCGTCTTTATGACATCATGGCATCATATTACCTTAGCGCCGTATAATAGAGTAGGTTTGGAGTTTGACTGGCCTGACATTTCCGTATCTACGCTATTCGAAGCATTTAAGTATTATTGCTTTTCATATCGCTTCATTCGTACAGTTTTGTACCGTTAATTATATTTACTACTTTGTCGAAGTTTCAAAGTATTAACTTTTCATTTTGCTTCCTTCGTACAGTTTTGTACCAGTAATTATAATTATTTATTCTTACCAGACTTGCGTAATGGATGAATAGTTCAGTATTACATCACGTGATATATATTACGTATTCTGTAATTGTTTATGCTATTGGGAACACTTCTCTTTGACTTTGCTGCATTCTCTTGTGGATATTCAGTCACAATGTTTTTAGTAGACTTATTTTTCAGTGATCCTAAGGGAAAACTTAACACTATAGTGTGTGCTAAAAAGAGTGAATTGTTGGCTTTGGCAGCCAAGTTTGAAGTAACTGTTAGTTCAAGAGACAGGAAAGATGACATTAAAAATGCCATTTTAGATTATCTTGTAGAGGAGGAAAGTGTAGAAGAACACGAGGCTAGGAAATACATGAGAACGAAGAAAGACATCTCAGACGTTGAGCATATGAGGTTAGCCATACAGTTAGAACAAGTAAAGTTAGAGGTAGATATTGAGAGAGAAAGACACAAGTTGGCCATAGATAAAGAAAGGAAAAAGTATGAGCTAGAAATGGAGAAAGCTAGATTAGATCATGAAGCTAGTCTAACTCAGAATATGGAAATCGAAAGAAGTAGGATTAGTGTAGAACAACGTATAAGACTAATGAACCTAGAATCTAATCAACCACTAAAGTTTGACTTGGCTAAGAGTTTAAAGTTAGTCCCTGAATTTACAGAAACAGATGTAGATTCATTTTTCCGTAATTTCGAAGATATTGCCTCAAATATGAAATGGCCAGTAGATCAATGGGTTTGGTTAATTAAATCCAAAGTCCAGGGTAAAGCTGCTATAGTGGTTAGTAATTTAGTAGGGGAAAGAAATTATACAGTCGTTAAGCAAGCTATTTTAGATGCATACATGGTAACTGCCGAGGGTCTTAGACAAAGATTTAGACACTCCATTAAATCAAATGCTCAAACTTGGTATGAATTTGCAAATGAAAAACTAAGATTATTTAATAAATGGCTTAAGGCTGCCAATGTTAATAATTTTGAGGAACTCTTTAATCTGATTGTGACTGAAGAATTCATGAGAAAACTACCACAAAATATTAGAATGCATATTGCTGACCGTGAGGAAGAGGATTTAAAGAAATCTGCTATGTTAGCTGACCATTTTTTCTTGATACACAAAACACACAAAGGTACTGAGATGTTTGTAAAGCAAGGCAAAGCAACAGGGTTCAGTGGTGAGAAAGAGGGTGTTAATTATTGTTCATATTGCAAACAACAAGGTCATGACATAAATGAATGTAAAACCCAACCTGTAAGAAATCTAAGTTTTTTGGCTCTAAGCTGTCCGACCCCGATGCTGGTAAATATAAAGACAGTAAATTTAGCGTAAAAGGCAAAGGAACTATGCATTGTACTACGCCTGAAAGTGATGCCTTGTTTGCTAATTATATTTCAGAGGGTACAGTAACAATACCCAATGGTATTCCTCTTAAAGTAAGAATCTTGCGTGATACTGGGTCAACCCAAAGCATGGTTTTACATAGTGCAGTGCCTACAATTTCTTTGCTTGATGAAAAGGTACTAGTTAGGGATTTAAGTAACACTAACAGTTTGCCTTTAGCAGAGCTTAACTTAAACTGTGAATTTGTATCTGGTAAAGTAAAGATAGCTGTTATCAAACACGCCATTCCCTGTACATAATGTTCAAGTATTACTTGGGAATGATTTAGCTGGTCAACTAACTTTGCCTAACCTTATTTTGTATAATCAGCCACTGGATAATAACTCTAATGATTTGGATATCTTTGAACATTTCATTGAAGAAAGTAATTTCATTAGTGACTTAGGTGAACATGACATTGAGGAAGTAGAAACTGAAGTAGACACTGATCGATGTGACCCGATTGAGAATTTTGTTGGTGTTGTAACAAGGGCAAAAGCCAAACAAGCTGTGAATGAAGGTGTCCCAGATATAGTAAAGACAAACATTACCTGTACTAATTCTGAATTGATAAACTTACAACGAGCAGATGCGACTTTAACTAATGCACTTAAACAAGCTTCCACTAAGGAAGGTAAGGTACCTGGCTATTACTTTGATAAAGGAGTCCTGTTTAGGCTATACCGACCTAGAAAGCTGTCATCTAATGATACCTGGGCTGATAAAGAACAACTTGTAGTACCATTAACTTTACGTAAGAATATTTTGAGTGTTGCTCATCAAGCAGATTCCCATTTAGGAGTGTCAAAGACTTACAAACGTATAGCTAATGATTTCTTTTGGCCAGGTATGAAACATGATGTATTTGAATTTGTTAAAGAGTGTCATGTGTGTCAAGTAGTTGGAAAACCTAACGAGGTAATTCCAAAAGCACCCCTCGTGCCAATTGTAATACCACACGAACCTTTCAGTAAAGTCGTAATTGATTGTGTAGGCCCATTGCCAAGAACAAAAAAAGGTAATCAATATATTTTGACTATACTTTGTCCTACCACTAGATACCCTATTGCAATTCCCCTTGGTAACATTTGTGCTAGAAATATTGTGAAACACCTCCTTAAAGTTTTCACCACTTATGGATTCCCAAAAGAAATACAGAGTGATCGGGGTACTAATTTCACAAGTGACCTTTTCAATGAAACTCTAAGGGAATTTAATGTAAAACATATTCTTGCATCACCATATCACCCACAATCACAAGGTGCTCTTGAAAGACACCATCAGACCTTAAAATCCTTACTTCGAAAATTTTGTATGGAGACTGGAACAGACTGGGATGAGAGTTTAGACTTGATATTATTTGTAATCAGAGAAGTCCCTAATGATTCATTAGGTATGTCACCATTTGAGATGTTATTTGGACATAAAGTTAGGGGGCCACTACAAGTACTTAAAGATAAAATGTTGAACAATGATACCTTGGATAACGTAACTGTAGGGCAGTATGTCGATAAATTGAAATGTAATTTTGAGAAAGTCCATAATTTTGCATTTAATAACTTAAAAAGTAGTAAAGATGTGATGAAGGAAATTTTTGATCTAAAAGCTAAAGTTCGTAAGTTTAAAGAAGGGGATTCTGTACTTGTATATTTCCCTACTCCTAGTTCTCCTCTCAAACATAAATTTTCTGGTCCTTATATAATTCAGAAATGTGTCAATAATAACAATTATATAATCAGTACTCCAGACAGAAGGAAGTCAACCCAATTAGTTCATGTAAATCTAATCAAGAAATATCATGGTAATCCTCCAGTTGCTTTGCATTGTCTATCAGACTCTAATGTATTAGATTTTAAGAAATATAATGCATCAGCACACCAAAGTAAAACCCCATTGCCACATGATGTAGATTTATATCACTCTAATGATTTTGTTTCTTGGACAGACTCTGCTAACCAGGAAATATTGCAGAATATTCTAGTATATTTACAGCATTTACCCCGAAAGCAGAGGAGCCAGCTAGCAGAATTATTCCGCAAATACAGGAGTATATGTGGGGATGTGCCTCAACGTTGCAGTGATGCTGAACACGACATTGAATTACAACCGGGTACACGACCAATTCGTCAACACTATTACAGGACCAGCCTGGAAAAGCAGCAACGGATGAAGGAGGAAGTGTCGTATTTACTGAAGAATGGACTGGCAACTAGAAGCACATCAGCTTGGGCTTCACCATGTCTTTTAGTTCCAAAACCAAACGGTAAAGTAAGGTTATGCACTGACTTTCGCCAAATAAATAATGTTACTATCAAAGATAGCTATCCCTTACCTAGGATTGATGACATTTTAGATGCCATTGGTGCTGCCAAATATTTATCACAGATCGATCTATTGCGTGGATATTATCAGATTCCACTTACAGATAGAGCAAAGCTAATATCTGCCTTCATAACCCCCTTTGGTTTATTCCAATATGAGAGGCTTCCATTTGGTTTAACCAATGCACCCGCCACCTTCCAGCGCTTGGTGAATAGTGTAATTAAAGATCTTGATAGTACATATGTGTACATCGACGATATTGTTGTAACGTCTGACACCTTGGATGAGCACATACATCGACTGAAAGCATTGTTTGGTCGTCTTCAGGAGTTTGGACTTACTATTCACCTAGCAAAATCTTCCTTTGGTAAAGGGAAGGTTAAGTATTTAGGTCACATCATAGGTAGTGGAGAAATTTTTCCTAAAGATGAAAATATTACTGCCATTGTAGAGTTCCCTGTCCCAAGAAATAGGAAAAGTCTTTTAAGATTTCTAGGCATGACCTCCTATTACAGGAAATTCTGTAAAAATTATAGTATAGTAGCCACTCCCTTGATTGACCTCACCAGTCCCAAAAATAAATTTGTATGGTCTTCTAACTGTCAACAAGCTTTTGATCAACTAAAGAATATACTTTGCTCTAATCCTGTCCTTATTGCTCCTGATCTTGCTCAACCTTTTATTATACAGATTGACGCCTGTGATACTGGCATTGGTGCCGTTTTGATGCAGAAGAACAGTGACACACAGATGTTGCATCCTGTTAGCTACTATTCCTGCAAACTCAAAAAACACCAACGTTCCTATGCTACCGTGGAAAAGGAACTGCTGGCAATCATCCTAACCCTGCAGAAATATGAAATATATTTCTCATCCAACATCCCAATCACTATCTTTACGGAACATAACCCACTAACCTTTCTCGGACGAGCGAGGTTAACAAATCAACGTATTTTCAGATGGTCTTTGTTTCTGCAAAACTTTGACCTAACCATCCACTACATCAAAGGAACTGAGAACTGCATTGCGGATGCCCTGTCTCGGACCCACATGGACTCCTGATAGTCTTCTGGAATACTCTTCATGACTTTTATAATGTCCTGATAGGCCATTTCTTCAACGGGGAGGAGTGTGATATTACGTATAGCATGTCTCCATTCTCTGTAATTATGTCACTTTTATATATTTATTCTTTTAGTGGTACTCCTTCTTACCACTAGGTTTGTAACACTTGTTTTCCTGTTTTGACCCTTTTGTATCCTTGCCTGTCTTATATTTTTATTACTTTTCGTCATCCTTGTCGCTCATTTAGTTTACTTTGGTTTGTAACATTTTGAGGAGGGCAGAGTCTCTCTCAGGCTACCTTGACGACAACATATTTTGTATACACGGTTAGGACAATCTTCTTCCTATTGTCAATGTAAGTCAGTGTGTTTTCTTTTATTTTGTGTTTCGTTGGTATATTTAATCCAGGTGTTTTGTTTAATTGTTTGTCTGTGTGTTCGATCATTGCTTCATATATCTGTGGGTTTAACTTGTGAATTGTTTTTATAAACGTAAATGTTAATGTAACGCTGGTTGTTTCTATTATTAAACTGTTATATTTTGTGATATGAGTTTTGTCGTTCCTTCATTGATTCATACTTCTTAAATGTTCTTATTATAAGCTGTAACATGGTAGGCTAAGGCTTAGTTTATAATAAAACATTTACAGTAGACACTATGAAGGAAGATCCAAAGAGAGAAAAAAAAAGAATATCTTCAAAGAATTAAAAACCAGGCTTTTCTTAGGAGAAATTTCGAATATAAATAAATTAAAAAAGTTTCAGGAAGTAAAGCTTGGATTTTACGAAAATTTTCAAACTTTGATAAAATTGAAACTTAATATTCAAAATATTCCGGTCAATAGTTGCGACAAGAAGAATATTGTAAAAGAGATGTAGAAGATTGAAATCATCTCTCTCTCTCTCTCTCTCTCTCTCTCTCTCTCACCCAAACCCAAGTGGTAAAAATTCATTACATGAGCTGGAGATAACAAGATTGTGTTTCTGATATGAATCAAATTGGAAGACTAATTGTAATTCGATGAGTCAAGAATTGCTGATGGTTGCTAGTTTAAAGGATGGATGCAGACACTCCAATAATTACACATTTAACGTTGTCAGCCGATGAGGTTCTCCGGGAATGTATAGTCATGTACTGAGGACAATGAAACGCGAAGTAGGAGATGGTGAATGGAGAAGTAATAAATTAAAAGCTCAAGATAGATGCAACTGGTGAAATCTAACCGTGGCCCTTGGCGTCAATAGGCGTAGGAGGAGATGGTGATGATAGTCATGTACCAAAAGTAAATGTAGAGATTACTGCTAAAATGTTTTATTTATGTCTATATATTTAAACGGGATGCTTTAATTGCGTAGTGCATTTTCACCTTATAATATTCCATTATAAAGTTAAAATGGTTTGAAAACGTGAAAAATAGCTCTTAAGTAGCTGAGAATTGAGTCAGCCCTCTGGTCCAGCTGCTTAGGCCATGTTTTCCAACCCGAACCCCCTTTTTCATATTGCTGGATCCATGTTTGCAGAAGCACATAGCCTATACAGGATAGCCTACTTAGTTGAGCTAGGAATGCAAAAGCACATTACTCGTTATATATAGGCTTCACAAAAGTATTCATAGAGTACCCAGCGCATGGAAATGAGGATAATCCAGAGAGAGAGAGAGAGAGAGAGAGAGAGAGAGAGAGAGAGAGAGAGAGAGAGAGAGAGAGAGAGAGAGAGAGGAGAGAGAGAGAGAGAGAACAGTATTATCTTTTGTAAGCAATGCTAGCAGTCCATCATTGATCGATGAATGGCTTTATTTTCTCTGAACTAAAAGGAAGCAGAAGTTGTTTGTTTATTGTATTAGGAGTTAATATTTCACAATCAAAATTGCTAACTTAAAATTTGATTGAGAAATGAAATTCCTGGAATGTGCCATTTCAGTCAGAAATTTATTTACGTCACTGAATGTATTTTGGAGTCCTCAAATTATTTTCAAGCAATACCTTTTGATGTATGCTACATAAACAGTTATTAATTCCTAAATAATTAACATTCAAATGGTAATAATAGTGAGATATCTTTATCAAATAGACATTAGTAAGAAAAAAAAAACAGGAACTCAAAAGAGAAAACTGTAGGATACTGATATTCACTCATCTTATAATTCACTTTCATTACTTCTGTAAGATTTTGTGTAGCTTTTTTTTATTTATATTTTTTTTTTACTTAATGCACACGATCATGTGGAGGAATAATACCAATTCCTCTTTTAGTCAATTTGAATTTAAGATTTCCTGATATCTACTTTTCAAACTATGCGCCCATTTTCAAGTCAGGATGACCAATACCCATAATTTTACAAGAGTGAGTTATGCAAATTAATTGCATGACAGGCAATTTTATGTACTGAAAACTCATTCTGTCGTTTACAATAATCATTATTCTAATTTAATTCTTGGTTACCCTCCTGATTATATTGAGAGAAAGTAACATACAATTATATCATTGTGGTCGAACTGTTTCTCTTTCTGACGTTCGGTCATGTCGTTTTAGGTATTACCAGACATAAGATCAAAGGAAACTTTGTAAACCATTTAATATAGATTAAAATTGGTTAAGTAATAGTTTTTAAGAGTTTAGATTAAATCTAAAATACCCAAGTTATCATATGTGGGCACATTAAATATATTTGTAGCGTTTCCAAAATAAAACATTATAGTATTTCAAAACAAATTGCAGCATTTTGTACAATTCCAGGAGTTACCAGTAGATGTCAGCAGACTCTTCGGTCTTGTAGTTAAAAATTTTCATCTACTTTTATATTATATGAAGTTATTTTCAGTTCCTATGTATATTTATTTATTCTCTTTATGAAGTAATGTCATAAAAAGTCTCCAATAAGAGAGGAAATAGACACACAGTCTATGTCGATCGTAATTTTTACGATTCCTTAATCCTACGAGAAAACAAGGATAATAAACACTAATGTCATCTAAAAGGAAAAAACAGAAAGATTATTCATTGACCAAGTTTTCATTATAAATTAACAAAACAGTTATAAAAGCTAAACTTCCTTAAATGAGATGTAAAAAAAGATTTGAATATGTTTAACAAAACTTTATTTGTCGCCATGCTAGTGTTGTACTTGAAAGATTCCTTTTCGGTATAGGCTCCACCCACGTATGGTATTGCCAATATTGAATTAAGAACTTGCCAGCTTCTTTGATTTTATTTTAATCAGGACATTATTCAAGGAGTCTTTCATACCAATTTCTCTTAAGTAACTATTATGGTTTATGGTCTTGTATAGTAGTTATTATCTTGTAGATTTATTAACAAAATTTACTATAGTTTTTCGAAATCATTTAGCTTCTACCACTTCTTCCAAATACCAACAATAGATGGCACTAGCATGTCAAAATCAGGGAGAAGACTAAGATAAAGGAAAATATACCTTAAGGCAAGCCACATGGTTGCCTGGCGAGATTTCGTTTAGCGATTCCATGGAAAATTACTGAACTAGTAATTCGCTAAGTGACTTCTCGGCTTGTTTCCTATGGATATTCTCTCACATTTAGTAATAATGATATGAGCCTGATGTTTTCGTTTTAAACTAACATATATAACTTTCGTCTTTTTAGACAAAATGCTAACATAATAATTATTGAATTACTCTTTTCTTTCTGTGGTTAAACATAATCAGGAAAACGTGATGGTCACACCGATAGTTAGAGCAATCTATTTCGCCATAA
>NC_090727.1:42570368-42680368 GCF_036898095.1 Palaemon carinicauda
CTCTCTCTCATTCCTTTAAGTATGTTTTCCCGATTATGAATTTGCAGGTCATGTAGTAGAAACATTTAACCTATAATTGCCAAGGTTTCTATTCCATATATGAACTTAAGTAGGATCAAGTAAAGATAAGCACCCCTGCATGGCCCAGGGAGTGCTTATCTTTACTTGCTCAAATATGGGAGTGCTTTCCTTTACTTGCACAATTTCGTGAGTGCTTTTCTTTACTTGCTCAAAATTATTTAATTTGTTCTGACAGGTTGTTTTCTCTTTTGAATAGTTCAAATAGTTGCGTTAACGAGTTGTTTTCTCTTCTTATTTGAGGATATCATTTTGGCTGTTCTGATAGATTATTTATGTTCTGACAGGTTGTTTTCTCTTCTGAATAGTTTAAATAGTTACATTAACGAGTTGTTTTCTCTTCTTATTTGAGTATATAATTTTTGCTGTTCGGATAGATTTTACTTTTTAGCATGATATACCTCAGAAAGTCGTATAAAGTCTTGAGAGAAACCCTTAACATGGACCGTTCTCTGTATGAAGAAATTCTTAAGCCACTGTTGGTTGAGGACCCGACTCCTGCAATTAACTGGATGAAGCAGCAGAAACTTTTGAGAGCTGAACTAAAATGCCCTCATTGTAGCATTTTAATGAAGTGGACAAAACGTTCTTCAATACAAGACAAATATGTCTGGAAGTGCCAAGTTAAGGAATGCAGTAAATATAAGCACTACGAATCAATTCGCAAAGATTCGTTTTTTTATCGCTCAAAGCTTTCTTTACAAAAATGGATTGAAGGAATCTTCTACTGGTGTCAGGAACTGAGTGTTTTGCAGACCGTACAGTTATTGAATGTTTCAAAAGTGACAGTTATTGACATGTTCAGCTTTTTTCGTGAAATTTGCTTGAAACATTTTGAAAGGAACCCTATCAAGCTTGGTGGACCAGGCACAACGGTACAAATTGATGAATCTTGTTTTAGCCATAAACCAAAGCACCATAGAGGACGTTCTCCCCAGAATCCACTATGGGTATTTGGAATAGTAGATCCTACTTCATCACCATCCCTGGGTTATATGGAGATTGTTGATTCGCGCAATGCCGAAACACTGTTGCCGATAATTAGGAAAGTAGTTATGCCTGGAACAATTATTCACAGTGATCAATGGAAAGCATACAGGAACATTGAAAGGGACCTTGGATATACGCATCATACAGTTAACCACTCCGTGAATTTTGTTGACAGGACTACAGGCGTTCATACACAAGCAGTAGAGAGCTACTGGAACAAACACAAAATAAGAATAAAACGGATGATAGGATGTAAACGAGAATTTTTGAACTCTTATTTGCATGAATTCATGTGGAGCGAACGTAACAAGAACGACAAGTTTCATAGATTTTGTGAAACTATAGCAAGACAGTATTATTTTAATTAAATTTTTACAAGTATTTTTGATTTCTGGACTCGACATCTTATTTCAGTGTTGTATATTTCATTTTATATTTCATATATCAATAAAATTTCAAAATAATTTATTGTGTTTAAAGTTTAAACCATAATTATAATAATGTGCTTATCTTTACATGCTCAAATATGGGAGTGCTTATCTTTACTTGCTTTTATTCAAGACCAGGGAGTGCTTATCTTTACTTGCTCAAATATGGGAGTGCTATTCTTTACTTGCACAAATTCGGGGGGTGCTTTTCTATACTAGTCAGTTATGGGGGTGCTTATCTTTACTTGATCCCTTAAGTAGTTATTGTAAATGTGTTTATAGGATGATAAATCTCTCTTTCCTTTACATTTGGAATTTCGATCTTCTATTAAGATTTCATCAACATCTTTTATCTTTGGTGACACCTAAAAATTCATCTGAAATAGAAAGTAATATAAAAATTCAAAATGAGACTTAATTCCCGCCTCTCTTTACGAGGTTAATGAGAAAGCTTCGCTGCTTCGTTTCATGAAACATATATTTCATAGGCACCGAGAAGAACCAGATTAGGCGAACTAATTGCATGTCACAAGAGGATAAAAGTTCGAGAATATTTTCTTCTTCAGCCATAATTCATAAGATGGTAAAGCCTTCTCTTAGAGAACTTCCTAATGCTTGATACATGTTATTCGTTTCATAATGTTTCACATTTATATTTAAAAAGAGAAATAAGAGATTTATGACCTCCGCCAAAGGTTAATAGAGTCGTCCATGGCCTAAGACCTCTGTGGTATAAATTTCTTCAAAATGCGTCAGTTTGTTTTGAAGTTACCTTTAAAATGGCAAAAAATTCAAGTCCACTTTTAGAATCCGGATCCAGATTTGGATCATCTCCAAAATTTAATGAGGTCGTCCATGACCTTAGCTCTATCTGGGATGAAAATTTCGTCAAAATCCGTTAAGTAGTTTTGACGTAATCCTGTTCTGGAAAGACAGGCAGACAAATAAATAAAACGACTCGATTTTAATATCATTTAACGGTTTCAAAGTCCAATAACATTTTCTATATAACTTTCTTTCATTTTACTGGTTATTCGTAATTACTATATAAGGACTATTTGTAAACTTTTGAAAAGTTTTAAGAAATACATCAACTACTGTATAGTAAAATAATAAATCTCGGATTATAATAATCATCATTATCATGGCGATTATTATTATCATTATCGTAATCATTATTACAATTGAAATATTGTTGTTATTATCATTATAATTTTAGATAGATTAGAGAATTTTAAGTTCACATTAACTAACTAGGCGCTAGACGCACCGTCAAAAAGCCCCTGTCCGGAGAGGAGCTCCGGGCAATCTAAAGAAGAAGAAGAACATTAACTAAATTTCTTGATGGGAAACGTCACCGGTCCTAAAGTCTATAAAAGGAATGTCATATAGTCAATGTGGGGCTCAGCTCAATCCTTACATATTATGGCTGATCAGATGTCTAAGGAGAATACCTGTTACAGTTTGATTTACTTACATAAACTGGAATAATTGAATTGTGAGGAAATCTAGGCGTCCGAATCCCTTAGCAGCCTTATTCACTCAGTCTCTATTTCTATTTCAACGTCTGTTTTCCTGGCTCTATCACACGGAAATCCTATACCTACAGGACCTAAATAATTTGTTTGTCGTATACAGTTTGGGGTAGTTAGAATATCACAGTGCGTATTCAACATTAATTGTCAAGTCCACATAATCGAAGCACCTTGAAAACAAGAAGATGAAAAAGTTAGGGAGCCATTCGTTTAGAAACTGTTTCTTAACAAGAGGGATGTAGATATTCATTTGAAAGTCTAAATAATGTAACGTATGTAATTGGTACTTTTGACCACAAAATTCTCTGGAAAGGCCCATTCAGTAAAGTAGTACTCAATATATGAGAAGGTCAGACGCTTGTCCTTGATAAGACTTGATTATGACTTTCTCACGGAGTCTGGTCTCACAGATGAATCATTGCTTTTGTCTCTTAAAGTTTCTGGTTTGTAAAGAGGTGTGCCGTCCATTTTTCAATTTTCATTCAGTAATTGGTCAGCTTCTTTTTGAGGTAATCGGTACTTGCTATCATCCAACGAATTGTGATACAGGGCATGTGTGTATATGTGTATATGTCTGAGGGGTTGTCTGACAACTTGTACGAAACACGTTATTTGAATTATACTGGCTGCCTATTAAAATCTAGAATAGAATATATATGCAATAACCCATCAAATCATCTGAACCGGACGTCCAAAATTTCTGATAAAACTGCTACACATCGTGCAGCCAGCTAATCGTGTAGACACGAGATTAGTTACAGATGGTTTCAAATTATTGGAGCCAAGATGTATGTCTACTGTAGGTCTAGATCTTTCAAATATGCTGTCCGAAACCTATACATTAAGCTCATACTGGACATCCGAAAGACTGAAGATATTAAGGGTTTTCAAGTCTTCAAGAAGAAATTGAAGACTATTGTGACTCTTGAAGTCCCGAATCACGAGAGAAGACATACTGTCTGGGATGTTGATCTTGGTCCGTGAGAGAGGAGCAGGAGAGGATGTGTAAACTGGAGTGATATTTGGATGTTTAATTTCCTCTTGTAGGATCTCCTGCCCATCCTCGGATAGGTCTCTACTTTTGTGAATTATGAATTTCTCACTATAGCAAAGAATTATGTTTCCATGGATTGGGCTTTGGTGGGAGATTATCAAGTCCATGTCAGGTATTTAAGGCAGTCTCTGATATTTGTGAGTCTCTTGGATGCTCACCACATGGGCCTTTAGGTTACCGAGCAAATCTACTTTCGCTGTTGACAGACCATCAGAACTGAAGCTGATAATTCCGAGCTTATTCATATTGCCAAGAGGCCGATAGTGGATCATTTCCCTACTTCTTGTGTTGGGTAGGGTATGTGATGTATCAGTTGGTCTCTATAGGTTTAGTTTAAAAGGATCACCACCTGAAGTTTTTCTACACTCCCCCATGTATAATAGAATGATAGTGAATAGCTCAGTGACCCCTTCAAACATGATATATTTAAGGTTTTCGTCTAGAAAATTTAATTGGTTTACGGTTTACGGCAATAGCTATTCATATCATTTATTGAGGACAAAACTATCGTATAGGATCTGAACTTTCAGTAATGCAAAGAATTTTAAGTAAAATGTATTATTTTTTTCGAAATAATTGGTTAAAGACTTAATACTTAAATGTAGGGGGACCTTTACGAGGGGGTTTCTAAGGAGCCGTTAAATGTCTAAATTTCCGGATTTGGAGGAAGGTAAATAATTGGCCTACTAGTGATCATGAACAAAATATTATAAACAAAACATTATGATTTAAGAAAATTACAATTAGAGTTTGAGACATGAATTTATGTTGTATAGCTTGAATTGTCTTCAATACCCACGTTTCTAAATTACATATCTTTTAAGTATAACCGTATATGTAACGCATTATGAACTAATTAACATCTTTTATAGGCCTATAGGCATCCTGATATTTACAAATTTTTACTTTTTTTCATCAAAGATGGTTGCCAGATGCAATTAGAAATGGCTATCATCATTAATATCATCTTCTCCAACGCCTATTGATGCAAAGGGCCTCGGTTAGATTTCACCAGTCGTCTCTGTCTTGACCTTTTTACCTCCGCTTATGAGGAATTGAACCACCATCTAGAAATGGCTGTAGCGCATAGGAAAATAGAGGATACGGGACTAAGGTAGAAAAACAGAAACAAATTATAAGTTGTTTATGCACACAAATAGCCATAGAAAAACCAAAGCATGAAAATGAGAACGGTCCACACACACACACACACACACACACAGAGAGAGAGAGAGAGAGAGAGAGAGAGAGAGAGAGAGAGAGAGAGAGAGAGAGAGAGAGAGAGAGAGAGAGAGAGAGAGAGATCATTTCTTCACGCTTATTATGGCCTATTGTATTCCCTTGGCTTATCACAAGTCAGTATGTTCATCGTTTTAAGCGTAGTTGGAAGAATTATTATGAGATGATTAGTTTTTCTTTATGTTGGCTGAATTCACGTGAATTTTCTATATAATTATGATATCTATGGCTTTCTACATACACACAAAGATAGTAATAGAAAGACCAGAGAGTCACCACAATTTATTTGAATTTGTCCTGGTTAGTATGGCTCGTTGATAACAGATGACGCTGATCAGCTCGATTTTTTTTGTTTACATTTTGAATCGTGAAACCGAAAAAAACGTGCTTAATATGAATTACAATTCCCTGTGCTGCAATGCTGAATAGTTATAAAATACATATAAGATCAAATAAAATGCATATTTTGTAGAAACGCAGTACCTACAGTTGTGTGGTACTTCAAGGGCTTAATTAAAAATAAAATTTATGAATTATAATACGTCCGTAGGTCTTTTTATTGGATTTTAGTTTAAGATTTTCTCAATAGATGACGTTGATTGGAGTGCCAATGCGTACGGATTTTTTGTCTAATTTTTCGGTCTTTCCTAAATATCTTTTGATGTACACAAAATACAGATATCGCTTCTCTACATCTTTGGAATTCTTACTATATAATTTCATATATTAATACTTTATTCTACAAATATCGTCCGTACTACTGGTAAGTCTAGTTCCAATACTTAACAATAATTCAGTGGAGATTTTAATGAAATATGTTGTCAAGATGATTGAGATTGGGCTATAGGAAAATAAAAAGGCGTCAAATTGGGCTAAACATTGCTGGAACGTTTTTGGGGATGTAACCAACAATTGTTGCCCATTACCATGAAGGTAAGACTTTTAATCCGTTATAACTTAATTGATATTCAAACAGTTTTTAAGTTAAATTGGGTTTGTTTGTTGACGTGAAACTAGTCTGAAAACAGTGCACTTTATAACGGCCCTATAATTTTTTAGGCCCATCAGCTTCGTGCTAGATTAGGTCTGCCTCAGAGTAGTCTTAGAAATTCCCGTATAAACTCTTGTTATTACTACATTTTATGTAGCTTTGACATTCTTCCTTGCCTAACATCACCTTATGGTACCTGACACCACTTTACCTACCCTTTACCATACCTAATCTAAAATACTCCTAACTAACCTAACCATACCTTTCCTGTCCTTGCCTCACTTTACTTGTCTTTACCTCACCTGCCCTAACCTAATCTGCTCTTACCTTACCAGCATTTATCTCGCCTACTAATTCCTAACCTACCCTTAATTTAACTGCTCTTACCACACCTACTCTTACCTATCTTTACCTTACCTTAGCTGATCCAGCTCACCCTACCCATCCTTCCCTAACCTTACTTTGATCCTACAGTGTCATGTTTGAGCTGACTAAAATAGTGCAGTAAATATAAAATGAAATTAATGGATGCACAATGCCTTTTATTCCTTAAATTAACCCACAAGTTACTGTATTTCGTACCTGGCTTTATGTGATCCACATTCTAAACGGATATATAGCTTTGGGGCAAGATCATTATAGGAAAAGCCTTAGACTAACTTGAATAGGAACCTTGGGCTAATTAACTGGTGATACAAACACCTCTAACATACCTTATAAATGGCTAAATTCTATTTTGCAAGTGGGGTTTAATAAGCAATGAAATAAGGAAACTAGTATTATATAATGGTTAATAACAAATTAGTTTAAAAAGATCCGCCAACCATCTTTATGTTGCATTCACAGAAATTCTACTTGAGACAAAATGTTATTTTGTGTGAGTGTAATTCTTTGATTGTTGAGTCTGGTACATGGATTTATCCTTACAGCTGTGCTATTCCTCGGCAGATGAAAGTCATGAGTATTTAGACTTGAGGTCAGTGGGCTTATAGCCATACAAGGAGAATAACTATTGAAAGAATTTTAGTGGAAAGGTTCCTATACAGGTGAGGTATAAACTCCTTAGTGAATCATTTTCTGTAAATATCTGTTAGGTATGATTATCCCATAACCTTGACTAGATCAAACAAATACTGTAGTTAAGTTTGGTCTTATAGCTTGGAAGTTACAGTAAATTATTGCCAAGACTAAGCGGTTTTTGTGCATGTCGTAATTGGCATTCAAATGAATAAATCAAAGCTTGGGAGGTAAAATTATGATAGAGGGAGACTTTTGTTTGGTGTGTAGATGTATTGTGGAATAGAGCAGGAAACCAAAAACTAACTTTGATTACTCTTGGGTTTAACCAAGGAATATTCATACTTTTTTGCCCAAGAAAAGGCATTTCATGAAGCTGGAGTGGGTAATTCAAAATGGAGCACTGGTAATGATTTTGCCAGTGTTGAATATATATATGTTTAATCACTCGGAACTCTTTGTAGATCCTGATACAGGTACATATACACAGAATATCAGTAGGCCATGATCAGATACGTTCTCCGTAGTGGAGTAAAAAAAAAATCATGTTTAAGGTAATCCCTTCTCTCAATATGGTTCATTCACCAGGGAAAAGTATCGTTGATGCCAATTTTTATACCAAATATATTTTTTTTCATTTTTTACTATTATAGTAATATAAATTTGTTAATTCAACAGAAGAAATGTGACGAATAGTTCCACAACTTCCTGCTGGAAGCATTTACATCATACCTTCACCTAACAGTGAAAGCGGATTCCAATGAATAGTCCCTGTAGCCGCAGAAAGACCTCTATCTTCAACCTCTCAGAATTGGGTAAGGAATAACTTAAATCCGTTTGTGTCGATAATTTAATTATGGGTTTGTTTGTGAAACAAATTTGGAAATAACATTTCATTTAGTGTTTGTTCCGTAACTGAAATACAAACCACGCTATTTACATGGGGTAATTACTTCGGCGTAGCTGAACGACGAGCCATAAAAGTTTTAACGAGGGTTTCCTACCCCGCCGCTAGTTAGGGAGGGGTAGCTAGCTACCCCTCCCCCCTCACACACACCGGAGAATACTCCACTTTACTTTTGACTCGGATGGCGATCGGAAGTCTCCGCTCCCATTCTCACTTGACGGCCATTATTGTTTTGTCTTTTTAACTTACCTTTTCTTATACTTAGTATATTTAAACATTATTGATGTTTACATATATTTTTCAATATTTAACTTAGCCGGTGATTATATAGCTGCAACTCTGTTGCTCGACAGACAACTCTACGGTAAAAACTCGCCAGCGATCGCTACACAGGTTGCGGGTGTGCCCAACAGCGCCATCTGTCGACCAGATACCCAGTTCTCAATGTAAACAAAGACTCGATTCTCTCTCTGTTGAGGTGTCGACAAGACGTACTTTACTCGCTGTTGCTAAACTGGAGTTTTTCATATCTAATTGGTGAAGTACTATATTCTAGTTTTGAGCTTTCGCTGTGCAGGGTTTCTCTTCACACAAATCCTTGAACTCTTTTTGATTACGGATTCTTTGTTGATGACTTTTTGATAGTTTTTTGAATTTCCCTTTGACCAATTCAAAATGGCTGACCCTTCACAAGTCCCCAAATTTAGGAAGTGCAATGCTAGGGACTGTTCAAGGCGTCTTCCGAAGGCTTCTATCGACCCTCACACTGTTTGTTCCAATTGTCGGGATAAAATCTGTCAATTGGAAGATCGGTGTGAGGAGTGCGTTGGCCTTTCGGAATTCGATTTTATCGAATTTCGAAAGTATACACGTAGGCTAGAGAGAGATAGAGTTAGGAGAAGTTCTTCTCGTTCTATTGATATTTCCTCTCCTCATGCCCCACAACCTATTCCTTCCCCTGTAGTGGTTGCTCCTAACCCCCCTTCTGGCACTCAGGAACCATTGATGGCTGATATGATGCGTGCCATCCAGGCTCTGGGTGAGAGAGTTGAGTCCCTTGCTAGTGACCGTAATCAGCTCATGGCGGATGTAAAGGAGCTTAAGTGCAAAAGTGCAGTGGGAAGTGCTAAAGTGCCGAGTGATAGTGTTGTGGATAGTGTTGCGCTTGAGGGTTCGTCTGTTCGTGCCTGTCGTCCTCCTAGTCCGGGAACTCTTGCAAGCTCCCAAGTCCAGGGGAGAAGCAATGTCGTACGACATATGGGTTTGAGAGGCTTTAATCAGCGAACAGACGTTCCCTCCGTGGTATCGGGCTTATCTACCCAAGATCGCTCCTACCTAACTAAGACGAGAGAGCCCATTTATACCTCGTCTTCAGAAGGTGTTTCTCGCAAGAAACCTTGGACCAAGGTCTCACGACCGTTAAAACGCAAGTCGGTCCCTTCAGCGCAAGTCCAACGGCCCGGTTGTAGCCACTGGGTCAGTTCGGACTCGCTGCCGTCATCCGATGACTGCTCACCGCCTAAGAGAGGCAAAGCGGTACCGCTTCAGACAGTAACACCGTCTGTCGCCGCACCTGCTCCCGTAGACCCTAAGTGGTCTCTACTGCAAGACATGCAGTCTAAACTGACGTCTCTAATGCAGGACTTTCGTGCAGAGAAGGTTGCTGCCGCACCAGCTAGTGCAGTACCTAGCCTACAACTTTCCACACGATCGGTTGTGCGTCCTGTGGACGCTGAGGTAACCTTCTCACGCACACCAGTTGAGAGAGTTCCTCCACCCATGCGTTCCAGTGTGTTCTGCCAGCCGCATGTTGACGTTAAGCGACGCACGGAGGTTGCCGTTGACGTTCTGGAGGTTCAACAACCGTCAGAGTTGCTTTGTTTTGACGTGGTGCGTCAACCTCCGCAACCCAGTGTGGTTTCCACTGCGCACCCACATCAGTCCAGACAGTCTGGAGTTGATGCTGTGCGTCCCCGCGCTACCATGGTTGTTGCCAGCTCACAGACTGGGCAGCAGTTCCATGACGTTGCGTCCGGCTCAGTCACGCATGCACCCGTGCGACCGGACTCAGCGAACCAGCCGTTACCCACTCCGTTGCCGTTTCCTCATCAGTTGTCGGATGAGGAACTTTCTGATGATGATGTTGCTGCACACATAGATGAACCACAATCAGATTTGGACGAGCCTAAGTCTACTCAACCCTCTTTGGACTTTAGAAAAGTTTTGGCCATTTTCAAAGAGCTGTTTCCGGACCAGTTTGTTTCTGTGGCTCCTCGTTCTCCGCCGTCAGAGTTTGTGTTAGGTATGCCGTCTACCACTCCTGCCTTTACTAGACTCGTCCTCGCACGCTCATCCAAGAGAGCTTTGCGGGTGATAGGAGAATGGTTGCAGTCCAAGAAGAGTTTAGGGAAGACAGCCTTTGCGTTTCCCCCTGCTAGACTCTCTTCTAGATCGAGCGTCTGGTATGCCACGGGAGAAGTTCTTGGCTTGGGAGTTCCTGCCTCTGCCCAGGGCGACTTCTCAAGTCTTGTAGACTCTCCCCGCCGCCTTGCCATGAGACGCTCAAAGATATGTTGGTCATCTTCGGACCTGGACCACCTTTTGAAAGGTATCTTTAGGGCCTTCGAAGTTTTTAACTTCTTAGACTGGTGTCTAGGAGCCCTAAGCAGAAAGATCTCTCCGACAGAGAAAGAGACTTCCTTGCTCATTATGTCCTGCATGGACAAGGCCGTACGTGATGGGTCTAATGAGCTTGCTGCATCATTTGTGTCCGGAGTCCTTAAAAAGCGTGAAAACCTATGCTCATTCCTTTCAGCTGGAGTTACACCGTGCCAGAGATCTGAGCTTCTCTTTGCTCCTCTTTCCAAGTGCCTTTTTCCAGAAGCCCTGATTAAGGAAATAGCCGCTTCATTGGTGCAGAAGGACACTCACGATCTTGTTGCGTCCTCCGCTCGCAAAGCTCCCCCTTTGCCTACCTTGTCAGCTAGACCAAGGATGGACACTCCAGCGTCCCGTTTTATTCCGCCCTTTCGTGGCAGAGCCTCCAGCAGAGGAGGTGCTCGTGCCGAAGGGAAACGAGGAAAGAAGAAAGGATCCAAGTCCTATAAGGGCAGAGTCTGACTGCCCGCATCTTCAGACAGCAGTGGGAGCCAGACTCAAGAACTTCTGGCAGACCTGGGAGAAGAGAGGCGCAGATGCACAATCTGTGAAGTTGCTCAGAGAGGGGTACAAGATCCCTTTTGTACGGAAACCCCCTCTAGCAACGTCTCCCATCGATCTCTCTCCCAGGTACAGAGAGGAAGACAAGAGACGAGCCTTGAAACGGGAAGTGTCTCTTTTACTAGAGAAGGGAGCGGTGGTCAAAGTCTCGGACCTTCAATCTCCGGGATTCTACAACCGACTCTTCTTGGTGTCAAAGAAGACAGGAGGGTGGAGGCCGGTGCTAGACGTCAGTGCTCTGAATGTCTTTGTCACAAAGCAGACGTTCTCCATGGAGACCACAAAGTCAGTCTTAGCAGCGGTCAGAAGGGAAGACTGGATGGTCTCTTTACACCTAAGGGACGCCTACTTCCACGTCCCCATCCACCCGGACTCCCAACCTTTTCTGAGATCCGTTTTCGAAAAGGTTGTCTACCAGTTTCAAGTCCTGTGCTTTGGCCTAAGCACAGCTCCTCTTGTGTTTACGAGGCTGATGAGGAATGTAGCCAAATTCCTTCATTTATCGGACATCCGAGCCTCCCTCTATTTGGACGACTGGCTTCTCAGAGCTTCTTCCAGTCGCCGCTGTCTGAAGGATCTAAAGTGGACTCTAGATCTGACCAAGGAATTGGGTCTCCTTGTCAATATGGAAAAGTCACAACTGGTCCCATCCCAAACTATTGTGTATTTAGGGATGGAGATTCACAGTCTAGCTTTTCGGGCTTTTCCGTCGGCCCCCAGAATAAGCCAAGCCCAGTTATGCATCCAGAACATGCTGAAGAAGGAACAATGCTCAGTCAGGAAGTGGATGAGTCTGGTAGGGACGCTATCATCCCTGGAACAATTTGTGTCATTAGGAAGACTACACCTCCGTCCTCTTCAATACCATCTAGCTTTTCACTGGAAAAAGGACAAGACGCTAGAAGCGGTCTCGATCCCCATTTCCGAAAAGATGAAGTCTTGCCTGACTTGGTGGAAGGACAGTATCAACCTAAGAGAGGGTCTTCCCCTGGCTGTTCAGACTCCCAACCACGTTCTCTTCTCGGACGCATCGGACGTAGGCTGGGGCGCGACATTAGACGGTCGGGAATGTTCAGGACTGTGGAACTCGAGTCAAAGGATCATGCATATCAACTGCAAGGAGCTGCTGGCAGTACATCTGGCCTTGAAAAGCTTCAGGTCTCTCCTTCGAGGCAAAGTGGTGGAAGTGAACTCGGACAACACCACTGCCTTGGCGTACATCTCCAAGCAAGGAGGGACCCACTCACTGACGTTGTACAAGATCGCAAGGGACCTGCTCATCTGGTCAAAAAGTCAAAACATATCACTAGTAACGAGGTTCATCCAAGGCAACTTGAATGTCATGGCAGATTGTCTCAGTCGGAAAGGGCAAGTAATTCCAACGGAATGGACCCTCCACAAGGATGTATGCAAGAGACTTTGGGCCACTTGGGGCCAACCAACCATAGATCTCTTTGCAACCTCGATGACCAAGAGGCTCCCAATATATTGCTCACCAGTCCCGGACCCAGCAGCAATACATATAGATGCCTTTCTCCTAGATTGGTCGCATCTAGATCTATACGCATTCCCACCGTTCAAGATTGTCAACAAGGTACTGCAGAAGTTCGCCTCTCACGAAAGGACAAGGTTGACGCTAGTTGCTCCCCTCTGGCCCACGAGAGAATGGTTCACCGAGGTACTTCGATGGCTAGTAGACGTTCCCAGAAGTCTTCCTCTAAGGGTGGACCTTCTACGTCAGCCACACGTAAAGAAGGTACACCAAAGCCTCCACGCTCTTCGTCTGACTGCCTTCAGACTATCGAAAGACTCTCGAGAGCTAGAGGCTTTTCGAAGGAGGCAGCCAGTGCGATTGCTAGAGCAAGGAGAACATCCACCCTTAGAGTCTACCAATCGAAGTGGGAAGTCTTCCGAAACTGGTGCAAGTCAGTATCTGTATCCTCGACCAGTACCTCTGTAGCTCAAATAGCTGACTTTCTCTTATACCTGAGAAAAGGACGATCCCTTTCAGCTCCCACTATCAAGGGCTACAGAAGCATGTTGGCATCGGTCTTCCGGCATAGAGGCTTAGATCTTTCCAACAATAAAGATCTTCAGGACCTCCTTAAGTCTTTTGAGACCACGAAGGAGCGTCGTTTGGTTACACCTAGTTGGAATTTAGACGTGGTACTAAGATTCCTCATGTCAGACAGGTTTGAGCCGCTACAATCAGCCTCCCTGAAAGATCTCACCTTAAAGACACTTTTCCTGGTATGCTTAGCCACAGCTAAAAGAGTCAGTGAGATTCATGCCTTCAGCAAGAACATCGGATTTTCGTCAGAAAAAGCTACATGTTCGCTACAACTTGGTTTTCTAGCCAAAATTGAGCTGCCTTCTCGACCTTGGCCGAAATCGTTCGATATTCCCAGCTTATCGAGTATGGTAGGCAATGAACTAGAAAGAGTCTTATGCCCTGTGAGAGTTTCTTAAGTTCTATTTAAAGCGAACTAAACCTTTACGAGGCCAATCTGAAGCTTTATGGTGTTCAGTTAAGAAACCATCTTTGCCTATGTCAAAGAATGCTTTATCCAACTTTATCAGACTGTTAATACGAGAAGCTCATTCACATCTGAGTGAGGAAGACCAAGCATTGCTTAAGGTGAGGACACACGAAGTTAGAGCTGTTGCAACTTCCGTGGCCTTTAAGCAAAATAGATCTCTGCGAAGTATAATGGACGCAACCTATTGGAGAAGCAAGTCAGTGTTTGCGTCTTTTTATCTAAAGGATGTCCAGTCTCTTTACGAGGACTGCTACACACTGGGACCATTCGTAGCAGCGAGTGCAGTAGTGGGTGAGGGCTCAACCACTACAATTCCCTAATTCCATACCCTTTTAATCTTTCTCTTGAAATGTTTTTATTGTTGTTTTTTGGGTTGTCCGGAAGGCTAAGAAGCCTTTCGCATCCTGGTTGATTTGGCAGGTGGTCAAAGTCATTTCTTGAGAGCGCCTAGATTAGGGGTTTTGATGAGGTCCTGTTGTATGGGTTGCAACCCTTGATACTTCAGATCCTAGGGGTCGATCAGCATCCTAAGAGGATCGCGAGGCTCCGTAAGGAAGACGTACTTAAAAGGCAGAGTAATTGTTCAAGTCGACTTCCTTACCAGGTACCTATTTATTTTGTTTTTGTTATTTTCAATATTAAACTTACCCGATAATCATGTAGCTGTCAACTCCGTTGCCCGACAGAATTCTATGGAGGGATACGCCAGCTATCACAATACTAGAAGGGGGTGTACTTACCAGCGCCACCTGTGGCCAGGTACTCAATCATTTGTTGTTGACACCTCCTCAATTATTCCTCTGTCGTGCTTCCGGCTAGACGTTCTGGGATACGCTTATGGTCTTCGAGTTTATTCATGGATATTTGGTGAAGTATTCTCTTAGATTAACGGCTGTCGCATACTGGAATCCTTTTTATATTAGCTAGATAGCTTTTATATAAATACTGGTTAACGGTTAATGAATTTTTGCTTGTTTTTGGATCACCCTTTGACTAACTCTTTGAAACAAGATGTCTGACGTTTCGCAAGCTCCCTCCCATAGACGATGTAGGTCTTGCAATAGGCGTATTCCGAAGGCCTCGGTAGATCCTCACACCGCTTGTTCTGACTGTAGGGACAGGCCCTGTCTATTAGAAAATCGATGTGAGGAGTGCGCCGGACTTTCGGAATTGGATTTTGTCCGTCTTTTAAAATATTCATCTAAGTTAGAGAGAGGTAGAGTTAGGAGAAGTTCTTCTCACTCTTCTATGTTTTCCTCACCTCATGATCCCCTACCTTTTCCTACCCCTGTAGTGGCTACCCCCGAACCTACTGTGTGCCCTCCGCCTGATATGTCAACTGTTTTGCGTGCTATTCAGGCTTTAGGAGATAAAGTAGAATCAGTGGTAAGTGACCATAAGTCTCTGATGGCCGAGGTTAAAGAACTGAAGGTCAAGAGTGCAGTGGGTGGAAATAGTGCCAGTGCTGTGACGAGTGCTAGTGTCTGTGCAGTGCCAAGTGCTAGTGGTGCCAGTGTGGTGCGTGAGGATTTTTCTGTGCGAGCCAGTCGTCCTCCCAGTCCGGGACCTCTTGCAAGCTCCCATGCCCAGGGGAGAAGCAATGTCGAAGGGCTTAAGGGTTCGACAGGCCTTGTTAGGCGCACAGAATTATCCTCGGTGGTTGCGGGCGTGTCTTCCTTAGACCGTCACTCCCACCTGCAGACGATTGAGCCCGTCTTCTCGTCCGCTGATCAACATGCAGGGAAGAAACGTTGGTCTCAGGTCTCGAGACCGCTTAAACGGAGAGTTCAGTCAGCGAGTGCTCAGCCAGGTTGTAGTCATTGGCTCAGCTCCGACTCGCCTCAGTCATCGGTCGACTGTACTCCGCCCAAGAGGAGTAAGGTTCTGCCTATACAGAGCCCGACTGTGACTTTACCTCAGTCTGTTATCGTTTCTGCCGACCCCAAGTGGACCCTGCTTCAGTCCATGCAAGCTCAGCTTTCGGACTTGATGCGTGAGTGTCGGGCTGAGAGTGTTGCACCTCCTCCTCCGCCTACACTCCCTCCACCTGTTCTCGCTCCGCCTGTGCTCGCCCAGCCTGCACCTGCTCCGCCTGGTCGCAGCACCATCTGCCAGGCGTACGATGTTGAGCCACTTTCGGAGTTTGCTGTTCCCAGTGTTGTTCAGCCTCAGCCTTCTTTAAGGCAACCCTTGCTTTGGGATCAGGAGAGTTATTCCACTCTTCCTCCGCCTCACCTTGCTGCTCCACCAGTGGTGCAACTCTCGGTTGGGGTACAACAACCTCTCCCCTCCGTGAGTCTGTCTGCTCAACCATCGCTGCAGCGAGCTCAACCCTCCTCTAGGCAAGCTCCTCTACACCCTGGACTTGCGCCTCAGGAGCCTCAGCTTGCGAGAACTTTACCTTGTTCTGCGCAGCCTCAACCTCTTCATGCTCCACTCATCTCACAGGAACAGGAACGGACTACTCCGCCTCCGTCCTCCGCTCAGCTTGTGCAATCCTTGGGTTCAACTCTTGCTAGGAGTCAACCTCCTTCACCCATGCGCCTGCCTTCTGCTTCGTCTGTTGTTCAGCCTATGCAGTCTGAGCCTCAGGTTTTCCCTCAAGATGAGGAAACCTCTGTTATTGTTCCTACCCGTTCTGACTCTGCGGTTCAGCATTCTGGTCCTATCGCTTCGCTACCCTCTGCTGATGAAGTGTCGGATGATGAGGAGGCACACCTTGATCCCTCATCAGACGTGGAGGAGTCTAAGCTTTCTCCATTGTCTATTGATTTTCGAAAGGTCTTGGCTCTACTCAGGGAGATTTACCCAGACCACTTCGTCTCTGCTATTCCCCGCTCTCCTCCATCTGAGTTTTCGCTGGGCGTACAACAAGCTAAGTCCAACTATACTAAGCTTGTCCTAGCTAGATCCTCCAAGAGGGCTTTAAGGATCTTAGGGGAGTGGCTTCAGTCTAAACAACACCTTGGCAAGACTTCCTTCATGTTCCCTCCAACGAAGCTCGCTTCGAAAGGTTGCGTTTGGTATGCCACAGGGGAAGCACCAGGCTTGGGAGTACCTGCCTCTGCCCAGGCTGACTTCTCAAGTCTGGTGGACTCGCCTAGGAGGACTGCGATGAGACGCTCGAAGGTTTGTTGGACCTTCTCAGACCTGGATCATCTTCTGAAAGGGTTGTTCAGAGCTTTCGAAATGTTCAACTTTCTCGACTGGTGCCTGGGAGCCCTCAGCAAGAAAACCTCTCCTGCGGACAAAGATTCTGCCATGCTAATTATGTCCTGCATGGATAAGGCCATCAGAGATGGATCGGGTGAGCTAGCGTCGTTATTTGTATCAGGGGTGTTGAAGAAAAGGGAACAACTGTGTACCTTCCTCTCCGCCAGCATTACACCGTGCCAACGGTCACAACTCCTTTTTGCTCCACTCTCAAAGTTCCTCTTTCCCGAGGAGCTAGTGAAGGACTTGTCGGCTGCCCTGATACAGAAGGACACGCACGATCTTGTAGCCTCATCGGCTCGTAAGTCTAAGGTTACCACCTCTGTCCCCAAGACTTATCGCTCCCCAGTGGCTGATACCCCGGCTACGAGGTTCATACCGCCCTTTCGTGGTAGAGCCCCCAGCCGAGGAAGCTCCCGTCCAGACTCTCACAGGGGCAAGTCTAGGAAAGGACCCAGGACATCTAAGGGAAAGAACTGACTCTCAGATTCTCCAGACAACAGTAGGAGCCAGACTCAAGATCTTCTGGCGAGCCTGGGAGAAGAGAGGTGCAGACGCACAGTCTGTCAGTTGGCTGAGGTACGGTTACAGGATTCCATTCTGCCTCAAACCGCCTCTGACCACATCGCCCATCAACCTCTCTCCCAACTACAAAGAAGAGGACAAGAGGCTAGCATTGCAACAGGAGGTGTCGCTACTTGTGCAGAAGAAGGCAGTGGTTATAGTCCGGGACCATCAATCCCCGGGCTTCTACAACCGTCTCTTTCTTGTGGCCAAGAAGACCGGAGGTTGGAGACCGGTGCTGGACGTCAGCTCTCTCAACGAGTATGTCACCAAGCAGACGTTCACAATGGAGACGACCAAGTCGGTCTTAGCAGCGGTCAGACAGGAGGACTGGATGGTCTCGTTGGACTTGAAAGATGCATACTTTCACGTTCCCATTCATCCAGACTCCCAACCTTTCCTGAGATTCGTTTTCGGAAAGGTTGTCTATCAGTTCCAAGCCCTGTGTTTTGGCCTAAGCACAGCTCCTATGGTCTTTACTCATCTGATGAGGAATGTAGCGAAATTCCTGCACTTATCGAACATCAGAGCCTCCCTCTACCTAGACGACTGGCTGTTGAGAGCCTCCACGAGTCGTCGTTGTCTGGAGAACCTCTCTTGGACTTTAGATCTAATCAGAGACCTAGGTCTATTAGTCAATATAGAGAAATCTCAACTCATTCCCTCCCAATCCATTGTGTACCTGGGAATGGAGATTCAGAGTCGGGATTTTCGGGCTTTTCCATCGGCCCCCAGGATAAACCAAGCCCTAGAGTGCATCATGAGCATGCTGAAGAGGAGCAATTGCTCAGTGAGACAGTGGATGAGTCTCACAGGGACCCTCTCATCACTGGCCCTGTTTGTCGAGCTAGGGAGACTCCACCTCCGCCCTCTTCAATTCCATCTTGCGGCTCATTAGGACAAGGGCTCGACTCTAGAAGCAGTCTCTATCCCTATCAACCAAGAGATGAAGACCACTCTCCTGTGGTGGAAGCACAATCTCCTTCTCAAGGAGGGTCTATCATTGGCCATCCAGACCCCCCACCTTCATCTCTTCTCGGATGCATCGGACTCGGGCTGGGGTGCGACCTTGGACGGACGGGAATGCTCAGGAGTATGGAACAAGGAACAAGGATTACTCCACATCAACTGCAAGGAACTGTTAGCAGTTCATCTTGCCCTGTTGAACTTCAAGTCCCTCCTGCTAGGCAAAGTGGTGGAGGTGAATTCAGACAACACCACAGCCTTGGCTTACATCTCCAAGCAAGGAGGGACCCATTCGAGGAGCCTTTACGAGATCGCAAGGGACCTCCTCATTTGGTCAAGAGGTCTAAACCTCACACTGGTCACGAGGTTCATCCAGGGCGATATGAATGTTTCAGCGGATCGCCTCAGCAGAAGGAATCAGGTCATTCCCACGGAATGGACCCTCCACAAGAGTGTGTGCAACAGACTTTGGACCTTGTGGGGTCAACCTACCATAGATCTGTTTGCCACCTCCATCACCAAGAGACTTCCGCTTTATTGTTCCCCTGTTCCAGACCCTGCAGCGGTTCATGTGGATGCTTTTCTTCTGAACTGGTCCCATCTCGACCTGTACGCATTCCCTCCGTTCAAGATTATAAACAAAGTTCTGCAGAAATTCGTCTCGCACGAAGGGACACGGCTGACGCTGGTTGCTCCCCTTTGGCCTGCAAGAGAATGGTACACAGAGGTACTTCAATGGCTAGTCGACTTCCCCAGGACTCTACCTCTAAGAGTGGACCTTCTACGTCAACCACACGTAGACAGGTTGCACCCAAACCTCCACGCTCTTCGACTGACTGCCTTCAGACTGTCGAAAGATTCGCTAGAGCTAGAGGCTTTTCGAAGGAGGCAGCCAGTGCGATTGCCAGAGCTAGAAGAATTTCCACTCGTAGAGTCTACCAGTCTAAGTGGGAGGTCTTCCGAAGCTGGTGTAGAGCCAATTCAATATCCTCTACCAATACCTCTGTGATCCAAATAGCTGACTTCCTTCTTCATCTTAGGAATGAGAGATCCCTTTCAACACCTACGATTAAAGGGTATAGGAGCATGTTGGCCTCAGTTCTCCGCCACAGGGGTTTGGACCTGTCTTCCAACAAGGACCTTCAAGACATTCTCAAGTCTTTTGAGACGTCTAAAGAACGTCGTCTTTCCACTCCAGGCTGGAATCTAGACGTAGTCTTAAGGTTCCTTATGACATCTAGGTTCGAACCTCTCCAGTCAGCTTCCTTCAAGGATCTTACCCTCAAGACTGCTTTTCTCGTTTGCCTTGCAACAGCTAAGAGAGTCAGTGAGGTTCATGCCTTCAGCAAGAACATTGGTTTCACAACCGAATCAGCAACATGTTCTTTTCAGCTTGGATTCCTAGCAAAGAACGAGCTTCCTTCACGTCCTTGGCCTAGATCGTTCGAAATACCTAGCCTCTCCAACATGGTAGGTAACGAACTAGAGAGAGTTCTTTGCCCTGTCAGAGCTCTCAAATATTATCTGAAGAGGTCTAAACCTATTCGAGGACAGTCAGAAGCCTTATGGTGTGCCATCAAGAAACCCTCGAGACCCATGTCCAAGAATGGGCTTTCGTACTATATAAGGCTTCTGATCAGAGAAGCACATTCTCACTTAAAGGAGGAAGACCTTGCTTTGCTGAAGGTAAGGACCCACGAAGTAAGAGCTGTAGCTACTTCGTTGGCCTTTAATAAAAACCGTTCTCTGCAGAGCATTATGGATGCAACCTATTGGAGGAGCAAGTCAGTGTTTGCATCATTTTATCTGAAAGATGTCCAGTCTCTTTACGAGAACTGCTACACCCTGGGACCATTCGTAGCAGCGAGTGCAGTAGTAGGTGAGGGCTCAGCCACTACATTCCCTTAATCCCATAACCTTTTTAACCTTTCTCTTGAATACTTTTATTGTTGTTTTTATGGTTGTTACGGTAGGCTAAGAAGCCTTCCGCATCCTTGGATTTGGCGGGTGGTCTATTCATTCTTGAGAAGCGCCTGGGTTAAAGGTTTGGTAGAGGTCCTTTAGTAGGGTTGCAACCCCTTGTACTTTGGCACCTTTGGGTTGATTCAGCCTCCAAGAGGAACGCTGCGCTCAGTAAGGAAGACGAACTTTAAATAAAAGGCAGAGTAACGGTTCTATTCGACTTCCTTACCAGGTACTTATTATTTCATTGTTATTTGAGATAACTGTTATATGAAATATGGGATACTTAGCTATCCTTTAATCATGTACACTGGTTTTCACCCACCTCCCTGGGTGTGAATCAGCTACATGATTATCGGGTAAGTTTAATATTGAAAAATGTTATTTTTATTAATAAAATAAATTTTTGAATATACTTACCCGATAATCATGATTTAATCGACCCTCCCTTTCCTCCCCAGAGAGAACCAGTGGACCGAGGAATAATTGAGGAGGTGTCAACAACAAATGATTGAGTACCTGGCCACAGGTGGCGCTGGTAAGTACACCCCCTTCTAGTATTGTGATAGCTGGCGTATCCCTCCATAGAATTCTGTCGGGCAACGGAGTTGACAGCTACATGATTATCGGGTAAGTATATTCAAAAATTTATTTTATTAATAAAAATAACATTTTTGATAACTTCTAAAATAAAATAAAAACTCTTAGCTCATAAAAGTGTAAACATATATTGCTGGTCTCTACCCACCCCCCTGGGTGTGAATCAGCTATATAATCACCGGCTAAGTTAAATATTGAAAAATGTTATTTTGATTATAAAATAAATTTTTGAATATACTTACCCGGTGATTATAAATTAAATGACCCTCCCTTCCTCCCCAATAGAGACGCAGTGGGACGAGGAGAAAATTGAGTCTTTGTTTACATTGAGAACTGGGTATCTGGTCGACAGATGGCGCTGTTGGGCACACCCGCAACCTGTGTAGCGATTGCTGGCTAGTTTTTACCGTAGAGTTGTCTGTCGAGCAACAGAGTTGCAGCTATATAATCACCGGGTAAGTATATTCAAAAGTTTATTTTATAATCAAAATAACATTTTTGTGTACAGTGAGCCCTCGTTTATCGCGGTAGATAGGTTCCAAACCCGACTGCGATAGGTGAAAATCCGCGAAGTAGTGACACCATATTTACGTATTTATTTAACATGTATATTCAGACTTTTAAAACCTTCCCTTTTACGTAGTACTGTTATCAAACTACCCTTTAATGTACAGAACACTTAATGCATGTACTACAGTACCCTAAACTAAAACAGGCACAAATATTAAAGGCTATTTTATATCATGCGTTTCCTAAACACGCCAAAATGCACGATAAAAAATGGCAACCAATGTTTTGTTTACGTTTATCTCTGATCATAGTGAAGAAACAAACGCATTTACACATCTGTGTATAGGTTAGTTTTTGCATAGATTGTATTGATTATTCAGTACAGTATGTTGATTTTGTTATTTACCAATGTTTTACTTAATTTTTCTTAGGACTTCCAAATGAAATGTTTTTCTTTATGACGCCGCCTGAAACGACGGCGTCATAAAGTACGCTCAGAAAACAACCACGCTCAGTAAACAAACGAAGGCATTTAACGCGCATGATGAAAGTGATAAATAATGATATTACAGTAAAAGCTTTTAGAAAATATGTTACTGTATTACAAATATTATTTACTGTATCTATATAAAATCATACAGTACATACGTAGCAAAGCAGGAAAACAATTTGAGAGAGAGAGAGAGAGAGAGAGAGAGAGAGAGAGTTGTTTTACGTACGTACAGTAAATGTAAATTTTAAACAAAAAATATGATAGGTTATAACATGAATATTCAGACTTTTAAAACCTTCCCTTTAACTTAATGCATACTAAACTGAAACAGGCACAAATATTAAGATATTAGAATATTAAAGTAAAAAATAAAGATTGTTACTGTACTCACCACGAAAGAAGTTGAAGAAAAACTTGAATGATGATGGCAATGAATTTGCTGCACAGTAGAAATGATGATGATGAAGCTGATGATGTCTTCTACTGTGCAGCCAATGATAGTATTTTACGTCTCTTCAGACGGAGGTGTCTTTTCCTGGGACACCTCTTCAACTTCTTCCTGGGACACTTCTTCAATTTCTTCCGAAGGCGTACTAGCAGGAGGAACTGGCTCTTTATTGCGAGGCTGGAAGAACATTGTGATCGGAAGTTGCTTCCGCTGCTTCCTTTTTCGCTCGAAGAGCATCCTGTAGGGAGTCGTGATGTCATCGATCTTGTTGCAGAATTGCATAGACCGAACCATATCCTCGTCCCACTCTTGCGACATTTCTTTCACCTCCTTCACATGGTTGCAGAGCTTGGCAAGCCGTTCTAATGTTAAGCTCGTTTCCTCGACATTTTCTTGGGTCTCTTCCTGCGTTTCACTGTCTTCTTCACTGGCCGATTTCGTCAAGTCTTCTAGGTCTGCGTCAGTTAGCGGCTGGGAATGGCAGTCCAACAACTCGTCGACGTCTTCAGTCGTCATGTCGCCAAACCCGTCACCTCCAATTATCGCAGCCAACTGCACAGATTTGCGTATTGTAGAGTGTTGAATTTCAGACGGTGTAAATCCCTCGTCGTCGTAAACAATCTGGGGCCACAACTTCTTCCAGCTCGCATTAACGGTTGCAGGTTTCATTTCTTGCAGTGCCTTCTGAATGTTCTGCAGGCACGTGGCTATTGTGTACTTCCGCCAGTACGCCTTCAAATTGAAATTTTCGTCTTCATCTTCTTGGGCAGCATCCACACACGCACCGAGGTCCGCCAAGGTATTCTTCGTATAGAGGGCCTTGAACGCCCTGATAACCCCCTGGTCCATCGGTTGAATTAATGACGTGGTGTTGGGTGGCAGGAACTCAACCTGAATGCCCTCATGCGACAGGTCAGTTGCATGTCCACCAGCGTTATCCATAAGGAGAAGGATCTTGAATGGCAAGCCCTTCTCTACGAGATATTTGCTGACTTGCGGGATAAAACACTGGTGGAACAAGTTGGAGGTCAGCATCTTCGTAATCCATGCTTTTTGATTATGCATCCAGTACACGGGAAGGAGATTCTTATTTTTATTTTCAAAGCGCGAGGATTTTTCGACTTGTAAATAAGCTAAAATCCAGCAGCATTGCCACACATCACGAGGGTTACGCGATCTTTGAACGCTTTAAAGCCAGAGGCTTTGGCTTCTTCTTTGAACAGGAAAGTTTGCGACGGCATTCTCTTCCAAAACAAGCCGGTCTCATCCATATTAAACACTTGTTTCGGCTTGTATCCACCTTCAGCGATAATGTTCTTGAATGTCTCGTTCGCGTAAGTTTCAGCAGCGGCAGTGTCAGCGGAAGCAGCCTCGCTATGCAGGGAAACGCTTTTCAGGCCGAAGCGTTTCTGAAACTTCGCGAACCATCCTTTGCTGGCGGAAAAACGTTTTTTCTGAGGCTGGGAATCAGTGGATGTCCCTGGTTGAGGTTCATCTACATCATCATCTTCGTCTTTTTCAGCATGGTCGCCATCGTCGTCTTGAGGTTCCTTTGCCGCAAAATTCTCATACAAGCTCAAAGCCTTGGTTCGGATGGTGTTCGTATCCAAGGCTATGTTCTTCTTTTGGCAGTCGGCAATCCACACTGCTAAAGCACCTTCCATGCGTACGATCGTTTTATTACACGTGGTAACGACTCGCTTCGCTGATCTGCTAAAGGTGATGGCAGCCGTCTTTCTAATGTTCGCCTCGTCCTTCTTGATGTAGCGAACGGTGGATTCGTTCACTCCAAAATGGCGGGCTGCGGCCGCGTAACTTCTGCCTTCTTTTAACATATCGAGAAGCGTCACCTTCTCAGCAATCGTCATTATCTTTCGGTGGCGTTTAGGCTCACTACCAGCCTTAGCAGAAGCAGAACGCTTGGGAGCCATTGTACAGTAGGGTTTAACAGAAAGTTCAACAAAAAGTTCAACTTAACAGTCACGCACAGCACAGATTAAAGTTCACAATAACGTAGCAACATCTACACGGCGAAAGAGCGGCAAACAAAGTGGCCGCGAAAAGATGCTGCGGGTTGGAGAAGCGGTCAAAACACCAATCACAGGCTAGATTACAAAACTTGGGTTCTGATTCGTCATCTATCAGCGCTTGAACCAATCACAATCCGTCTTATATGCTACGTAGTAGTTACCAATTCAAAGTACAAGGTACCCTACGTATACAGTACAGCTTTACGTACACTATTTTACGCTTGTTTTGTTGTAGGATAGTCTCTCTCTCTCTCTCTCTCTCTCTCTCTCTCTCTCTCTCTCTCTCTCTCTCTCTCTCTCTCTCTCTCTCTCTCTCTCATCACTGTTTTTGTTTCTTGTCCTATTGTGTGTTTGTGTGTTTTATCGGATATCTCTCTCTCTCTCTCTCTCTCTCTCTCTCTCTCTCTCTCTCTCTCTCTCTCTCTCTCTCTCGTACGCTTATTCGAGATGTGATTTTTGCAACAAAGAATATTATTGGATGCAGTACTACGTACGTATACATACAAAAGATTCATGGAAAAGATGCACATCCATTACATTTGTAGTACAGTAGTATCCATCAGCAGCCTTACACCATTCTAATACGGTATGACTGCATCCGATTTGTGTTTCATGTTCGATTTAATTTTACTTCGTACTGTATACTGAATTATCGTATGATCACATTCTCTTTTCGTGTTTTATTTCTTTCTGTACTGAATTGTATGTCATATGTAATGCAATGAACCATCAGTAAGAGCAGATATTACTAATTACAGTATTAATGGAATTACAGGTAACGAAATATCGTATTTGGGGTCTTTATATATCGCGGTATTTTCGAAATTTCCGGAAAATCCGCGATATGTTTATATATATGGGTTATGAAAAAAATCCGCGAAGTAGTGAATCCGCAATGGTCGAACCGCGAAGTAGCGAGGGCTCACTATATAGAAAATAGTAAGTTTATTTTGCTTTCAGTGTTGTGCGGTGTGTGTTGTGTACTTCCACGAGAGTGATCGCCGGCTTGCCAGGCCACCACGATCTTTTCTTGATCACGGCCTTTCACTCTTAGGCCACCATGGTTGCCTTCGTGGAGCCCGGCCCTTCTCTTGAGGTCGTTCACCTCTTACTCTGTACTACGCCTACGATAGCTTCTCAGGACCAAGTCGCTATTTCGTTTTATTTGTCTCAATTATTTTTATGAATATAATTGTGTTTTAACTTTTCAGCTCAGGGCTCACGTCCCTTCGGGGGTCGGTGATCCTTGGAACATTCAAAGTCAGTTGCATAATTATAATTTTATAATTCTGTTTTGTTAACTTTTCGTCCCCCCCCCCTCACCCGGGCATGCCGGGTGGGGGAGGGGGGGCGCATACCTTCTTTCGTTCTTATGTTCTTTCCCTCGAGGGTTCTCTTCGGAGTTTCCCCCGGGGGAATTTCTGTTAAATGATTATTCTTTTTTATTTTCCAGTTTACGATGCTGTTTCTTCGTGCCTGTTGTGTGTGCCTTCGAAGCAGAGCTGTCCTGTTTATCCTGGGGAGTCGGCTTCGCCGCCGTCTCTCGAGGCAATCGTCAGGGGCGTTTCCTTCTCTTAGAAGTTCCCCCGTGACTACTGCCAGCTCTTCATTGCATCCTAGAACGATAAGGAGGTTCGCCTCCAGGGTAGTTAGTTAACTTCCCTTATTTTACTGTTCCCTGGCCTTAGGCGGTTATGCTCTTGGGGCTGAGCGGCCGCCCTTGTGACTTGCTCTAGGGGCTGAGCGGCCGCCCTTGTGACTTGTTCTAGGGGCTGAGCGGTTGCAAGGCTAGACCATGGTACTAGCGACTATGCTCTCGGGGCTGAGCGGTCGCTTCTGTAGCTACGCTCAAGGGGCTGAGCAGCTGCAAGATCAGTCTGGCCCTCTCTCGTTCGCGAGGGAGGCCGCACTAAGGGCTCCTCTTCGGAAGATTGCTCCTTTTGTCTCTTCTACGAAGTGTCCCCTCCCGTTCGCGTGAGAGGACACTCACACAGACTCCTCTTCGGATGATTGTTCGTGTTTACGTCAGCTGATCTCACGGCCTTTTGGGGCTCCATCACCAGTCTCTTCTACGAAGTGCTCACCTATCGTTCGCGAGAGAGGCCACTCATAGAGACTCCTCTTCGGAGGATTGTTCCTGTTGTCAACAGCTTGCTGTTCAGTCACTAGCACTTCGGTGTTTAGTGACAGGGAAACTTCGGTTTCTCTTTTTCCCTGACCCTTCGGGGTCTCGGAGCTTTAGTTACGCAGTTCCCTCGGGCTCTCGTAACTTTAGTCACTTCTACACTTCGGTGATTAGTGACGGAGAGACTTTGGTTTCTCGTTGCGTTGACCCTTCGGGGTCTTGCAACTAATCCCCTCAGGGCCTCGCTACTCAGGCTACGTTAGACCCTTGGTCTCTCGTCCCTCAGTGTACCTGTTGCCTGCTGTATCTGTTCCTGACTGCAGACACGCCTTGGAACCCACGCCCCTGTTATCTAACGGGCTCCTCCCTTCGGGGCAGGAGAGACTTTCTCACACCTTGAGTAAGTCCCTTAAGTGCCATGTATCCCCTGCGCGCCAACGTTCCCTTACGCGCTAGCGCTCGACTGCTGTTCCTGAGACTGCCTTCAGAGACACCCAGTTCCAGTATTCAGTTAGGCTGCTACCAACGTAACCTGCGCATTTGCGCACATCGTTGGGGTTCCTGAGATAGCTCACAGGCGCTCACCAGCGGTTCAGCCTACGGTGTCTCTAAGTCTTTTCTACGAAGGACACCTCTCCCGTTCGCGGGAAAGGTACCTCACAGAGACCACTCCTCGGAGTATTTAGCAGTACCTCAGTTGATCGTCGGCACTGAAGTAGACCTCCTGGTCCTCTTCAGGGGATGCCCTCCCTTTTAGGGACACATCCCAGTTCCTGATCTACGAGTTAGCCGCTCCTTCAACCAAGGGCGTGTGCGCGCTCTCCGACGATCTTCTGTTGCACAGGGGCCTATGATCTTCACTCGCGCATAAGCGCTGAAGACCACCTGCGCGCGATCTTCGAGGCCCTTCCGCGGTTTTGCCGCTCGCGATCGTTGAGGATCGTTAGCCGACGATCTTCTGATACGCACTAACGTGTAAGCGCTGAAGATCGCCCGCGCGCGAGATGATTTCCCGCGGGCAATCTTCGAGGCCCTTCCGCTCGCGATTTTTCCGCGCACGATCGTCGAAGATCGTTAGCCGCCGATCTTCGGATCCAGCGTAAGCGCTGACAATCTTCTTAGTGCGCATAGCGCAAGCGTTGACAATTTTCTTAGTGCGCGTAAGCGCCGAAGATCGGTCTGTGCGCGGGATGGTTTCCCGCGCGCGACAATTGAGGCCGTCGGCGCGCGGTTCTCCGCACGCGATCTTCGGATCCGGCGCTAAACGCGCAAGTGCCAACGATCTTCATAGTACGCATAAGCTCCGATGATCGTTCTGTGCGCGGGATGGTCCTGCGCACGACAACGAGGGCGTCCGTGAGCGGTTCTCCGCACGCGATCGTCAACGGCCGTTAGCCGCCGATCTTCGGATTTGGCACTAGGCACGCGAGCGCCGACGATCTTCACAGTACGCGTAAGTGCCGAAGATCGTGCCGTGTGCGGGATGGTTTCCCGCGCACGACCATTGAGGCTCACGCGATCATCGTACGGATTGTCCGCCCGCGGGCACCGAGGTTTTCCCGCTCGCGATCGCCGACCATCTTCTCAGCAGCCTTGGTTTGGGTCCCTGGTCAGAGCGGTCATGCAGGCTTTTAAGCCTGTTCTCTCTGAGCTGGGCCACAAATCATTGGCAGCTTCTACTCCCCTGAAGAGGAAGAGAGGAGTGTCGAACGTGGTAACTTCTCCGAGGGCGAAGCTGACTCCTCGTAAGTCCTTGAGGAAGGCCTCCTCACCCCCCCAGACTTTCACTCCCTCCCCTTCGGACGAAGATTTTCCATCCTCAGGGGAGTCACGCAAAGTGAGGCGTTCCCCCATCGCACCAATGAGGGAAACCCCACCTCGCGCTGGAAAGTCTTCTCGGGTAGGGGTGGAGGAGAGCCTCCCACCATCGTTGTTGGAGTCCTGCATCCCTCCCAGGAGAGAGTTGAAGGACTCCAAGACTGTGCCGAAGTCATCTTCAAGGCTTAGACCGGAGCCAGCCGAGCACTTGGAGAACGTCCACGAGTCCCCCCAAGAAGAGCCTTTGGGGACGGGAGACTTCACTGCTAGCCCTTCAGGAGGGGAGCTGTAGGAGTCAGAGCATGCATTCTGGCAGGTTCTGACCCTTATGAGGAATCTCAATGGGTTTGCGGATCCAGAGATTCCCCCTCGTGAGAGCAAAGACACGGTCTTGGACCGAGTCTTTGGGATTCAAAAACCCTCAAAGGCCAGTGCAGCTTTGCCCTGGTCTCAAGGGGTTAAGAGTGCCAGAGTCAAGGTCGAAGCCCAGCTCTCCGAGCTTGCCTCCTCCAGCCGATCCAGCGCCGACAACAAACTCATCCCACCTCCTCATGTCCAACAGAGGAGGTACTTTGACACCATTGAGGAGACTTGTTTAGCTCTTCCCCTACACCACTCTTTAGAAGAGCATACCAGGGGAGTCCCTCTAGAGAGAGACTCCAACCGACAGGTCTCGTTCTCGGCGACGGAGATCCTTAGCCAGGAGAAGGTAGCGAAGTGTGCCATGCAGGCAACTTCGTGGTTGGACATTTGGCTAGGGTCCCTAGGCATCCTGTTACGTTCAGAGGACTTGTCCAAAGAAAATACCAGGAAGGCCAGGGAGACCTTTTTTAAACATAAGACTTACCCGGTAGTTATATATATATATATATATATATATATATATATATATATATATATATATATATATATATATATATATATATATATATATATATATATATATATATATTATATATATATATATATATATATATATATATATATATATATATATATATATATATATATATATATATATATATATATATATATATATATATATATATATATATATATATATATATATATATATATATATATATATATATATATATATATATATATATATATATAGCTTACAGCCCTGACGTCACAGTAGAAAATTCAAAACTCGCGCCAATAGCCGATTGGATAGCCAGGTGTACCACCCCTGCGCCCTAGCAAGGTACCTAGGAACCATTCCAGGAACCCTCATATATTCCCTGCCGCGCTAGCGGCAAGATGTTGGATTTTTCACTCGCTATAACCTGTATATTACAGTTATCTTGGTGATGTACAATTTATTTTTAACCTTCGCTGGTTGGATTTTATTTTTACTGAGTGTTAGTGCTTTAAAACTACGTTTGTATCTTAACAGAGGTAGGAATGGGAGTTTTTTCCCCCTACTGTAAAACTTACGAACCTACTCTTTAAACATGATGGCAGTGATCATTCCACCATCTCTATGACGTCACAATCGTGTGACGTAAGCAACATAGTACTACGTAATATGTTGCGTAATTCTTTTCTTTGCTTTTTCTTGTAAAGAATGAAAATGTAGTCTAACTTACAATAAGTATTTAACTTTTATTATAAAAAGATTATATTAATTTTTAAGAAATATTTGTCTTTTTAGTATTCGTTCTTTAAATCAATACCATTTTCAGAGATTAAATAGAATTAGCGTATTGTTAATTTTCACTGCGTAATTCTCGTGAAAATACGATGCAGTCCCAACAATTCTTGATATTGTTGTTTATTTTCTTTCAATGTTTGGATTCTAGTTTTATTCGTATATTCACATACTGTATATATTCCAATTGTAAAGTGTAGCAATCCACTATTTTTGGAAACCCTTAAGATTTAAGGGTTGTTTACATATATATATACAGTATACGTTATTGCGATATCTGCTAATTTTAATAATAACAAATCACTATTTTTGGGAACCTTTACGAATTAAGGGTTGTTTACATATATTTATGTTATTCCTATATCTGTTCATTTGAATCATATAACACGTAACTTTCCCAGTAGTTACATATAACTACCGGGTGAGTATGTATAACATTTATCTTTACCGGTAGTTATATGTAACTACCGGGTGAGCGTGTTCAAACATTTATTTACAATGAAAATATCAGCGTCATATTTTATAAGAAATATTTTGTTACATTTTTATATAGCAAGAACTAAAACGGTTTTGCATTCTCATTCAAGCCCCTAGCAGGACTAATTATGGTCTTTTGTGTAAGAGTTTAAAAATGCAAGTTTCAGTGCTAAATTAGTGTAGTAAACTTATTCAGCACAGTGGACGTTTTTTTTCCTAGCCTTAGACCTCTTCCAAGCTCCCCAACCCCTGGGAGAAGGAATGTCGATCGTCCAAAGGAAACGAGAGGCGTTAGCTCACGAGCAGACGTCCTCTCAAGCGTTCCTGTTGACGTTCCCAAGAATGCTCGCCCTTGCCATGGGAAAGCAAAGAGCGTTGGACGTTAAGCTACTAACATTGCTGTTAGAGTCTTGCATTGCATCACATTTGCTAATAATAGCAATACTATAATGCTTACGAACCAACATAGACACGGTTTTTGTTCTAGAGCGCCAGTCGGCCATGAGAACCCTCTGATGAACTGAACGCGCCGAGTGACGTAATGAAAATCATTTTACGCTCGGCGCTAAGTCTTTCAGGACGATTGGCACCACATCTTTCAGGACGATCGGCTCCTCGTCTTTCAGGACGCTCGGCTCCTCGTCTTTCAGGACGCTCGGCGCCTCGTCTTTCAGAACGCTCGGCGCCTTGTCTTTCAGAATGCTCGGCACCTCGTCTTTCAGAAAGCTCTGCGCCACGTCTTTCAGGACGTTCGGCGCCACGTCTTTCAGGACGTTCGGCGCCACGTCTTTCAGGACGTTCGGCGCCACGTCTTTCAGGACGTTCGGCGCCACGTCTTTCAGGACGTTCGGCGCCACGTCTTTCAGGACGTTCGGCGCCACGTCTTTCAGGACGTTCGGCGCCACGTCTTTCAGGACGTTCGGCGCCACGTCTTTCAGGACGTTCGGCGCCACGTCTTTCAGGACGTTCGGCGCCACGTCTTTCAGGACGTTCGGCGCCACGTCTTTCAGGACGCTCGGCGCCACGTCTTTCAGGAGGATCGGCGCCACGTCTTTCAGGACGATCGGCGCCTCGTCTTTCAGGACGATCGGCGCCTCGTCTTTCAGGACGCTCGGCACCTCGTCTTACAAGATCTTTGTCAATAGAAGACATTGGTGATCTCTTTTCTCCTGTTGAATTTGAGATTCTCAGAAGGAGAAGATCCTTATTCCTTTCGTCATAAAGTTGATTTAGAAACTCATGAAAGTTTTTATGATTAGTTTCCAAATTATTTTATGCCTGTTGCTCCACGTTCGCCACCCTCTGAATTTACGCGTGGTCATCATGAAGTTTTAAGGATGGTGGGAGACTATTTAGAGTCTCGGAAGCACCAAGGAAAGACAGCGTTCTTTTTTCCTTTGAATAACGTGGCCTCTAGATCTTGTATCCGAGGTACAAGATTATTTTTATTATTATCTTTAGCCAAGCTACAACCCTAGTTGGAAAAGCAAGATGCTTTAAGCCCAAGGGCTCCAATAGAGAAAAAATAGCCCAGTGAGGAAAGGAAATAAGGGGATAAAGAAATGATGAGAATGATTTAACAATAAATCATTCTTAAAACAGTAATAAGGTCATAACAACGTCTAAAACAGATTGTCATATAGGGTGGAGGTCTAGCCACGTTAAGGTCGAGGACCTTGTGGCAGCCCCACAGAGATTGTTACAGCCCCCTGGTTGGATTGCTGAGTCTCTCAACGAATGCAGGTAAATGAGACATATAGCCAGCTTCCTTATCAGGCATTCCAGGATAGCAAGGGTGGAGGTCTAACCACGTTAAGGTCGAGGACCTTGTGGCAGCCCCACAGAGATTTTTACAGCCCCCTGGGTGGATCGCTGAATCTCTTAAGGGATCCAGACAGTGAAGCAGGATAACTTTGAGGTCCGTGCTATTCCTTAAGGATGGATGCGAAATCTTTTTCCCTGTGAAACCTCCTTTGTTAGTCACTCTGATAAGACCTCTCTGCAAAACAGACTTTGCAACATCAAATGTCTCTTTTGGGAGAGGGAGGCTTTTATCCGGTTCTGGATGTAACTGCTCTCAATACCTTCGTTCAGAAGTCAAAGTTCTCCATGGAGACATCGAAATCATGAACTATTTAAGGTCTCATGTCAGCCTGGTCACAAGGCGAAGCAGAGTTTGACTGCTTTCGCCTTCAGGCAGTAAAGCCAGACTACATAACTTCTGGCAATCTTGGGAGAAGAGGGGAGCAGACCTTTGGTC
Source organism: Palaemon carinicauda (assembly GCF_036898095.1). Taxonomy (NCBI): domain Eukaryota; kingdom Metazoa; phylum Arthropoda; class Malacostraca; order Decapoda; family Palaemonidae; genus Palaemon; species Palaemon carinicauda. Next base: position 42,603,487 of record NC_090727.1, read on the forward strand.
AGTACATCTGAAGGAGGATTACAATTTCCTTTCATAGGGAAACCTCCATTAGTTTGAGCTCCAATAGATCTCTCTCCCAGATCTGGAGAGGAGTTTAAGAGGCAAGCTTTGCAATTAAACTTTTGCTAAATGTAGCAGAATACTGCACTTGGAGACATCAGAGCCTCCCTGTATCTGGACGATTGACTTAACAGAGCTCTTTCTTACAATCTTCATGAAGGATTTTCAGGTAACTTTGAACCTTTCAGTAGAATTGCGTATTCCTGTCAACTAGACGAGTCTCTTCTGACACCAGAACGCTTAGCACCACGTCTTATGGGACGTTTGGCATCTTGCTCTTTTAACCTCTCGGCGCCACATCTTACAGGATGCTCGGCACCACACCTTCCAGGACGTTCGGCGCCACGTCTTACAGGACGTTCGGCGCCACGTCTTACAGGAAGCTCGGCGCCACGTCTTACAGGATGCTCGGCGCCTCGTCTTACAGGACGCTCGGCACTTTGTCTTTCAGGACACTCGGCGCCACGTCTTTCAGGACACTCGGCGCCACGTCTTACAGGAAGCTCGGCGCCACGTCTTACAGGAAGCTCGGCGCCACGTCTTACAGGATGGTCAGCGCCCCGTCTTTCAGGGCGCTCAACGTCGGAGATCTTGAAGGAGACATGACATTGAACATGAGAACCTCGGACTTCGTGGTGACACTAGTCGAATCGAATGTCGAGATCAAGGACGCCTTAGTTCCGATCTCTTAGATCACGAAAGTTTTTTATCGAGCGTCTAGCCTTAGTACAACGCGGCAACATAGGCGGTGATCTGGGTTTCCTTGACGCCAGGAGTCAGGACCTTAAATACATGTATCCTGATAGACACAACGTCACTACTTACGTTAGATCTTCTGGCACCATCACAAAAATACTTTATTTAAGGATAGTGATTCAGAGTCAAGTTTTTTTCGGCCTTTTACGTCTCCTCTTAGAACGGAGCAAGCCTTCTTGATACTACAATCTTTCTAAGATATAGTAGTGTTCTGCGAGGAAGTGGATGCGTGTCTTGAGAAACCTTTCCTCTTGGGGAGGGGTTTTTTTCCCTGGGAAGACTGATTCTTTCTTTGTGACCAATTGTTATGTCACTGTTCATCCTAGTTTTGCTGGACCAGGGTTCGATTCTCGGCCAGTCAGAAGCTAGAAGCTATGGTCCTTATGTGAGTTATCTTTATTGTCTCCATTTCAACTTCAATCATTTTGGGACAAGGAGAAGGTCTTGAGTTGATATGCATCTCTTTTAGGATGCCATAAGAAGTTGCCTTCAGTGGTGGTTCGATCCAGTCAAACTTCCGGAAGGTCACCCCTTTTGAACAGAGGATCTTAGACTTTGTGTTGTGTCTCCTCACCTCGGATTCGTGGTGGTAGCAACACTAAACAGTTGGAAGCTTCGGGACTTTGGACAGAGGATCAGAAGAGATTCCTCATCACCTAAAGGAACTGTTGACAGTCCTGTTAGCTCTCAGAAAGCTTTGAGGGGTCAGTTTGGAACTAAGTGGTGCAGGTCTATGCCGATCACACCACAGAATTGGCTTTCATTGCCAAGCAAGACGGAACCCACTCGAGGTTCCTTTCCGGGACTGAGAGGAGTCTTCTCATCTAGGCTAAGGAGAAGAATGTATTCCTTCTAACAAGGTTCTTTGAAAAAAGAGACGAACTTATGGAAGAACAGTCTCAGCTGGAGAATGGACACTCCAGCGAGTAATCTGCAAGAATCTGTGGCGACTTTGGTGTCGTTCTTGTATAGTCCTATTCGTGACTTAACAGACAAAGAGACTAGAAACTTACTGCTCTCCAGTGCCAGATCTCGAAGCAGTCCACATAGACGCTTTCCTATTAGTCTGGTCCAATCTGGATGTGTACGTTTTCCTCGTTCTATTTCCTTTCAAGGTGACACAAAAGTTTGTGTCGCACGAAGGGACCAGGTGACTTTAGTGGCCCTCAGAGGATGGTTAACAGAGATACTGGAATGGATGGTGGACTCTCCTAGAAGTCTTCCATTAAGAGTAGTTTTACTCAATCTCTCTTGGAAAGTTACCTTTCTAGTCTCCAAGCTTTTCTTCTAGCTCCTTCAACCTTTTGAAACCTCACAGAAACTAGAGGTTTTCGAAAGAGGCAGCTAAGTCTTTTACAAGAGCAATAAGAACTTCTACCATCAGGATTTATCAATCCAAGTGGGAGGCTTTAGAGAATGGTGCAGAGTCAACTCTGTTTTTCTCTTCCAGTATCTCTGCAATTCAGATTGCTGACTTCGTGTTTTACCTTCGAAGGAAGCTCATTTGTTCATCCTCTTCCAACAATGGATACAGGCGTGTGTTAGCGACTGTTGTCAGACATAGTATCTTGGACCTTTCGATTGATAAAGTCATTCAGGAACTTCTCAATTTTTTTGAAACATCAAACAACCAGGATTCACCAGCTTGGATCCTGGACTTTATCCTGAAGTTCCTTACGAGTGGTAAGCTTGACCACTTGCTTTCATCTTCATTTTAAGGACCTCTTGATGAAGACTATTTTCTTTTGTTAGTCTTGTGACATCTAAAAGAATCAGTTAATTCATACGTTTAGTAAAACATTGGCTTTTGAGATTACGAAGCTATGTGCTCATTGCAGTTAGGCTTTCTTGCCAGGAATGACAGCCTTTCTCAACCTTGACCTAAGGCTTTTGAGTTTCCGAATTTTTCGGATATGGTTGGCGAGGAGTTGGAGAGAGTCCTGTGTCCAGTAAGAACCCTGAAGCTCTACCCAGGCAGTATGAAAGAGTTGCGAGGCAAGTCGAAAGCTCTTTGGTGCTTGATTAAGAAGCCCTCGTTATCAGATGTCAAGAATGTCCTTTCATTCTTCATCAGACTCTTATAAGAGAGGCTCATATACATTACAGTGAGACTGGCCTCAAGTTTTTAAGGTCAAGAGGCATGAGGTTAGTACTATAACAACTTGAATGACCTTCAAGGAGAATAGATTGTGGTGGAGCATTATGGACACAACCATTTGGGGGAGTAAATCTGTGTTCACTTCACACTTTTTTAATCGTGTCCAGACTCTTTATGAGGACTGCTACACTCTGGGACCATTCATGATAGCGAGTGCAGTAGTGGGTGAAGGATCCACCACTACGTTCCCATAATCCCAATAACCTTTTCTTCTCTTGGAACTTTATTTGTTTTTATGGTTGTTTGTGGAAACTGTCAGTCTTCCAAAATCATTGATTTTAGTCAGGTGGTCAATTTTGTTCCTTGAGTGCCCAGAACTGGTCATTCAAGGAGGTCCTGTCATAATGAGGTATATACACCGGTTTGACAGTCCCTAGAGATCTTCAGCCCCCTGGGAGGATCGCTGGATCTCATAAGGCTAGCAGACATAATGAGACAGAGAATCTTTGAGGTCAGCTTCCTTATCAGGTACGAACCCTTAAGTTTGTTTTAATTAATTCTTAAGAAAAATTCCAGATATACTAGCTGTCTCTAACCCTCCACCAAAGGTGTTAATCAGCTATATTTATAACTACCAGGTAAGTCTTATGTTTAAAAATGGTATTTTCATTATAAAATAAATTTATGAACATACTTACCCAGTAATTATATATAATTAAAGTCCCGCCCTCCTCCCCTCTAAGAGACTAGAGGCATGGAATATATGAGGGTTCCTGGAATAGTTCCTAGGTACCTCGCTAGGGCGCAGGGGTGGTACACCTGGCTATCCAATCGGCGATTGGCGCGAGTTTTGAATTTTCTGCCGTGACATCAGGGATGTGCACTATATATATAACTACCGGGTAAGTATGTTCAAAAATTTATTTTATAATGAAAATACCATTTTACTCTCGGGCACTCGTACGATCGAGTTTCTAGCCCACCAAGTCTCGAACTTGTGGGCTAATACCGTCTTGAAACGTCGAGATGCGGTGTCTGAGAGATTCCATCCAAAGGTCCCCAATACCAAGATCATCAGGCTAAGACATTCTTCCATTATGGGGAAGAACTTGTTCGAGCCTAAGGACGTGGAGCAGGCAGATGAGAGGTGGAGGAAGTCCAACCAGGACTCTCTCCTACATAGGGCTCTAACATCGAAGCCCTATAAACCTCTAGCACCCCAGCAATCACGTCCTACCAAGACCACGAAACCGGCAGCTGCAGCGAAGATGACGGTGTCTAAGCCCTTTCCTGTCAGGACAAGAAAGGCAAAAAGTCCTCCAGGGGAGGAAAGAATCCTAGAGGGAGCGGCCGAGGCCACAAACGCTAGGATTGGCAGTCCCCCTGCATGTCCATCAGTGGGGGGATGCCTACAAAGTTGTGCGAACAGGTGGCAGCAACTCGGGGCCAATTCCTGGATGATTTCTGTAATACGTCAAGGATATCGCGTCCCGTTCACAACATCTCTACCTCCCCTGACAGCAGATCCAGTGTCGTTGAGCTCCCTTGCCATGGGATCGGCAAGGGGGCAAGCCCTTCGGGCAGAAGTCCAGACCATGTTGAAGAAGGGCGCTCTCCAAGAGGTCCTCGACGGGTCCCAAGGCTTCTTCAGTCAACTCTTTCTTGTAAAGAAGGCGTCTGGAGGCTGGAGACCAGTCATCGACCTTTCAGCTCTAAACAGGTTTGTTCAGCATTGAGACCGCAGACACGGTCAGACTTGCAGTGAGACCGCAAGACTTCATGTGTACACTGGACCTGAAGGACGCGTACTTCCAGATCCCAGTCCATCCGTCTTCAAGGAAGTACTTAAGATTCAACCTAGACAACAAGGTGTACCAGTTCAAGGTGCTGTGTTTCGGTCTCTCCACAGCACCACAGCTTTTCACCAGTGTTTTCACCCTAATATCGTCATGGGCACACAGAATCGGCATGTCTCCTCCGTTATCTGGACGACTGGCTGATCCTAGCAGACTCTGAGTCAGCCCTTCTTCAACACCGAGACAAACTTCTGGGACTTTGCCAAGATCTGTGGATCATGGTAAATCTCGAGAAGTCCTTTCTGCTTCCCACTCTAAGACTGGTATATCTATGCATGATCATAGACACCAATCTCCACAAAGCCTTCCCATCAGACGACAGGATAGCAAAGCTGAGGAAGGTCGCAAGTCCTTTCCTCAGACGAGAAGAACTTCCAACCCAATCGTGGTTACGTCTCCTCGGTCACCTCTCATCCTTGGCTCGTCTAGTTCCCAACGGTTGCCTCAGGATGATATCCCTCCAATGGCGACTCAAGTCTCGGTGGAATCAGGGTTATGATTGCCTGGACGACATGATCCCTATGGGTCCTGCGGAACAGACGGACCTGCAGTGGTGGGTGACAGACAAGAACCTACGAAGAGGAGTGGATCTTCTCGTCCTCCCTCCGGATTTGATGGTGTTTTCGGACGCCTCAATGAAAGGGTGGGGGGCCCATGTTCTGCAACACAGGACCTCAGGCCTGTGGTCAGAATCAGAAAAGTGCCTCATATAAATCTGCTAGAAATGAAGGCTGTATTCCTGGCCCTTCAACAGTTCCAACAATACCTGGCGGGTCACTCTGTGATGGTAATGAGCGACAACACCACAGTAGTGGCTTACATCAACAAGCAAGGAGGTACCTTTTCAAAGCAGCTATCCCATCTTGCAGTAGAGATACTGAGATGGACCGAAGCCCACTCGATTCCACTATCGGCTCGCTTCATTCCAGGCAAGAGGAATGTGCTCGCCGACAGTCTGGGCAGAGCGTCTCAGATAGTGAGTACCGAGTGGTCTTTGGATCATCTAGTAGCCAACAAAGTCCTGACTTTGTGGGGTTCCCCGACTGTGGATCTGTTCGCTACAGCGCTGAACTTCAAGCTTCCGCTGTACTGCTCCCCAGTGCCGGATCCTAAGGCGCTCTGGCAAGATGCCTTCCAACAATGGTGGGACAACATCGACGTATACGCCTTTCCCTAGTTGTGTCTGATGAGGAGGGTGCTCAACAAGACCGGAATATTGGTCAATCTTTCGATGACCCTTATAGCTCCTCTATGGCATCACGTGGAATGGTGTCCGGACCTTCTGCAACTCCTAACGGAACTTCCGAGAGAACTCCCTCCACGACACGAGCTACTCAAACAACCACACGCCTACATCTTTCACAAAGCCGTAGCTTCGCTACAACTTCACGCCTGGAGACTATCCAGCATCTCCTTGCTGAGAGAGGATTTTTGCAACAAGTTGCGGTCAGGATGTCTGGACACCTGCGAAGGTCATCCGCATCTGTCTACCAGACAAAGTGAGGAGTCTTCTGTGGTTAGTGTCATGGAAGGGGTATCTCTCCACTCGATGCCACTATTCCAGCAATAGCGGAGTTCCCTCGTGTATTTGCGGGAAGAAATGCGCCTTTCAGTCTCGGCGGTGAAAGGCTATCGCTCAGCCTTTCAGACTCAAAGGAGTGGACATTTCTTCCTCGCTGGAACTTTCCCTACTCATACGAAGTTATGAACTTACCTGCCCTCAGTCGGAAGCGAGTCCTCCTCCATGGAATGTGGTTCGAGTTCTCAGGTCTCTTAAGAGACCTCCCTACGAACCATTACGCCAGGCTTCAGGCTCTTAATTCACAAGGTAGGTAAATCCAAATATTCTCATGGAATAGAATAAACACAAAGGGTTTCTAACTAAAGATTGATGGTTTTTCATTTTTCTGTCATAAAGATTAAAAATCATTTGAAATTGTAAAAGTTGTATATTTTTTATTAAATTTGTGTTTTATAGGTATGTTTGGGGTTAATCTCTTATTTGTTCCGTAACCGAAATACAAACCACGCTATTTACAAAGGGTTTACTTTTAGCGCAGCTGAAATGACGAGCCAATAGTTTTAACGAGGGTTAATTACCCCCGCGCTAGTTAGCGGGGGGTGGGGAAGGGTAGCTTGCTACCCCTCCCCCCTCCACACACCGGTGACTTGCTTCTCTTCACTTTTGGCTCGGCGGTGATCAGACGTGTCTGCTCATCGCCTTCGTGACGGCCTTTAATTTTCTGCTTTTTCTTTTCAGCGTGTGTGTTGGTTGGAAGTTGACCTTCAGTTTTTCTTTACAATGCGTACATGCCCTGGAGTTGCCGGCCGTCCTTGTGGGACTTTCATGTCGGACGTTAATATGGATCCACACACCCACTGCCCTCAATGTCGGGGCCGACGGTGTGACCAGGAGAACATGTGCCGTGAGTGCAGGGAGTGGTCGGCCTCCCAGTGGGAGAGGTTTGGCCGTCGGCGTAAGAAGAAGTCCAAGAAAGACCGTTCTCCTCCGGGGTTAGCCTTGAAGGAGGAAGGTTCTTGGGAGTCTTCTTCCGCCGCCCAAACCTCCTCCGAAGCTCCCCCTCGTCCGCCTCCTAAGGAGAGTCGGCCGAGTGGGAGCGCAGGCCCTTGTTCTGTTTCCCGACCTTCGGTGGGGGGAGAGGGCGTCGCCTCCCATAGCGAGGCGGTTCCCCCTCCTCCTCCGGGGGAGGTTATTGATAATGCCTTATCCAGTGATGATCTTTTACAGATTTGGTCGTCCCTGGGGCTTAAGGGCTTGCCCTCCAGGGTCGCTCTTATTGACCTTGTCTCGTTGGGGGCCGCTGTTAAGCAGTCGCCGGTGGTAGCAGAGGTAGACCCTCTGTCTATTGTCGACGTCGTGGTGACAGAGGCCTCCGACGTGGCTGGGCCTTCCGCCGCAGGTGCTGTTGCGGGTGATGGTTCTAAAGGCTCTCCTCCTCCTTCCGTACATCCTTCGAAGGGGGAAGTGAGTCCTTCGGTCTCGACTGCTGCTCAGCTTCCTTCTGAGGGAAGTGCTTTAACGGAGACTCCCCTTTCGGAGGACCGATGGTCCCGACGATCTCCCCCGAGGCCGCCTCCGCCGTAAGGCTCACCGTCCTCTACGCCACAAGGGCCTCCCTTCCCCTTACAGGGGGATTAAGAGGCGCCTTTTTGGGTCTTCATCCTCCGGGGGGGACTCTCCTCGTCAGCCTCAACCTACAGCTCCGCCCTCCTTGAACCTCTCTGCAGACCGCTCACCATCTCCTGCCAGATCTTCGCCTTCTGGAGAACTCGTCACCTGACGGGCAACGGTCTCTTCGGGGCTAAGGGATCCTTCCCTTACGCAAGCAGTGCTAGCGCACAAGCGCTCTCCTGCTCGTCAACGATCTCCTGCTCGCCGACGCTCACCTGCTCGTCGGCTCTCTCCTGATGTTCGCCCCCCTCGCCAGCGCTCTCCTACTCGTCAGCTCTCTTCCGAGCGTCAGCGCTCATTTGAGGACCTTCGCCCTGCAGTCTCTGACCACCCTTTAGTTCCTGCTGAACTCACTGCTCACCATCTGCCTGGTCCTGTGGCTACGCAACATCATGCTGCGCGTGTGTCAGAAACACATGTTCGCCAACGCGCCAGCGATCTCCCAGTTCCTGCTCGTGAACGCGCCGCGCCACCTGTCCTTTCACATGACACGCGTCGACCTTCTGCTCGCCAGCGATCTCCAGCTCGCCAGCGATCACCTACGCGCCAGCGATTACCTCCTCGCCAGCGTTCACCTGCTTGCCAGCGCGCACAGGCGATCTTAGTATCGCCTATTCAACAGCGACAGCTAGCGCGCCGACGTTCTCCAACGCTCCTGAAGGAACATGGTTCGCCAGCTTCTAGCTCGCCATCGCGCGATCGCCCGCCTGCGCATGCTGCTCGCCATCGCTCGCCATTGCACGATCGCCCTCTTGCGCATGCTGCATGCCATCGCCCGACCCTGCACGGTCGCCCTCCTGCGGATGCTGATCACCATCGCACCCCATCACGCGATCGGCCACCTGCGCATGCTGCTCGCCATCGCTCGCCCCTGCATGATCGCCCTCCTGCGCATGCTGCTCCTCATCGCTCGCCCCTGAACGATCGCCCTCCTGCGGATGCTGATCACCATCGCACCCCATCACGCGATCATTCACCTGCGCATGCTGCTCGCCATCGCTTACCATTACGCGGTCATTCACCTGCGCATGCTGCTCACCATTGCACACCAGTGCGTCGACATACCACATCGCGCCATCGCCAACTTGAGCGACTGTACTCACCAGCTCGTCATCGACCGCCTGTGGATCTACATCGCCAGCGATCTCCCTCACCTACGCGGCAGCGCGTTCCCTCGCCGTCGCGCCAACGCTTGCGTTCGTCGCCTCGGACACGCGTTAATTTACCTGCCCACCCTCGCGCCCACTCGCCCGCGCGATCGCTCGCCTGCGCGCCCGCGCGATCACTCGCCTGCTCGCCCGCGCGATCGCTCGCCTGCACGCCCGCGCAACCGCTCGCCTGCGCGCCCGCGTGATCATCCACCTGCGCGCCCGCGCGATCATTCACCTTCGCGCGACCATTCGCCTTCGCGCGACCATTCGCCCTCGCGCGACCATCGTTCGCGGCGAATTCCACAGCTGGTGGTAGCAGCAGGAACGCGTGCTCCTAGACGGCACTCGGGATCACCTCCATCCAAGCACAGGTTGGTAGTGCAGGACGAAGAGAGGTTAGTTCAGCATTCTTCCCCACCTTCTTTTCAGGCAGGTACCGTCGTGTCTACTCCGAAGGATCGCCTGATCCCTTTCCCTTTAGCGAGGATTTCGGACTCTGTGTCCTTGGAGCAGCAGACTTGGTTTGGTCCGCTGGCACGGGCGTTAGTGAGGGTTATGAAACCAGCATTCGCCGGCCAGGGTAACAAACCATCGGCTGTCTCTCCTACGCTGAAGAGAAAGAGAGGAGTGGACTTCGTGGTGACTTCCCCCAGGGCAAAGTTGGTTCCCAAGAGGTCGGTCGCGAAGCTCCCTTCTCCTGCACGAGTACTCTCTCCTTCTCCTGTGGACGAGGCCTTTCCGTTCTCAGGTCGCCCTCCTGCGGATGCTGATCACCATCGCACCCCATCACGCGATCGGCCACCTGCGCATGCTGCTCGCCATCGCTCGCCCCTGCACGATCGCCCTCCTGCGCATGCTGCTCCTCATCGCTCGCCCCTGAACGATCGCCCTCCTGCGGATGCTGATCACCATCGCACCCCATCACGCGATCATTCACCTGCGCATGCTGCTCGCCATCGCTTACCATTACGCGGTCATTCACCTGCGCATGCTGCTCACCATTGCACACCAGTGCGTCGACATACCACATCGCGCCATCGCCAACTTGAGCGACTGTACTCACCAGCTCGTCATCGACCGCCTGTGGATCTACATCGCCAGCGATCTCCCTCACCTACGCGGCAGCGCGTTCCCTCGCCGTCGCGCCAACGCTTGCGTTCGTCGCCTCGGACACGCGTTAATTTACCTGCCCACCCTCGCGCCCACTCGCCCGCGCGATCGCTCGCCTGCGCGCCCGCGCGATCACTCGCCTGCTCGCCCGCGCGATCGCTCGCCTGCACGCCCGCGCAACCGCTCGCCTGCGCGCCCGCGTGATCATCCACCTGCGCGCCCGCGCGATCATTCACCTTCGCGCGACCATTCGCCTTCACGCGACCATTCACCTTCGCGCGACCATTCGCCCTCGCGCGACCATCGTTCGCGGCGAATTCCACAGCTGGTGGTAGCAGCAGGAACGCGTGCTCCTAGACGGCACTCGGGATCACCTCCATCCAAGCACAGGTTGGTAGTGCAGGACGAAGAGAGGTTAGTTCAGCATTCTTCCCCACCTTCTTTTCAGGCAGGTACCGTCGTGTCTACTCCGAAGGATCGCCTGATCCCTTTCCCTTTAGCGAGGATTTCGGACTCTGTGTCCTTGGAGCAGCAGACTTGGTTTGGTCCGCTGGCACGGGCGTTAGTGAGGGTTATGAAACCAGCATTCGCCGGCCAGGGTAACAAACCATCGGCTGTCTCTCCTACGCTGAAGAGAAAGAGAGGAGTGGACTTCGTGGTGACTTCCCCCAGGGCAAAGTTGGTTCCCAAGAGGTCGGTCGCGAAGCTCCCTTCTCCTGCACGAGTACTCTCTCCTTCTCCTGTGGACGAGGCCTTTCCGTTCTCAGGTCGCCCTCCTGCGGATGCTGATCACCATCGCACCCCATCACGCGATCGGCCACCTGCGCATGCTGCTCGCCATCGCTCGCCCCTGCACGATCGCCCTCCTGCGCATGCTGCTCCTCATCGCTCGCCCCTGAACGATCGCCCTCCTGCGGATGCTGATCACCATCGCACCCCATCACGCGATCATTCACCTGCGCATGCTGCCGCCATCGCTTACCATTACGCGGTCATTCACCTGCGCATGCTGCTCACCATTGCACACCAGTGCGTCGACATACCACATCGCGCCATCGCCAACTTGAGCGACTGTACTCACCAGCTCGTCATCGACCGCCTGTGGATCTACATCGCCAGCGATCTCCCTCACCTACGCGGCAGCGCGTTCCCTCGCCGTCGCGCCAACGCTTGCGTTCGTCGCCTCGGACACGCGTTAATTTACCTGCCCACCCTCGCGCCCACTCGCCCGCGCGATCGCTCGCCTGCACGCCCGCGCAACCGCTCGCCTGCGCGCCCGCGTGATCATCCACCTGCGCCCGCGCGATCATTCACCTTCGCGCGACCATTCGCCTTCGCGCGACCATTCGCCTTCGCGCGACCATTCGCCCTCGCGCGACCATCGTTCGCGGCGAATTCCACAGCTGGTGGTAGCAGCAGGAACGCGTGCTCCTAGACGGCACTCGGGATCACCTCCATCCAAGCACAGGTTGGTAGTGCAGGACGAAGAGAGGTTAGTTCAGCATTCTTCCCCACCTTCTTTTCAGGCAGGTACCGTCGTGTCTACTCCGAAGGATCGCCTGATCCCTTTCCCTTTAGCGAGGATTTCGGACTCTGTGTCCTTGGAGCAGCAGACTTGGTTTGGTCCGCTGGCACGGGCGTTAGTGAGGGTTATGAAACCAGCATTCGCCGGCCAGGGTAACAAACCATCGGCTGTCTCTCCTACGCTGAAGAGAAAGAGAGGAGTGGACTTCGTGGTGACTTCCCCCAGGGCAAAGTTGGTTCCCAAGAGGTCGGTCGCGAAGCTCCCTTCTCCTGCACGAGTACTCTCTCCTTCTCCTGTGGACGAGGCCTTTCCGTTCTCAGGTGAGTCCAGTGGGGCGGTAGTCTTTCCCTCGGCACCAGGGGGGGAGACTTCGCTTCAGGCAGGAGAATCGTCTCGTGAGGAATGGGCCCCTCGAACCTCGTTGTTGGGATCCTGTATCCCTCCCAGGAGGGAATCCAAGGATTCCAAGACCGTCCCTAAATCCTCTGCAAGGATTCGTCAGGAACCCACGACTACCCAGGGGAATGTCCACGTATCACCCCAGGAAGAGATTCCTGGGGCAGGAGACTTAGCTGCCAGCCCGCAGGGAGGAGAACAGCAAGAGTCCGAACATGCCTTCTGGCAGGTCCTAAGCCTGATAAGGCAACTTAACAGACTTACGGATCCAGTCATCGCCCCCCGTGAAAGCAAAGACACGATTCTGGATGAAGTGTTTGACGTTCGGAAGGCCCCTAAGACCAGTGCAGCTCTGCCCTGGTCTCGGGGGCTGAAGAGTGCCAGGGCTAGGGCCAACGCTCAGCTTGCACTTCTTGCCTCCTCCAGTCGTTCCACTGCCGGGAACAAGCTCATCCCTCCTCCTCGCCTTCAGCAGAGGAGGTATTTCGAGATCCTGGGTGAGCACAACCTCGCTCTTCCTCTCCATCACTCTGTGGAGGAGCTGGCGAAGGGAGTTCCCCTTGAGAAACTCTCTGTCCGGCAGGTGTCATTCTCGGCGGTAGAGATCCTTAACCACGAGAAGGTCGCTAAGTGTGCCATGCAGGCCACTTCGTGGCTGGACTTCTGGCTAGGATCTCTGGGCATCCTATTGCGAACGGAGGACTTGTCCAAGGAGACCAATAGGAAGGCCCTCTTCTTGCTCTCGGGCACCCGCTCCATCGAGTTTTTGGCGCACCAGGTTACCACCCTGTGGGCCAACTCGGTGTTGAAGCGTCGCGATGCTGTGTCCGAGAGATTCCATCCGAAGGTCCCCGCTGTAGATGTGTGTAGGCTCCGACATGCTTCTCTTCTGGGGGAGAGCCTGTTTGAGCCTCAAGACATGGAGCGAACGGCTGAGAGGTGGACGAAATCCAGCACGGACTCCCTCCTCCACAGGGCCCTTACAACTCGGCCCTATAAGCCACCAGCCCCGCCACAACAGCAGCAACAGCCTCGTAAGGCTCCCAAACAGGCACCGGCAGCTAAGAGAGTGGTGTCTAAGCCCCAGCCCTTTCCAGCCAAGGTCAAGAGGGGCGGTAAGTCCTCCAGGGGAGGCAAGACTCCTAGAGGTGGCGGCCGCGGCCGCAAGCCCTAGGGGTGGCAGTCCCCCTGCATGTCCACCTGTGAGGGGATGCCTTCAGCGTTGCGTCCGCAGGTAGCAGCAACACGGGGCCAATGCTTGGACGGTCTCAGTGATCGGCCAAGGTTATCGTGTCCCGTTCACGACATCTCAACCTCCCCTGACAGCGAATCGAGTGTCGTTGAGCTCCTATGCCACGGGATTGGCAAAGGGGCTGGCCCTTCAGGCCGAAGTCGAGACCATGCTCGAGAAGGGTGCTCTCCAGGAGGTCGTGGACGGCTCCCCAGGCTTCTTCAGTCGACTCTTTCTTGTAAAGAAGGCTACTGGAGGCTGGAGACCCATCATCGATCTCTCAGCTCTGAACAGGTTTGTCAAACAAACCCGGTTTAGCATGGAGACAGCAGACACGGTCAGACTTGCGGTGAGACCACAAGACTTCATGTGTACACTGGATCTAAAGGACGCGTACTTCCAGATCCCAATCCATCCGTCTTCTAGGAAGTACCTGAGATTCTGCCTAGACAACAAGATCTACCAGTTCAAGGTGCTGTGTTTCGGTCTCTCCACAGCTCCTCAGGTGTTCACCAGAGTGTTCACCCTGATTTCATCTTGGGCTCACAGGAACGGCATTCGTCTCCTTCGTTACCTGGACGATTGGCTGATCCTAGCAGACTCGGAGTCGACCCTTCTTCGGCACCGAGACAGGCTTCTGGATCTTTGCCAGGATCTGGGGATCGTGGTAAACCTCGAAAAGTCCTCTCTGCAGCCGTCCCAACGACTGGTTTATCTAGGCATGCTAATAGACACCAATCTCCACAAAGCCTTTCCATCAGACGACCGGATAGCAAGGCTGAGGAGGGTGGCGGAACCTTTCCTCAGGCGAAAAGAACTCCCCGCCCAATCGTGGTTGCGTCTCTTAGGCCACCTATCCTCCCTGGCCCGTCTGGTTCCAAACAGCCGCCTCAGGATGAGATCCCTTCAATGGCGGCTCAAGTCCCGGTGGAATCAAGGATCCGATTCCCCGGACATTCTGATCCCAATGGGGTCTCTGGAACAGACGGACTTGCGGTGGTGACTGGCCGACGAGAACCTGCGGAAGGGAGTGAGTCTTCTCGTCCTCCCCCCGGAATTGACTCTGTTTTCGGACGCGTCAAAAGAAGGGTGGGGGGCGCACGTTCTGAACCAGAGGGCCTCAGGCCTTTGGTCAGAATCAGAAAAGTGCCTACACATTAACCTGCTAGAATTGAAGGCCGTCTTTCTGGCTCTTCAGCAGTTCCAACGGTCCCTGGCGGGTCACTATGTGGTGGTGATGAGCGACAACACCACGATAGTGGCTTATATCAACAAGCAGGGAGGCACTTTTTCGCAACAGCTATCCCATCTTGCAGTAGAGACTCTGAGGTGGACCGAAACCCACTCGATAACACTATCAGCTCGCTTCATTCCTGGCAAGAGGAATGTGCTCGCCGACAGTCTGAGCAGTGCTTCGCAGATAGTGAGTACCGAGTGGTCTTTGGATCCTCAGATAGCCAACAAAGTCCTGACTTTGTGGGGTTCCCCGACTGTGGACTTGTTCGCGACAGCCTTGAACTTCAGGCTGCCCCTGTACTGCTCACCAGTCCCGGACCCCAAGGCACTCTGGCAAGATGCTTTCCAGCAACGGTGGGACAACATCGTGTACGCCTTCCCACCATTCTGTCTGATGAGAAGGGTGCTCAACAGGACCAGACTATTGGTCAACTGTTCCATGACTCTAGTAGCTCCGCTATGGCATCACGCGGAATGGTTTCCAGACCTTCTGCAACTCCTGACGGAACTCCCAAGGGAGCTTCCTCCATGACACGAGCTTCTCAGACAACCCCGCTCCGGCGTCCCTCACAGGGCTGTGGCCTCGCTTCGGCTTCACGCCTGGAGGCTATCCAGCGTCTCCTCGCGGAGAGAGGCTTTTCGCAACAGGTTGCGGAGAGAATGTCCCGGCACCTGCGAAGGTCCTCTGAGGGAGTCTACCAAGCAAAGTGGAGAGTCTTTTGTGGTTGGTGTCGTGGAAGGGGTATCTCTCCACTCGATGCCACTATTCCAGCAATAGCGGACTTCCTCGTGTATCTGCGAGAAGAAATGCGCCTTTCTGTCTCGGCAGTGAAAGGCTATCGCTCAGCCTTAAGCTTGGCCTTCAGATTGAAGGGCGTGGATATTTCTTCGTCGCTAGAACTCTTTACTCATACGTAGCTATGAGCTTACCTGCCCCCAGTCGAAAGTGAGACCCCCTCCTTGGAACGTGGTTCGAGTCCTCAGGTCTCTTAAGAGACTTCCCTTCGAGCCATTACGCCAGGCCTCCGATCGCCACCTGTCTTGGAAGACGGCTTTCCTACTCGCCTTGGCCTCGGCCAAGCAAGTTAGTGAACTTCATGGTCTCTCGTACGACATCGCCCATTCAAGGGGATGGGGGGAGGTAACGTTCAGGTTCGTCCCTGAGTTTGTGGCCAAGACTCAGAATCCTGGAGTGCCGGATCCTCGGTTCGACTTGAGTTTGTGGCCAAGACTCAGAATCCTGGAGTGCCGGATCCTCGGTTCGACTCTTTCGGGATCGCGAGTCTCCGTTCTGTAACAAACGACCCAGACCAGCTGCTACTATGTCCAGTGAGGTGTCTGAGGCACTACTTGAAGAGAACGGCTGCAGTCCGTCCTCATGTGCGAGCTTTGTTTGTGAGCACAGGCAGGACAAAGAGGAGGGTCACCAGGAACACCATCTCAGCTTGGATTCGAAGGGTTATCTACCATACCCTGAATCCTGACCCTCCTCCGTCACGTCGCCCTCGGGCCCATGATGTCAGGGGTATTGCTACATCCCTGGCCTTCAAAAGAAACTTCTCTGTGACGCAGGTACTTCAAGCTGGGGTCTGGAAGCGTCAAACGACCTTCACAGCCCACTACCTGCAAGACGTGACCCACAGGAGCCTCGATACGTTTTCTATCGGCCCTGTGGTGGCTGCACAACAGCTGGTCTAACCTCAGGCTCCTTTTTGGACAAGTAGCAGTAGGTTGAGGGCATTGTTACCCGGTCTTAGTCTGCGTGAATGAAAGAGTATGTCTGACCCTTACTTCTTTCTTCATTCTCCCCTCTCTTGGGGAAGCAGCATCTTGGTCCTCGCATAGCTGACCTCGACCTCTGCAGGTAACCCATGCTTCTTTGTGCTCCTAGCATTAAGCTTAATACTGTTGCGTCTCCCATACCCTGACGAGGTGGTATGGGGAACGTCCTATCCTAGAATTCCTATCTGAAGGTCTCAAGGTCAACTTCATAGGACGAGTCACACTCTCCTCCTCACACTGCTTATGTAGGCCACTCGTTCCTAGCGATGCTAGGAACTTGTGAGGTACAGGGGCTCCGTCTCTCTAGTGCTGCTCACTGAGGGATCGAGCCCCCGGGCAAGCCGAAGTCAGTAAGGCTGGGGACTTTCCACCCTTCCTAAGGGGTAAGTCACCCTTTGTAAATAGCGTGGTTTGTATTTCGGTTACGGAACAAATGACAAATTCAAAGATAATTTGTATTTTTCCTAACCATACAAACCTTAGCTATTTACACATATGTGCCCGCCATCCCTGACCCCCAAGTCAAGTCCTACCTCGAAGTGAAGCAAGTCACCGGTGTGTGGAGGGGGGAGGGGTAGCAAGCTAACCTTCCCCACCCCATGCTAACTAGCGCGGGGGTAATTAACCCTCGTTAAAACTATTGGCTCGTCATTTCAGCTGCGCTAAAAGTAAACCCTTTGTAAATAGCTAAGGTTTGTATGGTTAGGAAAAATACAAATTATCTTCGAATTTGTCATATTATGGGCATGTTATATTATAGAGCCTCTGTTAGATTTTGCCAGTCGTCTCTGTTTTGAGCTTTTAATTCAATATTTCTCCATTCATCATCTACTTCGTGCCTTATAGTCCTAAGCCATGTAGGCCTGGGTCTTTCAATTCTTCTAGTGCCTTGTGGAGCCCAGTTAAACGTTTGGTGAACTAATCTCTCTTGGGGAGTGTGAAGATCATGCCCAAACCATCTCCATCTACCCCTCATCATGATCTCATCCACATATGGTACTCAAATAATCTCTTATAGTTTCATTTCTAATCCTGTCCTGCCATTTAACTCCCAATATCCTTCATGTACAATCATGTACATGAAATGGCACAGGACTGGGAGGCAACTTGGCATTTGTGAATCTTGTCTGCTTTTGACCGAGCTTCAGGTGTCTGTAGTAATAGATCGTTCTGAAATTGCACAAAGGCCTGAAAACGACTTTTTTACTTGTTTTAGATTTTTTGTTTGCATTCCATTCTAGAAGTATTAATTAATTATTTTTTGACCTAGTGTTTAGTTTTGTTTCATTAAAGAATTCGTAACTTTATAATTGCTGGAATCTACTTTATAGTACATAAATGTTTTACCATTTTAACTTCAGGAGAGGTCCAAACTATTCCTGGAGTTATTAAATTACAATCCATAAATCATTCTATGTAAAATTATTAATAAAATATTGGAAAAAAAGAAGGAAAAGGAAAGCATTCAAGGGCCTAGTAACATTGCTTTTCAGAAGAAAACTGCAGTAAGTTACTGGTTACTAGGTGGGACAGGGGATGGCCTTGGTGGGCTTTCCTTTTCCCTCCGTTTTTATTAATAATTTTATCTGTGTATTAGAGAAAACACTGCTTACTTTCACAATTATGAACTATGTAACCTCAAATGCTGAGCTTCAAATGCACCTGCAGTTTTCAAAAAAGAAAACGGGCAGTGTCCAGATAACAGAAAACGGGAATGTTTGTCAGTCAGTGCATTATGTTAGATGAAGGATGACTCGACTAGAGCCATTCTTGGTCAAATCGTGAGAGTAATGCGTGACAATTGTAAGTTTTCTTTAAATGGAGAGAATTTAAAGCTATCAGTAAATGGGGCACCATGAATTTGATGTAATGTCATTGACTTGAGTGTTTGTATTTAATTTATATAGCTAAACTGATTACACTGAAACCTGTCTCATGTTGGGCATCCAAACTTCTACAATAAAAGTCTTTAAAAAGATTTATTGTTCATATTCACTTATACTGTACCTAAAATTTTATGTCTCTACCTCCAAGATTTAATAAGAGGCTTTTGAAGTAACAACTAATGAAAATACCAAGGCCATTGTTATCATGACTTTAATCAGGAAAAAAAACCTAGATAGATATTTGAATTAATAAGTAGACTGATCCAAAATGAATTACCGAAATATAGTTTGCCCATCTTGACTTTGTACTTCATATTCATAAAACACTAGCACTGCTGCTCTGCCTCCTCTCCCCCATGGGGGGTGAACAAAATCTGTACGTGGGGAATCAATAACGGTCCACATGGACGAGTGGGTAGTTAAGAGTGGAGACTTCATGAACCTACTAGCCCATTTTTTGTGGGGAATAAGGCATTTGCTGATACTTGAAGGGGCAGGGGGCCGTTTAGGGAGAATACTCTGCCTAATGAGCTTTAATATAAGAATACAGATTACTGTTTATTTTTTTCATTTTTATTTTACATCAGGTTTTCTTATTATATACCAGGTTAACTAAATTAAAAAGTGCAATACCTTTTATAAGCATTTTATTTCGAAATGCATAAGTTACAAGTGTTTAAACATGGTATGAATATCTTACAGTATAAGGTAAAATATCTCTTCATTGTCATACAATACTAGATATAAATAATTGAATCCGTTAGACACTAGATATAAATAATTGAATCCATTATATATAGCATATTCTAATATAGGAAACTAACTGCTTTTATCTCTCACATTGCCATATTTAAACAGTGCAGAAAACTTTTCAATATAAAATTACCTGCTACTTGCTAAGGTCCAAAGCATAAGAATAACTAGTATAGACAAAAATGCTTGTTAGATACAAGAGCTAGGGTTTTGAATGAATATCTATGGCTAAAGAGACAGCACTGCTAATATCCAAGTCAAGGTAGATGGCCCAACATTTAGACACCAGTCGTCAGTAATATGCACATTACTAACTTGCAGTTACTGTATATTGGAGGTTCATTATAGTCAAGAGCTGAAAAGGATTTTATTTTCTGAAAAGTACAAGATATTTGAATAGCTAATTAGTCACCTTTATCCATAACGGAAATGAAATGCCTAAGTTGAGTAATTCCTGGAGTTTAGCCAGGTGGTGGTTATTTCTCAAGATACCCCCATCAAAAATGGTAAAGCCTAAGTTTGCTAATCTCCATAATAGCAATAGATAGGTCAGACAAGGACATTTATAAGATGTCAAACAAGAAGAAAAGGCAGAGAATTTAAAGCTATTGTTTGTTATCAAGGATAGAGATTGATATATACTGTATTGCATTAGGATGACATTAAGAGAAATATTTTGAACTATTGAATACTGAAAATGAGAGGATGGTTAGGAGAGGCACAAAGGGTGGAGGCGCCCAGTGATGGAAATACGGAATACAGAAATAAAGCAGGCATTGAGTAATATGTAAAATAGAAAAGCACTGGGCCCATCAGTTTCAAACTAAAATGGTCAAGATCCTTGATAAAGAAAAGGAAAGAATGGATGTAGAATTAAGAGCAACATGAATGAAATAATGTAAATACTAAGTGTCTAATGGTGTATATATATTTATGCAGAAAGGTGATGGCATGGAATGTTAATAACTACAAGGGAATTAAACTACCGATATGGTGTAAAGGTTTTGAGAATACTAGATGTGATTGTAAGGACTGGGAAACACCACTATGGACTCATGAGAGGGAAACAATAGGATCTTTTGTAGATCTGTAGAAGGCGTATGATTGAATACAAAGAGAAGTGATGTTTTGGTGCTTGTGGTAGAGTGGAAGAGGAAAGTCCCAGACAAGTTGGTTAGAATGGTAAAGATGACATATTAAAGAAAGACAAAATTGCTGTTGGGGAAAAAAACCTTTGAAGTTAGTGTTGGATTAAAGCAGGGGTCAACATTAAGCATGTTTTTATTAGTAGTAGTTATGGATGTGTTAAGCCGTAGGGAAGGTAGGGACAGGGTAGCTATGCATTAAAGCAGAGGTTCTGTTATAAAACAGGTGGAACAAGTCAGATACTGAGGATCTATTATGTCAGGAGGGAAGACTTGCAGTGGAGGTTGAGAATAGAATAAAAGCAGCTTGGGGAAGTGGAGGGATGCATGACAAGAAAATGCCAATCAAGCTAAAATTCAAGATCTATAACACAGGAATATGACCAGTGTTAATATATGGATCAGAAATATAGGCTCTACGACAAAATGAGGAAGCAAAGCTTGAGAGAACAAAGATGAGTATGCTGAGGTGGATTATGGGTATATCACAGCTCAAAAGATTGGAAAACGATGAAATAAGACAATGACGGGCATAAGATTACCAAGGTGTCAAGGGTCACGACAGATATGGTGTGGGCGCATGTTGAGGGCGGCTTCAGAGAAACTGGTTAGGGGAAGAAGATTGAGAGGGGGTAATGCAGTGAATTAGATGGTGAGATTAGGTGAAGGATAATATGGAGAGAAGAGGATGCCTTTGCTATTGAGCATTGGAGAGTACAACAGGCAACCAACCCTTGGATATAGGGATAACAGTGGGAAGGAAGAAGGAAAGAGTGTCTTACAGGTATTTATAAGAGGTCAGCTGAAAAATAAAACTCTGTAAACTATTCCCAGAAATGCCTCAGGCATGAAAAGTCTGAATTGCTACCATTAGTATCACTATTACTAGCAATGTAAGCCTGTGTAAAATTAAATCAGGCTTTTCAAGTTGATAGTTTACTGAACCAAGGCTATTCTGAGTAAATCTCTCGTAAGACTAGCCTCACCTTTGTTTTGAGAAGTTAATATCTTAAGCTTCACCTTTTCTTAAGGGGGATATTGAGAAATTACCTCCCCTAGCAAAAAAACTACAGATTGCTCAAGTGAATAATATAATTTGTTATGGTTGTAGTCATCGACTGTAATTAGCCATCAAAACATTAACTCTATATCATGGACAAATCTTTCACAGCTCTGAATATAATGAACCTAGATTATAACGTAAGTAGTTCAAAGTGCCCATATTACTAACCAATGACATCCAAGTGCTGGGCCATCTACCTTTACTACTTTAACTATATGTAGTTATACCATTAGCACATCATCATTCATGACCCTTGCTCTTGTATCTTCCAGCATTTTCATCAACATAAATTTTTCTTATGCAATTGACATTACAGCTTAGCGGCTACTATTTACAACAAAATATTTGAAATCATTCTAACCAATGTACAGTTCAAGTTATACAAGCATTTCATATCTCAATTAAGATCTAATGATTAATATTTGTATCAAATAATATTGTAAATGACAAAACAGTATTTTATTGTAAATAAAAAGTAACCGGTTTTAAGCATCTTATATCTGCTTTGCCGTCTGAATGGGAAAAAATCCTTAATTACCATTTTCAGTTTGCTTTCTATTCATATAAAAATATTTTTTATTGGATTTGCAAAGCAATTTAACCTATAGAACCAGTTTGATAGGTTCAAGATGCATTCTACTCTCTACTACAATTGAAAACTTCCACCACAACACTACCTTCCCATATCTTTAAATATTATTTTGAAGGGATTAAATAGTATTGGTAACCAAAATTTACCAAATTGTTATAAGAAACACACAAATTGCATCTTTTGTATAGAGAATATGCAAAGCTTTAAACCACAAAAATAAGCAAAGCTTAAAACCATTAGTCAAGAGATTTTACCCTTTTAACAAAAAATTTTTTTTCACTCTAATTTTTTCAAACAAATGTCTATTCATTGGATTGAAAAAATAACAGGATCTGCTACTGCAAACAAGCATGTAAAATGTATGTGACAAGAATAATCAAAATGATTGATATTTTGGGGAAATGATTAATTTAAAAAAAAAAATTACTAAAGGATATTTGAAATTAATCTTACATGCAAGCACCTTAGGAGAAAGTTTTCAAATATTTCAAACTGATTTTGAAAATTAAATTTTCACTGTGAATATAACCTTAAATCCAATGAGTGAACCTTAATTCCAATGTGTGTGTGTGTGTAGAAAGAAAGAAAGAAAGAAAGAAAGAGAGAGAGAGAGAGAGAGAGAGAGAGAGAGAGAGAGAGAGAGAGAGAGAGAGAGAGAGAGAGAGAGAGATTTTGTCAGCCTTCTAATCATCTAATTATTCTATTCATGACTTTACAAAAGCTAAGTCAGAACACTTGGTTCTCCCTCTAACTAAAATAGGGAAAAATTTTATCTTCAAGGGGAGTTTTAAAAAAATTTCAATTAAGCAAGAGGGATGGTTATACCATGATTATTTTGAAACATACAAGGACACCTCATAAATTAGTATTTGTTTTATGTCTAAAAAGATTATTGTTTGATAACTCCTGTATTATAATCCTGCGAGACATCAAAGAGGTTAAGCTGGGGGGAGAGTGACTGCTCCCCACACACTAGTTTTGGGGTGATTGAATGTGCATGAAAGTAGTACGATAGAGTAAAAGATGAGAGTATAGAAGTATGTTTAGGAATAGAAGGGATATATTAGCTTTGTGCGAGACAAAGATAAAAGGGACAGGTGAAGTGATGTTAGGTGAAATGTCTGGTAGAGTGTCTGGGATTGAAAGGTGAAGAGCAAGAAAAGGTGTGTGCATGGATGACAGATAAGGTAGTGGAATGGAAGGACATATCATCTGGGTTAATGTGGGTAAGGGTTAGGTTGGGTAGGGGATGTTAGGCTTTTGTCAAAGCGTATGAACCAGGTTGTGAGAAAAGTGAAGAGCGGAAAGAGTTCTGGAATGAATTAACTAGGTGTGTAGAAGGACTGGGTAGAAGAAATTATGTAGTTGTCATGGGTGACTTAAATGCTAGAGTGAGCGCTGTTGAGGTAGAAGGTGTCATTGGGAAGTAAGGCGTACCAGGTGAAAATGAGTGGTGAGAGACTGGTAGATGTGTGTTGAGGAAGAGATGGTGATAAGTTCTAGCTTTTTCAAAAAGAAAGAAAAATGTTATTTTGATAATAAAATAAATTTTTGAATATACTTACCCGGTGATTATAATAGCTGCAACTCTGTTGCTCGACAGAAAAACTCTACGTAAAAATTCGCCAGCGATCGCTACACAGGTAGGGGGTGTACTCAACAGCGCCATCTGTCGTTCAGATACCCAGTACTCATTGTAAACAAAGAACTCAATTTTCTCCTCGGTCCACTGTCTCTCTATTGGGGAGGAAGGGAGGGTCCTTTAATTTATAATCACCGGGTAAGTATATTCAAAAATTTATTTTATTATCAAAATAACATTTTTCAATATTTAACTTAGCCGGTGATTATAATAGCTGATTCACACCCAGGGGGGTGGGTAGAGACCAGCAAAATATGTTTACATCATATGAGCTAAGAATTTTTATTTCATTTTAGAAGTTATCAAAATAACTAAACAAAATAAATAGGTACCTGGTAAGGAAGTCGACTTGAACAATTACTCTGCCTTTTAAGTACGTCTTCCTTACGGAGCCTCGCGATCCTCTTAAGATGCTGAGCGACCCCTAGGAGCTGAAGTATCAAGGGTTGCAACCCATACAACAGGACCTCATCAAAACCTCTAATCTAGGCGCTTCTCAAGAAATGACTTTGACCACCCGCCAAATCAACTAGGATGCGAAAGGCTTCTTAGCCTTCCGGACAACCCAAAAACAACAATAAAAACATTTCAAGAGAAAGATTAAAAAGGTTATGGAATTAGGGAATTGTAGTGGTTAAGCCCTCACCCACTACTGCACTCGCTGCTACGAATGGTCCCAGAGTGTAGCAGTTCTCGTAAAGAGACTGGACATCCTTAAGATAAAAAGACGCGAACACTGACTTGCTTTTCCAATAGGTTGCGTCGATTATACTTCGCAGAGATCTATTTTGTTTAAAGGCCACGGAAGTTGCGACAGCTCTAACTTCGTGTGTCCTTACCTTCAGCAAAGCTTGGTCTTCCTCACTCAGATGGGAATGAGCTTCTCGTATTAACAGTCTGATAAAATAGGATAAAGCATTCTTTGACATAGGCAAAGATGGTTTCTTAACTGAACACCATAAAGCTTCAGACGGGACTCGTAAAGGTTTAGTTCGTTTTAAATAGAACTTAAGAGCTCTTACAGGGCATAAGACTCTTTCTAGTTCATTTCCAACCATACGATAAGCTTGGAATATCGAACGATTTTGGCCAAGGTCGAGAAGGCAGCTCGTTTTTGGCTAGAAAACCAAGTTGTAGAGAACATGTAGCCGTTTCAGATGAGAATCCGATGTTCTTGCTGAAGGCATGAATCTCACTGACTCTTTTAGCTGTGGCTAAGCATACCGTAAAAGTGTCTTTAAGGTGAGATCTTTCAGGGAGGCTGATTGTAGCGGCTCGAACCTGTCTGACATAAGGAATCTTAGTACCACGTCTAAATTCTAACCAGGTGTAACCAAACGACGCTCCTTCGTGGTCTCAAAAGACTTAAGGAGGTCCTGTAGATCTTTATTGTTGGAAAGATCTAAGCCTCTGTGACGGAAGACTGATGCCAACATGCTTCTGTAACCCTTGATAGTGGGAGCTGAAAGAGATCGTTCTCTCCTCAGATATAAGAGGAAGTCAGCTCTTTGAGTTACAGAGGTACTGGTCGAGGATACGGATACTGACTTGCACCAGTTTCGGAAGATTTCCCACTTCGATTGGTAGACTCTAAGGGTGGATGTTCTCCTTGCTCTAGCAATCGCTCTGGCTGCCTCCTTCGAAAAGCCTCTAGCTCTCGAGAGTCTTTCGATAGTCTGAAGGCAGTCAGACGAAGAGCGTGGAGGCCTTGGTGTACCTTCTTTACGTGTGGCTGACGTAGAAGGTCCACCCTTAGGGGAAGTGTTCTGGGAACGTCTACTAGCCATCGAAGTACCTCGGTGAACCATTCTCTCGCGGGCCAGAGGGGAGCAACTAGCGTCAACCTTGTCCCTTAGTGAGAGGCGAACTTCTGCAGTACCTTGTTGACAATCTTGAACGGAGGGAATGCATATAGATCTAGATGTGACCAATCTAGGAGAAAGGCATCTATATGAACTGCTGCTGGGACCGGGATTGGTGAGCAAAATATTGGGAGCCTCTAGGTCATCGAGGTTGCGAAGAGATCTATGGTTGGCTGGCCCCAGGTGGCCCAAAGTCTCTTGCATACATCCTTGTGGAGGGTCCATTCTGTTGGAATTATTTGTCCCTTCCGACTGAGACAATCTGCCATGACATTCAAGTTGCCTTGGATGAACCTCGTTACTAGTGATAAGTTTAGACCTTTTGACCAGGCGAGGAGGTCCCTTGCGATCTCGTACAACGTCAGAGAGTAGGTCCCTCCTTGCTTGGAGATGTACGCCAAAGCCGTGGTGTTGTCCGAGTTCACCTCCACCACTTTGCCTTGAAGGAGAGACCTGAAGCTTTTCCAGGCCAGACGTACTGCCAGTAGCTCCTTGCAGTTGAAATGCATTGTCCTTTGACTCGAGTTCCATATTCCCGAGCATTCCCGACCTTCTAATGTCGCACCCCAGCCTACGTCCGATGCGTCCGAGATGAGAACGTGGTTGGGAGTCTGAACAGCCAGGGGAAGACCCTCTTAGGTTGATATTGTCCTTTCACCAAGTCAGACAAGACTTTATCTTTTCGGAAACCGGGATCGAGACCGCTTCTAGCGTTTTGTCCTTTTTCCAGTGAAAAGCTAGATGGTATTGAACAGGACGGAGGTGTAGTCTTCCTAGTGACACAAATTGATCCACGGATGACAGTGTCCCTACCAGACTCATCCACAGCCTGACTGAGCAGCGTTCCTTCTTCAGCATCTTCTGGATGGATGGCAGGGCTGGGGGCTGATCGTCTTGTTGTTCAGCAACGTCCTCATCAGAGGGTTCCTCATCCGAAACTGATGAGGAAACGGCAACAGAGTGGGTAACGTCTGGCTCGCTGAATCCGGTCGCACTGGTGGATGCGTGACGGAGCCGGACGCAATATCATGGAACTGCTGCACAGTCTGTGAACTGTCAACAACCATGGATGCGCGAGGAAGCACAGCGTCAACCCGAGACTGTCTAGACCGTCTGGGTTGTGCAGTCAACACCCTACCGGGTTGCTGACGTTGACGCACTGCGTCAAAACAAGTCACCTCTGCTGGTTGTTGAACGTCCTGAACGTCAACAACCACCTCCGAGCGTCGCTTAACGTCAGCGTGCGGCTGGCAACCCACACTGGGTCGCATCGGTGGAGGAACCACCTCAACTGGCAGACGCGAGTAGGTTACCTCAGCGTCAACAGGGCGCATAACCGACCGGTTGGAAGGTTGTTGGCCAGAAGGTTCTTCTCCGCATTTAAGTCCTCTATCAAGGACGCAAGCTTGGACTGCATGTCTTGCAGCAAAGCCCATTTAGGGTCTACGGGAGCAGGTGTGGCAACAGACGGGGTTAGCGACTGAGGCGGAACCGTTTACCATCCCTGAAAGCCTTGTTATGCGTGACATAATAGTACAGCAAAACTTCAAAGGCTCGACAACAGCTGTGAAGTTGACCTGTAAACAACTTGGAGCGTCTCCTGGCTAGGCACCAGGGAGAGTCTACCAGAATTGAGAAGTCTATCTGGGCAGAGGCATGAACTCCCAAGCCGAGAACTTCTCTCGTGTCATATCAGACTCTCGCTCTATAAACCAGTTTAAAAGAAGGGAAAGCAAAGGCTGTATCCCCCAAACTCCTCCTGGTGAAAAACCAGTCGCCTAGCCAACGTAACGCTCTCTAGGAGAGCGAGAGAGCACTAGCTTAAAAACAACGGCTTCGAAGTAGCTAGGCCTAGTGTAAGCTCTGACGTTTAGGCGAACGAGGAGCAGCAGTTACAAAAAGATCCGGACGAAGATCCTTAAAAAAAATCATCATGATTTAATTAAAGTCCATAGGAGGCTAAGCAGCTTTAGGCTCCTCTCCATCTGACAAGAGTCCTCAAGGGAATATCAGTAGGAGGGAGAACAGCAACTTCCTCATCTACAGGAACCTTGTCCGATAAAAGCTGAGTCTCTCACTGGTGCATTAGTAGCGGACCAGAACGCAACGTCATGTAACTGCTTGACAGTCTGTGAACTGTCAACAACTGAACTGTCAACCACAACAGGTGCGTGAGGACGCACAGCGTCCACTCGAGACTGCTTTGACTGCCTAGACTGAGCAGTCAAAACAACTCTAGAATGCGGAGGTTGACGCACAGCGTCAAAACAAGTCAACTCCGATTGTTAGTGAACGTCTTGAACGTCAACAGGAGCATCAGCCAGTGGCCTAACGTCCAAATGCGGCTGAAAAACCACACGAGACCGCATCGAGTGTGCTTCTAAACAACCTGACTGACGTGACTAAGCTACGCCAACGTCAACAGTAAGCACAAAGGAACGTTAGGTTGGCTGAAAGCCAGGATATCGATGAGATAAACGGCTAGACTCAACGGACTAATCGGCAGAATAGTCTTCCATAAGGGAGGCAAGCATATACTGCATGTTTTGCCATACAACCCCTTAAGGATCAACGGAAATGGTTGTGGTAATAGACGAGGGTAACGTCTGTGACCGCAACACTTTGCCAACAAAAAAAAGACTCTCGGAGTCTGTGTTACGCTTTTGTTAGGCGGCGAGCAGTTATCCGATGACTGCATAGGGTCAGAGCTGTCCTAATGGCTGTAACCAGGACGCTGGACCTGTCCTGAAAGGACTGACTTTCGCTTAAGGGCTTCGAAACCTTGTGACAGGTTTCTTATGCGAAAAGCCTACGGATGGCGAGGAGAAACAACGTCTCTCTCGTCTTATGGTAGGGGAGATCTTGGTAAGATACACCCGATACCATAGAGGGAAAACGTCTGTTCGTTGGTCAAGGCCTCTCGAACCCATAAGTCGTTTGACATTACTTCTCCCCTGGGCTTGGGAGCTTGTAAGAGGTCCCGGACTAGGTGAACGACAGGCACGAACAGACGAACCCTCGGACGCAACACTGTAACACTTTGCGCATATCACTTTATCACTCCGATTTTCTGTTTTGCACTAATTTCTACCTGAAACACGCAATTCTACCCTTCATTAAAAGGTAGTAATTGCGAAATTAGTCGTATAATGCAAGCTCATAATACCAGCAAAAAACAGAAAACATATTTTAAGATAAAAAGAAAATTCAGTGGCTGGGAAAGAGACTAAACACTAGTTCATATAACTACGTTTTCAATCTCTCACCGCACATAGCCTGGGGACAAGAATAAAAACCTAAAAACGTTTTATCCTTCCTCCCCGTACAGCGACTAGGGACGTGAGTAACACGAGAACAACGTTACCCGCTTGAACGGAACGTTTTCTCTCCTCTCTCTCCCTCTCTTTCTCTCTTGATTTCGCACCTAAGAGAAGAGCCCAATTATATATCGTCAAAAAAACATGTTATTTGAATTAAATAAAAAGTTCCTTTAAATTAGAATTTAAAACATTTAAGCTAAGAAAGAATGAACAAAACGTCAGAATCGATTTACTCTTACTGCAAAGTGAAACCGTGATACACTCTCTCTCTATCGTAACGATAGAGCGCATGTTGAACGTCCTGAACGTCAACAACTGCGTAGCATAAAAAACTAAACGTTAGTTCATCTTTGAAAACAGTACAAAGACTATCAAAGAAAATTTTCATAAAATATTACATTTAAAAAGTTTTAAAACCTTAGCTCTTTAAAAGCTAAAGACGATATAAAGGGCTCAACGTTGATTAACTTCGGTTTCCAAGTTAGGACCGCCTACTCTCAGGCTCTGCCTTTTTAAGTACGTTATATAAACAAAGCATTAAAATTTATTTTTATATGTTTATAAAAAATGGAAAGTTAATCGAAGAGGCCTAATAAAGGCGGAGATATATAAAATATAGAGGAAAATCTATAACGTGATAAGATAATAACTAAAAGCCTAAACACACTTCCGTCTAAGGGAAGGGTCGGCCATTTAAAAGTGAATGAAAGTCCATACTCTCTTTGTCACCATAATTAAATCTATTCAAAACGAGTTCAAGTTTTAAGATGAAGATAAAACACCTGCATAGCGAAAGCTCAAAACTAGAATAGTGTACTTCACCAAATAGTTGTGAAAACAAATCCAGTTAGCAACAGCGAATTAGTAGGTCTTGCCAGTAGCCCGACAGAGAGAAAATTGAGTTCTTTGTTTACAATGAGTACTGGGTATCTGAACGACAGATGGCGCTGTTGAGTACACCCCCTACCTGTGTAGCGATCGCTGGCGAATTTTTACGTAGAGTTTTTCTGTCGAGCAACAGAGTTGCAGCTATTATAATCACCGGCTAAGTTAAATATTGAAAAACAAGTATACATGGGTAAGAGTGGCAAATGAAAGTGCTAGAAAGGGTGTTAATAGATTGTGTGTTAACTAAAAGAATGTTTGGAAGACTGAAAGACGTGCACGTGTTTAGGGGTATGGCTAACGGTATGTCTGGTAATTTTTTGGTGGAAGGAAAATTAGTTGTAGCAAAAGTGGGGGAATAGAGTAGGTGAATGTAAAAGGGAGCTAGTGAGGGTTGAAGAGCTAATAAAACCGGGGGTAAAAAGTAAATATCAAGGTTGAAAATGGCATATGACGAAGTGAAAGTAAGAGAAACTGGTAATTTAGAGGAGTGGAAGTTAGTTAAAGAAAATTTTTTTGGGATTGCTAGTGATGTGTGTGGCAAGACGTTTGTTGAAGGCTCCATGAGGAAGGGCAGTGAATGGTTGAATGAAGGAGTGAAGGTAAAAGTGGAAGAGAAACAGAGGGCTTTTGAAGAACGGCTGCAGAGTAAGTGTAGAGAAGTATGAAAGATATAGAAAGAAAAATGTGGAAGTAAAGCGCAAGGTAAGTGAGGCAAAGAGGGCAGCTGACCTGAGGTGGGGTCAGGGATTGGGTCATTCATATGAAGAGAATAAGAAGTTTTGGAAAAAAGTCAAGAGTAAGGAAGGCTGGTTCAAGAATTGAAGAGACAGTGAAAGATGGAAATGGAAGGTTGTTAAAGGAGAGGAGGCAAGGAAAACCGTGGGCGGAATATTTTTAAAGTTTACTGAATGTTGAGGATAATAGGGAGGCAGATATAATCTCTGTTGCAGGTGTTGAGGTGCCGGTGATGGGAGATTAGAAAGAGAGAGATTACAAGAGGAAGTAAGGAGAGCACTACAGTAGATGAAACAAGAGTAGGAAAAGCATCTGATACGGATGGTGTGAGAGCTGAGATGTTGAAGGAAGGGGGTGTGGCTGTACTTGAATGGTTGGTGAGATTGTTTAATGTGTTTAATGGTACCAGTAGATTGGGTTTGTGCGTGCATTGTACCACTATATAAGGGTAAGGGAGATGTGCATGATTATTGTAATTCAAGGGGTATTAGTTTGTTGAGTGTGGTGGGAAAAGTGTATGGTAGAGTAATGATTAAGAGGATTAAGGATAAAACAGTATGAAATCTTAAAAGTACAGGATGGTTTTAGAAGAGGTAGGGGTTATATGAATCAGATTTTTACAGTTAAGATATGCGAGAAATATTTAGCCAAGGTAAGGTGTATGTTGCGTTTATGGATCTGGAGAAAGCGTATGATAAGAGTTGATAGGGAAGCAATGTGAAATGTGATGAGGTTATATAGTTGGTGGAAGGTTGTTGAAAGCAGTGAAAAGTTTCTACAAAGGTAGTAAAGCATGTGTTAGGAAAGGAAATGAAGTGAGCGATTGGTTTCCGGTGAGAGTGGGGCTGAGACAGGGATGTGTGATGTCGCCTTGGTTGTTTAACTTGTATGTTGATGGAGTGGTGAGAGAGGTGAATGCTCGAGTGCTTGGACGAAGATGGAAACTGGTAGACAAGAAGGACCATGAATGGGAGGTAAATCAGTTGTTGTTTGCGGATGATACTGTACTGGTTGCAGACGCGGAAGAGAAGCTTGGCCGATTAGTGACAGAATTTGGAAGGGTGTGCGAGAGAAGGAAGTTGAGAGTTAATGTGGGTAAGAGTAAGGTTATGAGACGTTCGAGAAGGGAAGGTGGTGCGAGGTTGAATGTCATGTTTAATGGATAGTTACTTGAGGAGGTGGATCAGTTTAAATACTTGGAGTCTGTTGTTGCAGCAAATGGTGAAGTGGAAGCAGGTGTACGTTAGAGTGTGAATGAAGGCTGCAAAGTGTTGGGGGAAGTTAAGGGAGTGGTAAAGAATAGAGGGTTGGGCATTAATGTAAAGAGTTCTGTATGAAAAATCGATTGTACCAACTGTGATGTATGGATCGGAGTTGTGGGAAATGAAAGTGACTGAGAGACAGAAATTGAATGTGTTTGATATGAAATGTCCAGGGAGTATGGCTGGTGTATCTCGAGTAGATAGGGTTAGGAACGAAGTAGTGAGGGTGAGAACGGGTGTAAGAAATGAGTTAGCAGCTAGAGTGGATATGAATGTGTCGAGGTGGTTTGGCCATGTTGAGAGGATGGAAAACGGCTGTCTGCTAAAGATGATGATGAATGCAAGAGTTCATGGGAGAAGCACAAGAGGAAGGCCAAGGTTTGGGTGAATGGATAGAGTGAAGGAAGCTCTGGGTGATAGGAGGATAGATGTGAGAGATGCAAGAAAGCGTGCTAGAAATAGGAATGAATGGCGAGCAATTGTGACGCAGTTCGAGTAGGCCCTGCTACTTCCTCCGGTGCCTTGGATGACCGCGGAGGTAGCAGCAGTAGGGGATTCAGTGTTATGAAGCTTTATCTGTGGTGGATAACGGGGGAGGGTCAGCTGTGGCACCCTAGCAGTACCAGCCAAACTCAGTTGAGTCCCTTGTCAGGCTGGGAGGAACGTAGAGAGGAGAAGTCCCCTTTTCCGTTTCATTTGTTAGATGTTGGCTACCCCCCAAACTGGGGGAAGTGCCTTGGTGTATGTATGTATATTTATATCAACACTTGTGTTGATTGCTAGAATACAATGATCTATTTTCCCCCAAAACCCTAAGGCAGTGTCAGAACAGCACTGGCAATATGTGGCTAATTAGAGAGCCAAACTTCATTTTGTTCAATAGCTTCTACCTTGAGCAAATCTGTTTATTCTTTCAAGAGGACATAGGCCTAGATTCAAAATTGTGTAAGATGAATTCAATGGGTTGCTATTAATTAGGTGATAGTCTCTCAAACAGATTTTAAATGGTATACATACAAAGATGAAATGATATTCGGTTAAAATAATTTGTTGTAGGTTAATTCACATGCAATTAATATACTTTAACACACTAAGTGAAAAGAATTTAAATCAATTGCTAAAAAGAATATTGTTAATTTCCCTTCAGTCACACATTTTGATAACACTTTACACAATTCTAAATACGAGATGATCTAGAAAGACCAAGAGGAAACTGAAATTTGATTTTAACAACTTGTTAATGAAAATTGAAAGCATGGGCAGCAAATTTATAAGGAAGTAGTCCTAACTCATTTACACTTGCTGGTCTTAACTGGTTGTTTATGTTCAATTTCCCCATTTTTAAAAAAATTCTACAGTAATACACAATATAAAAAACAATCCATTTAACAATATAATTCCTGCTAATTATTTTAAAAGGTAATAGTAATCCATTATCAGTCAGTATATTAGTAAAATATTAGCAAACTAATTTTCAAGCAACTGAACGAATGATTGCACTTAATATCAAATAATTAACCAATTTCAATTTGAATTTAAACAATTAAAAAAGCTCATAAATGATGAGCTGGACTTGATTTTCCAGTAAAAGTTTGGGCTTAATTCACATTTTTTAATGTAAAGATACATAAAATGAAATATAAAAAATTAAAAGTTAATAGTGTTAATAATTAAATGAGGCTTCCTGAAATAATGATACTGTGATAAACTTGAATTAATTAGGTAACATTTTTATTGTAAAAATCTAAGTTACTTTTATACTGTAACTTCACTAGTTTTACTTTTATCTTCAGTGTTGATTTCTATTGAACCTATTGGATATAAATGGAGTGACCAATGTTACATAACACACCAAAAATCGGTTAATTGAGTATTTCATGCCTACTGTAATTATTAACTCATCAAATACTCCAGAGTGTTTGATAAGCCACTTCATTGGGACTGTTTGGTGGTAATCATTGTCCTCCTTGGAAACTTTGAATTTTTCAATAGTAAATCCCTGATTATTGATTCTCTGACGATCTTCCTCGTTAGTGATTATTTGCCGTTAACTTTTCTATTTTGACCTGGAGACTAAATTTCCTTCTCTTTCGAGGATTCTAGCCTGAAAAATAAAAGATGTTAATTATACAGATGTATCAGTCTAGTTCATAATCTTACTGTGCACCTCCATAGCAGGACTATACTTTTGGTAAAAAATTCTACATGATAAACTACAATGAACATAAAATATTCTAATATAATATTTAGAAAAGTGGAAACCATGAAAATCTATACATGTCCATGACATTTACAATAGCAAATATTACAACTGACAGCGTTTCTTTTGAAGTGGAAATGTTTTATCTCCAATATCCTAAGAAGGAAATACTTCACTACAATGACCTAATAACTTCCTTCTGGTAATCAACTGATTAACGTGAGCTCTATAAATCGTCAATTAATCCCAACAATTTTCTTCAAGAGATACTCATACCTGGTCAAACACTCAAAAAATTTTATATAAAAACTTATGTATAAATTATGAACAAAAATAGGATTTATTGACATTGTTTAGCATACATGAGTATAATGCTATGCAAATTTTTAAATAATGTAGTGTTTTCACTCAAAAAAAAAAAAATAAATAAATAAAAATATAAAAAAAAGACCTGCAACTTTCCACATTTTTCAATTTTTTTGCATCATTCTTGTAACAGAAATGACATGCTAAATTTCCTTCATATATTATATGGATCCTCCTTAAAGTAACTTTAGCCATCCTATTTACTTTAAGGAAATTTTCTGGTTAACCTTCAATCATATGAACCAGTTTCTTACAGCCAGATTCCCCACAAAAACTTATCATCACTCTCTATGACTCAATTACCTAGTCATGACTGGTTCATTTACAAGATTATTTAACATTAATGTTATTTACCTACTGAGTATGCTTTATCAATGGACTAACCTATCAAACACTATTAAACTAACAACCTGGTTTAACTAGAGTCATATCTTCAACATTACTAAGCAGAATAACAATATTATCTTTTTCCCATGATTAACCAATACCCGGTACCTTAACTCAATGAAAAATATATCCAGGCTTATCCATTCATTACATAATCCTGACTTTACCGAGCATTGACTAGACACTTCTGCCTTGACTGACTTATAATTGTCTTTATCAAATTAGTGATCATCAGCTAACAAATACATAATTGTTTTGACCATTATAGTGTGTTTATATAACAATCTTTAGCAAGAGTCAGTATTACACTCACAAATGTGAGTGTTTCTTTGTATGAATCTAAGCCTCGGGCTATATACCTTAATAAAAAAGTATACATAATTGTTAACAGACTGGGGAGACTACAACTCATTACAGAGTCTTCTCTCTTCAAAAGCTGAACTCCTCTCTACCTTGGAGATGTGAGAGTGGAGTTCTAACTCATAGGAGCATAGCGCTTGAGGACATACAATAGTGTACGGGGATCCAGCGGATGGAGACTTGCACCCCATGCAAAACTAAACACTAATAATAAGTGTAAGACCTCCTATTTCAAATAACCAGGCACCTAGTACATATGCTTGCCGATATTTCTTCCCATAAGAGAGATCTATTGGCACTCTCAGGGAAGCTGGTAACTTCCTGGACCTCTCAAACATCCTACTTATCGTGGTATTTGTAGCATGATTCCAGCAAAAAGGAGGAAGAGGGAAGAAATTACAAAAAAAAAAAAAAATTTCATAGAGTCGCACAGGCCAAGGAAAACACGCTTGCGGGGAACGAGAGGAACTCTGACAGAGTATCCAGGTGTATGTTCTTAGCATCTCCCCAAGATCAGAAAGACTGAAAGAAAGTGGATGGGTGACCGCATTTCCCATCAAACTAATGTAAGTAAAGTGAAGCCTAAGGGTAGACCCCTTTCTGAGGATTCGTTACCGCTGTTGTCATAAGACCATACTTACGAAGGAGACAGCAAACGGTAATGGCATCCAACAAGAAGTCAGCAGAATGACCACACAGCTGTCCCACATCTAGTTATTGGATTTAACTGCAAACCAGTCTCCCTTAACATACCTTGCACACGCCAATTAAAAGAATCATCATATAAAAGAAAAAGCAAAAAATGTAAAGCACTTGATAAGGACGCTTGGACTGATTCTATACTCTCCGCTGGTTGAAAATAACATTAGTTCATTGACTGTCGGTTAGGCAGGGTTTGCCCAACGCCCAGCAGTAAATACCATTACCTCAGTAAAGATGTAACAGCTGTATCCAGCTTTGATGAAAGCATACTCCTATTAAAGGATGAAGATTTGAATTTGTATATTATTATCATTACTATTACTTGCTAAGCCACAACCCAGGTTGAAAAAGCAAGATACTATAAGCCCAGGGGCTCCAACAAGGAAAATAGCATAGTGAGGAAAGGAAACAAGGGAGTAAGAGAATTAAAATGAAATATTTGAGAACAGTAACTATTACAAATAAATACTTCACAATTTAAGTATAAAGACTTCAACAAAATAAGAGGAAGAGGAAAAAGATAGAATAGCGTGACAGTGTGTACCCTCAAGCAAGAGGGCTCTACCCCAAGACAGCGGAAGACCATGGTATAGAGGATATGGCACTACCCAAGACTAGAGAACAATGGTTTGAATTTGGCGTGTCTTTCTAGAAGAGCTGCTTGCCATAGCTAAAGTGTCTCTTCTACCCTTACCAAGAGGAAATTAGCCACTGAACAATTAGTGCTGAATTTAACCCCTTAGGTGAAGAAGAATTGTTTGGTAATCTTAGTGTTATCAGGTGTATGAGGACAGAGGACAATATGTAAAAAATAGGTCAGACTATTTGGTGTATGTAACCAGAGAGAAGGATCTTATGTAGAACAGTTTTACCAATCAAAGGACCAAATAACTCTCTAGCGATAATATCTCAACGGGTAGCTAGTATCCTGGCCAACCTCCTACCTATAAAGAAAAGAAAAATATTATTTATGCATCCACACTACTAGGCTGTGCATGATGGGTAACCATCGTTACCAGAACATGAGGAGTGGCAATGATGTAACAAACGAGAATGTCAAAGGAAAATAGCCATACTGCCAAGGTCGCCTGTTCACAGTTCAGGCAAAGAACATCAACACTAGATTCCAGAAGTAATAAGTTTACCAAATAATAGCAGAGTTCTAGTAGTTTGGTATTATTCGTCATAAACAAATTTGAAGATAATTTGTATTTTTCCTAATACAAACCTGGTGTTATTTATATATGGATGTACTCTTTTGGCAAAGCTAAAAGGTAGACAAAAAAAATTGTGGTGTGATGGTGGGAGGTGGCAACCCAACCCTACCCAGACACTAGGTAGTGGGTGGCCGGGACAAAATACATTTACCTGTACCTGTAATATATATACACACACATACATACATACATACACACACACATATACATACACACACGCACATAAATACACATAAATACACCCACTCATAGAGAGAGAGAGAGAGAGAGAGAGAGAGGAGAGAGAGAGAGAGAGAGAGAGAGAGAGAGAGAGAGAGAGAGAGAGAGAGAGAGAGAGAGAGAGAGAGGCAGAACTTAACCCTGGATAGGTACGGTGGGTCGTTTGCGACCCCGAGCGTCAAAAAAAAACAGGTTTTTCTCACGTGACTCACCCCTGTGACTGAATTTGTGGGTGATCGACCTGCAGGAGGTGTCTCCCCTACACGCTCTAGTAGTGTCCAGATGTGCATTGCTGTAGCTGTACTCCTTCCCCGATTTCTGAGACGCGTCGGGGTCGTTCGCGTCCGAGTTTACCCTTCTAGGGTAGTTTGCATAATTATCAAAGTTATTACGTATTATGAAATTGTCGTAGAATGGTGCAACTTGTATAGGTTATCAGTTGTGGAAAGTCTTGGTGGATTGTTTGGCTACCATGTGCATGTTTTTTTTTTTTAGTTAAAATGTCGTTCATCACCACGAGGACCATTTTACCGCTAGTGCCCCTTTTTCATTTTTTTTCATTTTTTTGCCAAGTCATTTTTCCGTAAGATATTGCCAAATAGTGTCGTAAAACTTTTGCTTGTTTAGTGTTGGAAAGTGTGTCTAGATGATCTGGCTACCCATGCATGACTTTGTTTTTGTTAGATACGACGTAGTTATTGGTATATTGGGTATTTAACTGCGGTTACCAATTTCTGTTTTTTTTCAATATTTGTAAAAATTACTACGTAGTAAGGAATTGCCGTATATTATTCATTTTTTTTTTCATGTTTATGTGTTAGAAAGTGTGCCTTGATGGTTGGGCTAACACGTGCATGTCTTTTTTTTTATCTGAGATGTCGTATATTAGAATGTCGGGCATTTTACCGCGAGTGTCCCTTTTTCATTTTTTTTCATTTTTTTGCCAAGTCATTTTTCCGTAAGATATTGCGAAATAGTGTCGTAAAACTTTTGCTTTTTTAGTGTTGGAAAGTGTGTCTAGATGATCTGGCTACCCATGCGTGATTTTGTTTTTGTCAGATACGACGTAGTTATTGGTATATTGGGTATTTAACTGCGGTTGCCAATTTCTGTTTTTTTTCAATATTTGTAAAAATTTACTACGTAGTAAGGAATTGCCGTATATTATTGATTTTTTTTTCATGTTTATGTGTTAGAAAGTGTGCCTTGATGGTTGTGCTAACACGTGCATGTCTTTTTTTTTATCTGAGATGCCGTATATTAGAATGTTGGATATTTTTCCGCGAGTGCCCCTTATTATTTGTTTTGCATTTTTTTGCTTAGTCATGTTACCGTAAGGAATTGGCAAGTAGTGTCGCAAAACTTATATTTTTATAGTGTTGGAAAGTGTTTCTAGATGATCTGGCTACCCATGCCTATTTTTTTTTTAGCCAGATATGGCGTATATATAAGTATGTGTTCGATTTTCCTGTGATTGCCATTTTTTCGGTTTTTCCCATTTCTTTCAAAATTACTACGTACTAAGGAACTATCACAGAGTAATATTTCATTTATATGTTTATTTGTCGGAAAATATGCCTTGATGGTTTGCCTAGCACGTGGCTGAAATTTTTTTTTTCTGAAATGCCGTATATTAGAATGGCCATTTTTCCACGAGTGCCCCTTTTTATTTGTTTTGCATTTTTTTGCTTAGTCATGTTACCGTAAGGAATTGGCAAGTAGTGTCGCAAAACTTATAATTTTATAGTGTTGGAAAGTGTTTCTAGATGATCTGGCTACCCATGCCTATCTTCTTTTTTTAGCCAGATATGGCGTATATATAGGTATGTGTTCGATTTTCCTGTGATTGCCATTTTTTCGTTTTTTCCCATTTCTTTCAAAATTACTACGTACTAAGGAACTATCACAGAGTAATTATTCATTTAGATGTTTATTTGTCGGAAAATGTGCCTTGATGGTTTGCCTAGCACGTGGCTGAATTTTTTTTTTCTGAAATGCCGTATATTAGAATGTTAGCCATTTTTCCTCGAGTGCCCCTTATTATTTGTTTTGCATTTTTTTGCTTAGTCATGTTACCGTAAGGAATTGGCAAGTAGTGTCGCAAAACTTATATTTTTATAGTGTTGGAAAGTGTTTCTAGATGATCTGGCTACCCATGCCTATCTTTTTTTTAGCCAGATATGGCGTATATATAGGTATGTGTTCGATTTTCCGGTGATTGCCATTTTTTCGTTTTTTCCCAATTCTTTCAAAATTACTACGTACTAAGGAACTATCACAGAGTAATGATTCCTCTAGATGTTTATTTGTCGGAAAATTTTGTTTACTTTTTTTTTTTATTGAATATCATCAAATTTTTTTAGCTAAAATATTGTTTTACATTTTTTTTTTTCGATTTTATTTCCCTTCAAAAAAATTTTTTTGGGTCAGAATTTTAATTTTATAGTCGTCAAATAATCGACAATTATCCAGCAACCCACCATACAATTTTTATGCATATCCAATAATAATTAGATTAGTAAATAACACCTTGAAATTGACATACCCTTCCTACATTTCAAGTGGCAGATTAGGGAGTCTGAGTCAGTGTGGTTGGCGGCCATTTTGTGGACATATCCGAAGCGTAAGCTGCCCTATCTATATATATTCTTGTTCCCTATAGAATTTGTGATATTTTGGTATATTTTTACCTGCATAAATATCATATTATATATTAAATATATGTATTTTTTTACGGAATTTCTAAGTACTCAAAAAATTACCTTTAGATATGGCCCCTGATATAAATGTAATTTACAAAATAATGAAGATTTTTTTACATATTTCTATTTTAGAATAACATATGTTTATTCCCTAAAAAAATTAGCCACTTCCTATTTCATTTGGGTACCCAAAAAAATTCATGAAATTTGGACAAATTTTTTTGGCCAAAAAAAGTTACCCTTTTTTTCTCATTTCAGATCTTCACCTCCATGGGTCTGACTTCATCCAAAATACATCAAGATGTGTCCTAAACATTCAAGAATCAATTACTAAAAGGATTTGTGTATATATGTATAAACTTTTTTTTTATGAATTTTTATGTCAGGTCTTTTTTTTTTTCTACTTAATTTTTTAAAATATTTATAATAAATAGTTTTTCTGCAGATGAGTAGTATTTATCTATACAGTTGTTTTAAGCATTCATTGAAGTTTTTTTTTGGCAAAAGAAAAAAGGAGGTTACTGCAAAAACTGATTTTTCAAGAATTTTTTTTGGCATCGGGGTCGTTCGCGTCCGAGTATACCCTTAAAGGGGTGTCCGAGGACCGTACCTATCCAGGGTTAATGGGAAACAAGAGATGGCAGGACAACTTATATAAATAACTCCAGGCTTGTATTAGGAAAAATATAAATTATCTTCAAATTTGTCATTTAATCCGACACTAACTAACATTACGTTATTTATGAATGGATGACTCACCCTTAGGTGGATGGATAAGTCCGACAACTGGCATAGTCATTGAGCTGTGTTTTAGTACAGTATTAGAGTGAAATCGAGGGAAAATCTTGCACCCCACTTATCCAAACAAAGTAAGAATGACAGCGGCCTAACCATAAATGGTTCCGAGATTAGACAGGAAACTTACACACAAAAAATAGACTATCAATGCTTACCTCGTGGGGAGCAATGGGGACGTGTACAAGTATATCAATATGACAAATTCGTAGATAATTTATATCTTTCCTAACTATATAAACCTTACCTATTTATTAGGAGTTATACCCTCTGATGGTCCAGCACTTTACTGCAGTAGAGGGTCTTGAGTGTCTCAATGATGGGCTGGGCA
The DNA here is from genome assembly GCF_036898095.1 of Palaemon carinicauda. Taxonomy (NCBI): domain Eukaryota; kingdom Metazoa; phylum Arthropoda; class Malacostraca; order Decapoda; family Palaemonidae; genus Palaemon; species Palaemon carinicauda. Next base: position 42,644,308 of record NC_090727.1, read on the forward strand.
ATGGCGGTGGGGTAGTTTATCCACCCTGGCAGGCTCAACCATACCGCTAAGGCCAGTTCTGAGAGACCAGACCAAGACTGGACCCCTATAGGCCTTCTTCTTTATTTAAGATAGGCAAAGGCTAGGAGAAGGAAAACTCCAAAATCAAACCAAACAAGACCCCAACGGCGGAGCTTCCCAGCGCCGGCGGAAGAGGGCAATGCCTGTCGGGCAGGCAACAAGGCGGGCCTTGACATAAGAACCCGGCAGCCCGATGCAACCAACACCGGAGAAGCCGCCTGTCTCATGTGTCTTGAGCCGCGGCAAAAACGGTGTCGGCCAAGTGTGTGTGCGTGGCTGTTGCAAAGCCACGACCACCCAAAACAATATACCCAGCTACTGGCATTCTGTCGTTTCCTCCACCCTTCTTCATCTCTTTCTCACCATCATCATCACCACCACCAAGTCCTGAGGCGACAGCACCGTGGGTGAAGGGGGCAGGTCTGGATAGCTGGAAGCCCTTAGCCCACGACTGCACTCAGGCGGCGAGTCTAAGATTCAGTCGCTCTCTGGTGATGGTGCCGTGACACCAGAGTTCGGCAGCTGGACCCGTGACTGGGCTGGCCTATTGAGGACACTGCAGCCCACCCCACATGGGGAGGCCCCTAGAAAAGGTGGGGTAAACATCGGACACGGCAACCCGTCTGGTCAGCTCACCGCGGGTGGCGGACATCCCACTAATGCGGTCGAAACAACAAGAAAAAAAAATATTAACCTTAGGTACGTGGAACATCCGCACCCTCCAAGACGTGACGAACACCAACCGCCCGGAATGACGTACAGCCCTCGTCTGCAAGGAGCTAGCCCACTTTAATGTTGATGTGGCGGCTCTTACCGAGACCAGACTACCCGAAGAGGGCAACATCAGGGAAGCTGGAACAGGCTACACCATCTTCTGGAAAGGCAAGGCCCTAGAGGAGCCTCGCATCCACGGTGTCGGCTTCGCCATCCATTCCCAGCTAGTGCAGCAGCTCAACCTCGCTCCCAAGGCCATCAGAGAGCGCCTGATGACTGTCCGCATCCCCATCACGCGGGACAGACACCTCACCCTGATCTCTGTCTATGCCCCGACTATGACCTCAACCGATGATGACAAAGCTGCCTTCTACACCCAGCTCGACCGCACCATCCAGGCAGTGCCCGCCAATGACAAGCTTGTTGTGCTTGGCGACTTTAATGCCCGAGTAGGCAAAGACCATCGCCTGTGCGAGGGAATCATCGACCGCCATGGCATTGGAAATTGCAACGCCAATGGCCAACTCATACTGGGTCTGTGTGCAGGACACCAACTTGTGGTAACCAACACCATCTTCCAGTTACCAAAACGACAAAAGACCACATGGAGACACCCACGATCTAAACACTGGCACACCCTGGACTACGTCCTGACCAGAGCCAGAGACCGAGGAGACGTCCGCATCACCCGATCCATGCCCGGAGCGGACGACTGCTGGACGGACCACAGACTCCTCATCTCCTGACTTTCCGTGACGACCCTACGACCACCCAGAAGGGCACCTGACAGCGTACCACATCAACGCTTTGATTGTAGTAAGCTCCGCAACCCACAGGTGGCACAGAACTACAAGGAGGCCTGCGAACAACACCTCGCAGACCCCGTGGGTCAGGCCACCGTTGAGCACCACTGGACCACCCTCAGAAACGCCATGGCCCGTGCCGTGGAGGAAACACTAGGCTACACCACCAAGAAACGGCAGGATTGGTTTGATGAGAACGATGCTACCATCTCTCTTCTCATTGAAACCAAACGACCAGCACGCCTGACTTTGGAAAACCAACCAACAGCAGCTAACAAATGTGCTCACAAGGTGGCTGAAGCTGGTTGCTAAAGAGGGATCCGTGAAGCCCAGAACACCTGGTGGCAAAGAAAAGCTGCAGAAATACAGAGTTTCGCTGACCAACGTGACCAGTGGGCAGCCTGAAGGACGCGAATGGGGCCACGACTATCACCGACAGCGAGAGCATCCTGGCCAGGTGGAGGTCTCACTTTGAGAACCTCCTCAATGACCAAGCAGACACCCCAGACGATCTCCTGCGAATGACCCCGCAGCATCCCGTCCGTCACTGGATGGCACTACCACCCTCCATCCATGACTTTAACAAGGCCCTGCAGCGCATGAAGCCCGGCAAAGCCCCAGGGCCAGACAACATCCCGTTGGAGCTCCTCACTCACGGTGGCCCCGGTTTGAGGAACCGTTTGATGCTCCTTATAATGAAAATATGGGAGACAAAGACCCTCCCCAGTGACTTCCGCGATGCAAACATCGTTACCATCTTCAAGAAGGGAGACAGAGAGAACTGTAACAACTACCGGGGAATATCACTACTAAGCATCGCGAGTAAGATTTTCGCTCGGATTCTCCTTGACCGCCTCCTTATTCTCGCAGAAGACGTCCTGCCAGAGTCCCAGTGCGGCTTTCGACCTTCCCGCGGGACCATAGACATGATCTTCTGTGCGCGACAACTACAAGAGAAGAGCCTCGAACAACAACAGCCCATAATGTTCATCTTCTGGGATTTGAAAAAGGCCTTCGACAAAGTACCTCGACCTGCCATGTGGGCTGTCCTCAAAAGATATGGCTGCCCACCCGATTTTGTCAAGCTGGTGCGTGCCCTCCATGACGGAATGGTTGGGAGAGAGTGTCACCAGAACTCTCTTTCAGACCCATTCCCCATCAACGGCGGCCTGAAGCAGGGCTGTGTTCTGGCCCCAACGTGTTTCTCGCTATACACCGCATCAATGCTCAACGAGATTCCCCCAGACACACCCTCAGTCGACCTACGTTTCCGCATGGATGGAGGCGCTTTCAACCTCGCCAGACTCCGCGCCAGAACCAAGACCACCTTGTGTGCAGTGCGAGAACTGCAGTATGCCGACGACAATGCCACCCCAGGTCAGACGGCAGAGGACCTGCAGTCGTTAGCTGATGCATACAACTCTGTCTACGAACGTTTTGGGATGCAAGTCAACACAGATAAAATCAAGACCCTCGTCCAACATCCACCAGGACTCATGCTCCCAAACTTCAATACCACAGTGAATGACCAACCGTTAGAACAGGTGGACCAGTTCTCCTACCTAGGGAGCATCCTAACATCAGCTCCCACAAGCAAAAAGGACGTGGAGAACAGGATCAGGGCAGCCCACTCCGCCTTTGGCCGACTCAACTGCCGCGTATTTAACAACCACGCACTGAAAATGACCACCAGAATAATGGTGTTCAGGGCAGTAGTCCTCTCCACGCTCCTGTATGCATGTGAAACATGGACGCTATACAGAAACGATATTAAAAACCTTGAACGCTTCCAACAAATGAAACTGAGGCAGATCTTGAAAATCCCCTGGGAGAGCCACACCACCAACATTGAAGTCTTAGAACGTGCCTCGCTGACCAGCGTGGAGGCCACCATCATCCACCACCGCCTCCGCTGGATAGGACACGTGTATAGGATGGATCCATCTAGGCTCCCAAAGAAAATATTCTACGGAGAACTGACCCAGGGCACCAGAACACGAGGAGCCCCGAAAATGCGCTATCAAGATCAACAAAAGCGCACCCTGGCTCTAACTGACATCGATCCTTCCTCATGGGAAGAAACAGCCAGGGACAGGAAAACCTGGAGGAGTACAGTACACCATGGCACCGAGGACTTCGAGGAGAGGAGGAGACAAAATGAGGCAGCTAGGAGGAGAAGAAGGAGCGATTAGAACAGCCCCGCCCACCACCTACCCTCCCTTGTGAACACTCTCCGCGACTCTTCCACCAAAGACTAGGACTTAACAGCCACATTAGACACAAGCACCCACCCCATAGATAGGAGGCTGATGGCTAACGACAGAACCCAATACTCGGACACGAGTGGGCGCCGACGACGACGATACTTTCAGCACCGCCGAAAGTATAACCCCTAATAAACAGCATGGTTTGTATTCCAGTTACGGAACAAATAAACTATACCAGTTTCACAAGGGAAATGGTTATTACCTGCAGAGGTTGAAGCCAGCTTGCAGAGGAACCCATGGTGCTGTAACCCAAAAGAGGGGAAAATAAAGAAAGGAAAAAGCCAGATATACTTTCATTCATACTACACTTAACCTGGGTAACCAATGACTTCAACTAACTTCTACTTGTCCAAGGAGCCCGAGGTGTCTTAAACCACTTGTTGTGCAGCCACCACAGGACAGATAGAAAGTGTATCGAGGCGTCTGTGGGTCACTTTTTGTAGATCATGGGTAAAGTGAAAGTCGTTTGAAGCTTCCATACACACAGAATAACCAGAGTAACCTCAGCCCTCAACCCTCTGCTACTTGTCCAAAGAGCTCAAGGTGTTTTAGACAACTTCTTGTGAGGACACCACAGGACCAATGGAGAACGTATCTATGTTCCTGTGGGTTACATCGTGCAGGTAGGGGGCAGTGAAGGTCGTCTGACGCTTTGACACTCCAGTTTGCAATACGTTGACATCATGAGCTCTGTCCTTTTTTTTTTTGGGGGGGGGGGGAGGTTGCCATGGGGGTCAGGCTAGAGGGCAAAGTCAATGATCTTGCGAATCCAGTGAGAAATTGCATTTCTTGTGACGCTCCTCCAACGCTCGATGAGAGGGAGATCAATGATTCGACGATCAGCGCGCTGGCGAATAGCACATTGTTGAGCTGCAAGCTGGAGAACGGGGTGCTGTGGCGAATGGCGAGTTGTGGGCTGATGACCAAGTGATCGAAGTGTCGACGATCAGGGGAACAGAGTCCGCTAGCAGGGCACCAGACGATTCCTCAGACACCACCAGGTTGACAACGGCCAACGGATCTACCTCAGGCGGAGACGAACACTGCAACTCTACATCTCTCTGATGCAACTACAGCAGCAGCACCTTGGAAGGCGGACCAGGCAAACCTAGTAACAGCTACACCTGTAAAAAAGGAGAGATAAGGATTCACTCTGGAGGCTGGGCTGTTTCACTTGGGGAAGTAAAAAAAAAAAAAAAAAAAAAAAAAAAGTCTCGAGGACCGAGGTTGTCAAGGGGTTAAAGGGCATGCGCTGCTACTCTATGGTCTCCGGAGAAAGCCAAAGTCTCTTGAGGACCGAGGTTGTCTAGGGGTTAAAATGGCATGCGCTGCTACTTTAAGGTCTCGGGAGGAAACCGTTCAAGCAGAAGCTTTGAAAGGTCAGGAAGCAGAAGAAAAGGGTTTAGGTTTCCTTCGCTTAGAAGTAACCTTTGAAGGAGAACAATCCCGTATGGACCTCTTCTTTCGCCGTTGCCCAGACCTTTCTCACCGGAAGGCAGACTACTCCTGACACTCAATACACTTGTTATTTTCATCACACCACTGACCATGCAAACCAGAAATACGGTAAGGATCAGTATCCTCAGCGGACATATAAATATCGCAGGAGAGGCCCTTGGGACCAGGGCAGGTATGCATGGCCAGCAGAAGAAGCAAACACACAAACTGAAAAAAAAAAAAAAAATGAAAAAAGCCATATGAATGGCAGTCCAAATGGTGAAGAGGGAGAGCAGCAACAACTTTTCTCTATCTATGCCAAAAACAAAGTGAAGTATAGTCACAGGTGTGTGAGTGAGAGGGGTAGCTACTAACCCCTACCCACCTGCTAACTAGCAGTATGGGTGGTTAACCCCCCCCTAAATTCTAATAGCTCGTCCTTTCAGCTTCGTCAAAAGTAACACCCCTATAAATAGCGTTAGTTTGGTTTCTAGTTACAGAACAAACTTTAATTTACTAATAAAGAAAAGGTATATAAAAGAAAAAAAAACAGAGAGAGAGAGAGAGAGAGAGAGAGAGAGAGAGAGAGAGAGAGAGAGAGAGAGAGAGACCACTTGAAGTATGACATGACAAATTCATAGATAATTTGTATTTTCCCTACCAATACAAACCTTAGCTATTTAATAGGGGTATTGTTCTCAACGTAGATGAAATGACGAGCCATTAAAATTTAACGAGGGTTAACTACCCATACTGCTAATTAGCAGGGGTAGAGGAGGGTAGCTTGCTACCGGCCACCCTCACACATCTGTGATTGAGCTCACTTTCCTTGGAGGTAAGACTGCAAGGGGGATAGGGCGGGGGGGGGGGTAAGTTTGTTTAAATAGCTAAGGTTTTTACAGTTAGGAAAAATACAATTAATCTACGAATTTGCCATTTGGTCCATAACTGGAATACAAACTGCGCTATTTAATAGGGGTTACTCACCCATTAGGTGGGGTGGAGGTCCCACCCAATGTGGCTTTTGGCTTTACCCGAGGGCTCCTTATCTGAGTATGTTAGTACTCAAAAATAAGGAGACCCTGCCCTCGCTAAAACCTTGCTACGCAAGGTCAGCGGCCTACACAAGCTGTGCGTTGGGGTATATAGAAGTGTGACTGTCCAGGTAAAGTTTTTCAGAGTTCTTTAGAAGGAAAAATTGTAACTAGGACTTTTCCAAGGTATGGGGAGACAGTGTTAGTTTTAATGCTAGGTACACAAGGGAACACGGTTTATCTGCAGTGGTTTGAGGTCAGCTGTGCAGAGAACCCAGGATGCTGCTTTCCGCAAGAGAGGGGAGAATGAAGAAAAGAATAAGAGCCAGTAAAACCATTTCATTCACGTAGACTAAAACCGGATAACAATGCCCTCAACCTTCTGTTACTTGTCCAATAAGGAGCTTGAGGTTTTAAACCAGCTGTTGTGCAGCCACCACAGGACCGATAGAGAATGTATCGAGTCTCCGGTGGGTCACTTCTTGCAGGTAGTGGGATGTGAATGTGGTCTGACGATTCCACACCCCAGCTTGAAGAACCTGTGTCACTGAGAAGTTTCTCTTGAATCCCAGGGACGTAGCTACGCCCTTGACATCATGACATGAAAGAGGAAGGTCTGGATTCAATGCATGGTCTATAACCTTGTAAATCCATGCTGACATGGTGTTCTTAGTGACTCTCCTCTTGGTCCTTCCTGTGATGACGAATGGTGCAGGCACACGGGGACGGGCTGCGGCTGTTCTTTTAAGATACAGCCTCAAACTCCTCACTGGGCATTGTGAGAGATGGTCTGGGTCACTGTTACAGTACGTAGACTAGAAATCCGGAAGGCGTCGAATCGTGGATCTGCTACTCCCAAAACTAGCAGGAACACCGTCTTTCAAGTCAGGTGGCGATCGGTTGCCTAGCGTAATGGTTCATAGGGAGGTCTCTTAAGATACCCGAGAACTTGTACCACGTTCCATGGGGGAGGTCTCACTTCTGACCGAAGACATTAAGTTCATAACTCCGTATGAGTAAGGAAAGTTCTAGCGATGAAGAAATGTCCATTCCTTTTAGTCTAAAGCAAGGCTTAAGGCTGAGGAACTAAGCTATTGCTGGAATAGTGGCATCAAGAGTAGAGAAACCCCCTTCCACGACACCAAACACAGACCACTTTCCACTTTGTCTGGTAGACTGCTGCTGATGACTTACGCAGGTATCCAGACATCCTAGTCGCAACTTGTTGCAAAAATCCTCTCTCAGAGAGGAGATGCTGGTTAGTCTCCAGGCGTGAAGTCGTAGCGAAGCTACAGCTTTGTGGAATTAGTTGGCATGTGGTTGTTTGAGTAGATTGTGTCGTGGAGGGAGTTCTCTTGGGGGCTCCGTTAGAAGGTACATAAGGTCTGGAAACCCTTCAGCGTGATGCCATAGCGGAGCTATGAGGGACATTGAAAGATTGACCGATGTTCTGGTCTTGCTGAGTACCTTCCTCATCAGACAGAAAGGGGGAAAGGCGAAACGATGTCGTCCCACCGTTGTTGGAATGCATCATGCCAGACAGCCTTGGGGTCTGGGACTGGGGAATAATACAGCGGGAGCCTGAGGTTCAGGGCCGTTGCAAAGAGGTCCACAAAGTCAGGACTTTGTTGGCTACTAGATGATCCAAAGACCACTTGGTACTCACTATCTGAGATGCTCTGCTCAGGTTGCTGGCGAGCACATTCCTTTTGCCCGGAACGAAGCGTGCCGATAATGTTATCGAGTTGATTTCGGCCCATCTCAGTATCTCTACTGCTAGATGGAATAGATGCTGCGAAAAAGTACTGCTTTGCTTGTTGATGAAAGCCACTACTGTGGTGTTGACGCTCAACACTACCACTGAGTGGCCCGCCAGGAACTGTTGAAGGGCCAGAAAGACGGCCTTCATCTCTAAGAGATTTACGTGGAGGTACTCTTCTGACTCTGACCAGAGGACTGAGATCGTGTGGTGCAGCACGTGGCCCCCCCCCCCCCATCCCCAACCTTTTTTTGAAGCGTCTGAAAACAGCATCAAATCTGAGGGGAAGACGAGAAGATCCACTCCCTTTCGTTCGTTCTCTTCTGCCACCCACCACTCGAGGTCATCCGTCAGTTCCGCTGATCCCATGGGGATCAGGATGTCCAGGGAACCGCGAGTCTGATTCCACCGGGACTTGAGTTGCCACTGCAGGGATCTCATCCTGAGGCGACTATTGGGAACTATGACGAGTTAGTAATGAAAGGTGACCGATGAGACGTAACCACGTTTGGGCTGGAAATTCTTATCGTCTGAGAAAAGGTCTTACGACCTTTCTCAGCCTTGTTATCCTGTCGTCTGATAGGAAGGCTTTTTGGAGAGTGGTGTCTATAATCATGCCTAGGTATACCAGTCTCTGCGTAGGAAGCATGGACAACTTCTCGAGATTTACCATTATTCCCAGATCCTGGCTAAGTTTGAGAAGTTTGTCTCGGTGTTGAAGAAGGGTTGACACCGAGTCTGCTAGGATTAGCCAGTCGTCCAGACTGATGCCAATCCTCTGTGCCCAAGATGACACTAGGGCAAACAATGGTAAAAACTTGAGGTGCTGAGGAAAGACCGAGGCACAGCACCTTGAACTGGTACTTTCTGTTGTCTAGGCTGAATCTTAAGTACTTCCTTGAAGACGGATAGACTGGGATCTGGAAGTACGCGTCCTTAGGTCCAGTGTACACATGAAGTCTTGAGGTCTTACCGATAGTCTGCCCGTGTCTGCCGTCTCCATGCTAAACGGAGTTTGTTTGACAAACTTGTTCCGGAGCTGAGAGGTCGATGACTGGTCTCCATCCTCCAGACGCCTTTCTTACAAGAAAGAGTCGACTGAAGAAGGCTGGGGACCCATCAAGGACCTCTTGGAGAGCGCCCTTCTTCAACAGGGTCTGGATTTCTGCCCGAAGGGCCTCCCCCCTTGCAGATTCCATGGCAAGGAAGTCTATTGACACTGGATTCCTGGTCAGGGGAGGGAGAGATGTTATGAACGGGACACGATATCCTAGACGAATCACGGAGATTGTCCAGGAATCGGCCCCAAGTTGCTTCCACCTGTCTGAGCAACTTTGTAGGCATCCCCCTACTGGTGGAAACTGAGGGGGAGTGCCTATCCTACCGTTTGCAGCCTCGGCTGCTCCCTTTAGGATTCTTTCCTCCCCAGGACGACTTTTTGTCTTTCCTGTCCTTGACATGAAAGGGCTTATTAGACACTGATGTCTTCGCTGCTGGTTTCGTCATCGCGGTCTTGGTAGGACGGGACTGCTGAGGTGCTGGACATTTATAGGGCTTGGATGTTAAAGTCCAATGGAGGATGGAGTCTCGGTGAGACTTCCTCCACATCTCAGCAGCAAGTTCCACATCCTTAGGCTCAAACAGGTGGGGGCCCCTTCTACAGAGAAATGTCTAAGCCTATTTGTCTTGACGCTGGGGACCTGTTGGTGGAACCTCTCAGACACTGCATCTCGATGTTTCAAGATTGTGTTTGCCCATAAGTTCGAAACTTAGTGGTCAAGAAACTCGATTGTGAGAGTGCCTGAGAGGAGAAAGGTCTCCATTACCTTCCTGGTACACTCCTTGGAGAAATCCTCGAATCATACCAGGTTTCCCGAGGTCCCTAACCAGATGTCCAGCCACGAAGTAGCTTGCATCGCATACTTAGTGACCTTTTCCTGGTTAAGGACTTCGGCCGCCGAGAACGAGACTGGCCGGCTGGAAAGTCTCTTAAGAGAACTCCCCTGGTTAGCTCTTCCAGAGAGTGGTGAAGTGGAAGAGCTGAACAGGGCTCCTCCAGGATCTCAAAGTACCTCCTCTGCAGTATACGCGGAGGTGGGAGGAGGTTCTTCGTAGAGCCGGTACAGTTGGCGGAGGCAAACTCGGAGAGCTGTTGGGTAATCTTGTCCCTGGTACTACTCCACCCTTGAGACCTGGGCAGGCCTGCACTGGTCTTTGAGGGTTTCTGGGTGCCGAAGACGCGGTCTAAGACCGTGTCTTTGCCCTCTCGAGGGGGTATCTCTGGGTCGGAAAACCCATTGAGAACCTTCAGAGTCAGAACCTGCCAGAATGCATATTCTGACTCTTGTTGGTCTCCTGATGTTGGACTCGCAACGAAGTCTCCTTCTGTCCCCAAGTGCTCTTCTTGGGGTGAGTCGCGGACATTCCTCGAGTGGCTGGCTGTCTCCGTTCTAGATGTGGTGAGGCTTTGGCTGTCTTGGAGTCTTTGGACTCCTCCCGACGAAGGAGTCAAAAGACTAATGTCGGGGCCTGAGTGTTGTGTCCCTCCTGATCTCTGAGGGGAACTCTCCACATGAAGGAGGTTTCCTCCAAAGTTGGGATGGAGGAGTGCCTCTCCTCATGCGGTTCCCTTGGTGAAGGATTGTCTTCATCAGACAGGGAGAGTATCCCTGGGGAGATAATGGAGGGACTAGCCTTGATGGTCATCACGGAGTTAGCTTTACCCTCGGGGAAGTGACCGCGTCGGAAACCCCTCTTTTCCTCTTCAAAAGGGTAGAGTAAGCCATGGTTCCATGTCGTGAGTCCAGAGCTATAGGCTGCTCTGACAAGCGGTCGGACAGGACAGGCTTGAATGCCTGTGTTACAGCTCTGACTAGGGCATTGAACTAAGGTTGCTGACTGACTGATGCACTGTCAGACAGATCCCCTGCAAAGAAAAAGGGACCGAAGGTTCCCTATGAGTACAGTAGTCACCGTAATAGGTGGGTCTGCCTTAGAAGGCAGTTAAGGGATCCTGAACCCCTCTGCCGGTGCCTGTTTTGCCTCTCCCGCAGGACACGCTGGAATGCGTTTGCGGGGAAGGGAATGAAGCGATGGTGACCTTGCCGGGTGTAGTTCCTGCGCCCGTGCCTGTTGGTGCGCGGGAGAATATTGGCGCTCGCACGCGCAGGAAAATATTGGCGCGCGCCAGAGGTGTGCAGGCAAGTGGTGGCACGTGCGCACAGGTGAGTGCAGATGTCCAGGAGAGCGCTGGATTGAGCGTGTTGTTTTACCTGCAGAGCTGCAGTGTGTTGGCGCGCAGGAACTCGTTGACGTGCAGGCGAGTACTGGCGCGCAGGAGCCTGCTGGTGTGGTGGAGAGAATTGGCGCGCAGGAGATCGTGGGGGCACGGGAAAGCGCAAGCGCGCAATAGTGCACTGACGCGAGGCCGACCCTGGGTGTGTGAGCGCAGGGTGTGCAGATGAACGTGGCTGCAGGAGAGCGTTGGCGCGCAGGTGCATGTTGCTGCCGTCTATGAGGGCGAGCAGGTGAAGGGGCGTGACGAAGTGCTGTAGAGTGCCGACGCGCAGTCTGGCGAGCTGCTGGTGAGCGCTGATGTCTTGTAGGTTGGCCAGCTGCAGGGCGATGGCTTGCAGCTGCACACTTTGGTAGAGCCTTAAGAGGTTATTACGATAATGGAAGGTCGGCTGGTCTGAAGGGTGGATGGTCAGGAACTGCAATGTGCCCTTTGTAAGGGCTAGCATCCACCGATAGGGATCGCGAACGATCAGCAGAGAGGTCACAGGACTAGTAGCAGGAGCAATGACGATCGATGGTCGAAGGTCAGATGACTGCCGCAGAGGATCCTCTACAGGGGAAGGCTGCGACGACGATGAACCAAAGAGGCGCCTTTTCACCGATGGTGAAGGGAGACCTCTAAGGCGAAGTGGAGGGCGAGCTTTCCGACGAAGGGGCCCCCATCAGCAAGCTGACCGTGAGCCGCAGCAATCCTCCGAAGAAGAGTCTCTATGAGTGAACTCCCCTGAGGGGGAGAAACACTTGCAGGAGAGACAGACGGACTTAGTTTCCCCCTTGAAGGATGTTCAGGAACGGGGGAAAATAAGTCTGCAGCAACCGCTAGAAAGTCTGGAGGGGCAGAGGAGTTGGTTGATACCACGTGACACCTCTGACACTAGAACGTCGACGAGGGTCAGAGGCTATACCTCTGATGGCGATGATGACTGCTGAACAGAAGCACCCATGCGGATGAACTGCAGCAAAGCTTCCTTGGAGGGCGGACCCATAAGCCCCAAGAAAGACCAAATCTGCAAAAGAGGGGTTAGTGACAAGGCCTCATCCGGGGGGACAGGTGGGGCCGCTTCGCTAGGGGAAGCAATACCATCTCTCAAGAACCGGGGTTGGCCGACATTAACTCTGTCTACGCTACTACTCGACAGTCTCTCGTAAAAGGCCGAACGAGTAAGAGTTTCAGAGGAGGGTCAGGAGACGGAAGAAGAGGCCTTGGGTTTTCCCCCTCCAAAGGAGAAATATCCCGCTTGGACTTCTTCCTCTGTCGCCCAAATCTCTCCCACTGGGAGGAAGACCACTCCCTACACTCATTACACTTATTTACGCAATCACACTATTGACCTCTGCATACAGGACAAAGGGTGTGAGGATCAGTCTCCACCGCCGACATAAACATCCCACAAGGGAGGCCGGAGAGTCTAGGGCAGGTGCGCATGGTCGCAGAAGTCAACTTCACAAACACACTATGAGAAAAGAAAAAGCAAAAGTCATTAATGGTTGCCAATATACAGCAAGGATGAAGAGAGGCAATGTTCGTTCACAATCCGAGCCAAAAGCAAAGTGGCCTCAATCACAGGTGTGTGAGGGGGGGGGAGGGGGGGGCACAACAGCAAGCTACCTCCCCTAAACCCCCTAACTAGCAGTATGGGTAGTTAACCTTCGTTAAATCTTGATGGCTCGTCATTTTAGCTACGCCGAAAGTAATACCCCTATCAAATAGCGTGGTTTGTATTTCATTTACGGAACAAATACAATTATAGGAAATTATAATACTTTAATAGTGACCTAAGAGAATGTGTACACAGCATATTAATGTACTACTTGCCAAAACCGAGGAGCAATATGTTTACTGTATTTGATAATTAAGTGTGCCAAAGCTGAGCAAAGACCATTTGAAGACTAAAATAAAAATTGAAGCACTATTAAATGAAGCATTTATGAACATGCAGGGTCACCTTTTCAATTGATGGGATGAGTATATCAATAAAGAAAAAACATTCTCAACTTTTTTGCGGCATCATATATAGCCACGATCTACTGTATTTTGAAATTAAGTAATTAATTTTATTTTGCTATCAAATTTGAAGTTACTTAGAAGTAATTTTCTTAAATACTTAGTTCAATTATAATTCCTTATTTCTGCATACTGTATATAAAAGTATAAAACCTATTCTGTGTACCTTCAAGTTCAGCCTAAGCATCTTACAGCATAAAGGTTCCTGGGGCTTCAACTTCATGAGGTTCACAGCCAAAATTAACACAGACTAATCATCTCTAACGGACCTCCTCCATCTCCCACCAGAGGGTGCAGGCCCTTGATCCTGGCAGGGGCTTGTCCCATATCAGAAGCACCTGTTACAATGGGCTTATGCATCAGGTAACCTCAGACATATACATTACTATTACAAAAAGAAAAAAAAAAATATTTCCTTGTTATAAATTTCTGTGCACTTCCACTGATCAGAAGCGTGTGCACACTCAACAAAACAAGCGATAACAACAACCCAAGGTAAAAGTCCAACAGTTATGGTGACAAATATACAGAACATATTGGAAAAACATTCCTTAACCAAGTAACCAAAGACAAAAGTGGCTTAACTTAGGCAGGTATGAGGCTCATCCTCACCTACCTATTGATACTACCACAGCTCTTTGTTAATGATTTAATGGCTATTCCATCTTGTACCCAAGTCACCTCTTTTTTCATACAACAATAGGTACCATAAATGTTAATGCAGGGTAAAATTATTTCCCAGTGAAACCACCATTACTTCAGGTTAGAGTGGGACAATGTAATACTCATTCAACATTATCTGGGTGGCTGTTATGAGTATTATATGCGTCCAATGCAAAAATAATAATGTACTTTATTTTTTAAAAGACAAAACACCAAGTGGAACTCACCTTTAGAAATATCATGTCATCTTCCTCATTTAATATATTTTACTCATCTTAATGGTTCCCTTATTAAAAATTTGTTCCCCACTTCTTTCCGTTAGTAACATTAGCATCAGAGAGGATCCTCTATCTGAAAACAAAAATAGGCTAATTTGTAACAAGTGTCTTTTGAAACTATTGATATATGCATTCAAATCAAAATAATGTTTCAAAATATTTATTTTTGCATGTACTTTTCATGCTTAACCCTGTTATGTTTAATATAATGCACACAATGCTATTTAAATTCTTGGTGCTATTCTGCACATTTGCTATAAAAAATGGATTAGTGCTGGCTATTTTGGCATTTTCCTCTATGATTAATGGGGCATAACTAAAAAATCGCTCTGATCGACTGAATTGTGAACCCTACTAAGTTCATTTTTTACTTTTACGAGACCAATAATGAGTAACTGCACATGCATTTTCCAAACTCAATTATGCTAGCTGTTCTGTTTTTAGTATGACAATCATTACGTAGCTTTTTTAGCCAATTGAAAGCTTCCAAATATTTATGAACACTGGAAGTTCCCAAATGTTGTTCTACTACATAACTTTCATCCCACCCTCCACTTCAGTTTCAGCACGACTACCATCACAAGGAGTCCGCAAAAGGGGAAGTACAATTTATTTTGAAATTCAGTGTAATTTCATCTATAATGATAATTGATCACGTTGAAAACGCTCTCCATTCAGTACAAAGCTATTGTTGCTAATCTGAAAGTAAAAAAATATCCACAAAGTAATGACCTACATGTTTGGCATGTCATCGATGTACCGCTCACCAGAACAGAGTAGAGAAATTGTGTGTCTCTGCGAGTAAAGCGAGCTACAGCAAAGCAAAAGCCATCTAAAGGATGTGACAGGAATTACAGTAAAGTATAGATAATTTTGATACTTTCATTTCAAGTCACCTACAAGAACCATATATTTTTCCACCTAATTATCTTGTGTTTATCTATGCCTTTCTGACCATGATCGTTTCAGCAAGATACTTGTATTTCCCCACCTAAAACAGTGGTTTCCCAATGGAATCCCCCAGAATTGTTTTTATGAGGGTTGGTCATCCTCATTAAGTGGAGTCTTCATCTCCTGTAACTTCACCTTTTCTTAATGATATATCACTTTGTGAACTTTAAATAGAGATGATATACAAGACAGATACTGTACCTTAATTAAATGGCATTATAAATAGATTGTATACCCACTAAAGCACTTACTACACACATGACAGCCAGTGAGTAAATGAAGAGAACATTACACTTTTTTTTTTGCAACAAGCATATCCTACAAACATATCAGCCATTAAGCAACTCCATAGGCTCTAAAGAATGGTTTTTGGTTCTAAAGGTCAATTAGTAAATATGTCGAAGAATAAAATATTCCTAAACCCATATGACAATAGTTTAAGCACGATTATTCACCACTGATTTCCAAACCAGCGACAAAATTGAGAGCAGTTACTTGCACGTGTTGCTTAGATAACTGCTTGAACTGTTTCGAACAAATTGTTTTGGCGCAGTTGATAGAGTTAGAATATACCTTCATAATTTAATAATACCTACAGTAGTGTATATCTTGTTGGGATATGACTATAATCATTATTATTATTACTATCCAAGCTACAACCCTAGTTAGAAAAGCAAGATGCTATAAGCCCAAGGGCTCCAACAGGGTACAGTAGCCCTGTAAGGAAAGGAAATAAGGTCTAACAGGGTACAGTAGCCCTGTAAGGAAAGGAAATAAGGTTCAACAGGGTACAGTAGCCCTGTAAGGAAAGGAAATAAGGAAATAAACAATAAGAAAAAATTAACAAAATATTTCAATAATGGCAACATCATCAAAAGAGATGTCATATCAGTATATCAACTATAAAATGACTTATGACAGCCTGTTCAACACAAAACTTGCTGCAAGTTTGAACTTTTGAAGTTCTACTTATTCAGCTACCCAATAAATTTGATTCTACCTAGAGTATTTTAAATTAAATTAGGTGGGGGTGTTTGTCTGGCTAAGTAAAGATCCCACATCCTAGATTAGGTTAGGTTAAGGTTAGTACAAATTCCAGTAATCTACATAATTGGTTAAGGTAGGGAAAGGCAGTAAATGTTATATAAACATACAAGGCTGCCCCTTTTTTGCTTTATATATGGGGCATTATGTAGTAATGCTTTGCCAGAATTGCCTTAAATTATATGTTTAGATCATAAATTTGACGGTATACAATGTTGTAGGCTGGCTTATGTAGTCATGTCAAGCTGCACCCACCAAATGATTCAATTTACATTTTCTTAGGTCTTTCTCGGTAGGAGAGTTCAAGACCTGGTGTCTATGAATGATAGCCCTATTGTTCTCTGCATAAACACACTAATTTTTTCCAGTTTTCATGTAGGAATTACAATGAAATTTATGGCGTTTTCCCTTTCCCGACTAGTGCTCTGCATTCTACGTGGTCTACCCATCATATAATCTGACTTCCCATGGAGGATCTTCGATAATCTGGGAGTTTTGATCCAGACAAGCTTTACTGGATGATTTAGGCCTACCTAAAATATGTCAGGCTTATTTTACTTTTTTTCAAGGATCTATTACACTAAACAAAACATATGTAAAATAAACAAACCTGGGACAATAGGTATACACAATCAACCAAGAAACAAGAATTCCCAAATTTGAAAATATAGCACACTATATATATATGACTACCTGCTGTATATAACTTTAAAAAATCCTAGTTTTACCTATTTCTAATAATTGGAAAAAGGAAAATATGTCATGATCATTTCAACAGTCTATGCTATTTAATTCTATAGATCTATAACTTGAACAATAATATAGAGCTAGCCTTTCAATATGTTTTAATATCATAAGAACCTTATACTTAACCAAAATTTGGTCCAAATACACTAGTCCAGTATCCCAGCAGTCACAATTTAGTTACTTAATTCCAAATGAAAATATAATTTCACCTGAATTGGTAAAACAAATTAGGGATCATTTAAGAAAGAGGCTACTAAATTTGGTAAAATATAGAACAGTACAATAAACAGTTTTATAAAAGATGACTAATCAATGTATTTTCGGGTGTTTTAAACATTTTTTTATGACTTCTGGTAGTAACCTATAGTTGATGAATTATGGTGGGTCAACTACCGTATATAAGTGAAAAGCTATGGCTTTGCAGCTAGGTACCTATCTTCATTAGTTACATTCAAAACACCTTATATATAACGTGTACTGTACTATTAATCAGTTTTCATTACGGTATCTGGTTTTTTTATAACTGGTTGAAAAAGTTTAAGCAGGGTAATTTAAATAACTCAATTAGACAAGTACACTATATTTCAAGCCGTTTCTAACGTAACTAATGACATTATCTAGAGCCAAGTCATGGATTTTCAGTTATGGTAATCGACCCATCGAATACTATTGATTACTGCCAGGAATCTTTATCAAAAACATTCAAAACACCATAAAAGGCATTAAAACCATTCTTATTTTCTACAAGGCATTTATCGCATAGATCTTTATCTTTACTCTTCATTTTGAGTAAAACTATAGAATAGTGCAATAAACTGTTTGTGAAAAATAAGATTGGTTTTATAAGGATTTAATGGTATTAAGAAAGTCAGTGATAATGATTCTTGGCGGAAATTCAGTTTCTGAGTAATGGTAGATCGACTACCATAACTGAAAACCTAAGGCTTTACGCTAGGAAGTGTCACCAATTACTTTTTAAAAAAACACCTTAATCTTTAGTGTACTTGCCTAATTGTGTAGATATCTAAATCAACTTTTATAATTTTTGTTTCCGTCCGTCATAAAAACCTAGCTATCGTAATAAAAAAATGTGATGTAAATCAAACCCGAATAGGCCTAATAGTAATGAAATAATGTCAAAACACTGGAGCTTTTGTTTGTCAGGACTTCCGGACACAAAGACAAAAAAAGGGTTTTTCATATCATTTCTAAAGAGTCGTTATAGCAGTGTTCATTGTATTACAAATATTTCCTAACTTAACTAAGCTAAGTATTTATCGCTTGCCATTAAGCATTACCTCATTGCTCCTATGTTCTGGCAGGCGGCATGTTTTGCTATGCGTGTTAGCCCCCTGGGATAGTATTTCGGCGTTATCAATTATACACTCTTAAAGGGGACGAGTACACACTTGACAAAGGGTAGAGTTGTAGCTTCACCCTCCTGCATGTTAAAACATAGACTTGGCTTCCTTTTGCAATGACCAGAATAACCATATCAAACATTTTTACCAGTTTTATTAATAATATGATCAATAAGAGCTATGATTATGGTAAATGTGTAGGAGAGCTCCGCGCTCGATTTAAAAGTTTCTAAAAGTAGAAAACGAAAGAAAACTGTAAATTAGAGCTACAGTTACCTTGACACTGTGAGATAATCCTCCTACAACCACCTAACTCTTACACAGAAAATGTAAGCATAAACCTACTACTACAATTATGGGGGACCCCAGTGGGAAGCGGGGTTTTTGGGTGGGGGGAGGAGGAGAAAAGTGATTTTTCGGGGCACTACCGAACCTAATACAACTACCTACCCTACCCTGGGGGCCATGTACCCCTACCTAGGCCTACCGGGGGGGGGGGGGGGGGGGGGGGCTCCCCCCCCCCCCCTGCGACCCCCCTTAAGGCCACAGTAATTTTCAGGGCACCACCAAACCTAAGACACCCACCTAACCTAGCCTATGGGGCCCTGTACCCCTACCTAGGCCTACCGGGGGGGGTGGGGGGGGGGGGGGGGGGGGGGGGGGGGGGCTCCGCCCCCCCTGCGACCCCCCCTTAAGGCCACATTGAGTTTCAGTTCAAACGAGACAAATTCAAATGAAAACGCCTTTTGCAAAAAAAAGGAACACAAACTTCAAATTAGTCTCAATCTAACTTACCTTTGAAACAAGACACAAAAAAATTGCACCTCCTCTTCCTTTTCCCACGAGTAACCCCACTACGATCACACCGGAATGCTAATTTGTTGTAATCGGATCAAGTAAAGATAAGCACCCCCATAACTGACTAGTATAGAAAAGCACCCCCGAATTTGTGCAAGTAAAGAATAGCACTCCCATATTTGAGCAAGTAAAGATAAGCACTCCCTGGTCTTGAATAAAAGCAAGTAAAGATAAGCACTCCCATATTTGAGCATGTAAAGATAAGCACATTATTATAATTATGGTTTAAACTTTAAACACAATAAATTATTTTGAAATTTTATTGATATATGAAATATAAAATGAAATATACAACACTGAAATAAGATGTCGAGTCCAGAAATCAAAAATACTTGTAAAAATTTAATTAAAATAATACTGTCTTGCTATAGTTTCACAAAATCTATGAAACTTGTCGTTCTTGTTACGTTCGCTCCACATGAATTCATGCAAATAAGAGTTCAAAAATTCTCGTTTACATCCTATCATCCGTTTTATTCTTATTTTGTGTTTGTTCCAGTAGCTCTCTACTGCTTGTGTATGAACGCCTGTAGTCCTGTCAACAAAATTCACGGAGTGGTTAACTGTATGATGCGTATATCCAAGGTCCCTTTCAATGTTCCTGTATGCTTTCCATTGATCACTGTGAATAATTGTTCCAGGCATAACTACTTTCTAATTATCGGCAACAGTGTTTCGGCATTGCGCGAATCAACAATCTCCATATAACCCAGGGATGGTGAAGAAGTAGGATCTACTATTCCAAATACCCATAGTGGATTCTGGGGAGAACATCCTCTATGGTGCTTTGGTTTATGGCTAAAACAAGATTCATCAATTTGTACCGTTGTGCCTGGTCCACCAAGCTTGATAGGGTTCCTTTCAAAATGTTTCAAGCAAATTTCACGAAAAAAGCTGAACATGTCAATAACTGTCACTTTTGAAACATTCAATAACTGTACGGTCTGCAAAACACTCAGTTCCTGACACCAGTAGAAGATTCCTTCAATCCACTTTTGTAAAGAAAGCTTTGAGCGATAAAAAAACGAATCTTTGCGATTCGATTCGTAGTGCTTATATTTACTGCATTCCTTAACTTGGCACTTCCAGACATATTTGTCTTGTATTGAAGAACGTTTTGTCCACTTCATTAAAATGCTACAATGAGGGCATTTTAGTTCAGCTCTCAAAAGTTTCTGCTGCTTCATCCAGTTAATTGCAGGAGTCGGGTCCTCAACCAACAGTGACTTAAGAATTTCTTCATACAGAGAACGGTCCATGTTAAGGGTTTCTCTCAAGACTTTATACGACTTTCTGAGGTATATCATGCTAAAAAGTAAAATCTATCCGAACAGCAAAAATTATATACTCAAATAAGAAGAGAAAACAACTCGTTAATGTAACTATTTAAACTATTCAGAAGAGAAAACAACCTGTCAGAACATAAATAATCTATCAGAACAGCCAAAATGATATCCTCAAATAAGAAGAGAAAACAACTCGTTAACGCAACTATTTGAACTATTCAAAAGAGAAAACAACCTGTCAGAACAAATTAAATAATTTTGAGCAAGTAAAGAAAAGCACTCCCGAAATTGTGCAAGTAAAGGAAAGCACTCCCATATTTGAGCAAGTAAAGATAAGCACTCCCTGGGCCATGCAGGGGTGCTTATCTTTACTTGATCCTTGTAATCTATACGGCACACATTTTCACAATTAGGGCACTTTTTCTCTGCCAAAATCAAACCATGACGTTGAGCAAATGCAATTAGCAAATCAACTTTCCCTGAATAATGTACACAAAAATCCCCATAAGAAATAAAGCAATTGTCACAAGTGACACAGTCGGAACGGGATGAAGGTCCTGCTAATTGCTCCATACTTCACGGCAAAATGAGCTTTTCAGTTTGAAGGGAGATCCGAGACGTGCAAAAATATTCCTTCCGCGGAACTTCACGTAAACTGTGGTAACTGGTGGAAAAATAGCAGGGATAAGTGAAGTAATAAGTGTCAGCATTGGCTAGATTTGTAAAAACCGCCATGATTGGTTTTCAAACAGTGTGACGTCAAGAAAACACCTGTTATTGGTTAGAATAGCATTGAGAACTAGTCTGCCATACGCAGTAAGGCGGTGAAACAGCTCATTTTAGCCAAGACATCACACAGTAAACAAAAACAAACACTTAGAAAAAATCCAAGTGAAACATAACTATACACACGAATATCTTCGTTAAATAGAAGCTGCTCATATATTGACTATTATATAAGCGTTCTATATGATATAATAGTGAATTGTAGGTGTTTAAATTCTTCAAGATCTTCCGCGGAGCTCTCCTACACATTTACCATGATTATATTTCATACTCCAATACTGAAAATAACAATTAGAATATAAAATGATGGCCCTTTAGTCTGTTCGAAAGTGGTAGGCACGACCTACCACTTTTCTGAAATACCAGGTGGAAGGAGACTCCTATGGTGCTATGACAAAAGGAGCAAAACATTTTTTTTTTTCTATTAAAATCTGTAACTTCGTTAACAGAGGTTTCCTCCAATAAGATTCGGAATTCAAAGTGGTGTCTTTGCAAAGATCTATTCAATTATGCGATTTTCAATGCCCTAACTAACATTGTACTCTTCTATAATTGAACCGGATCCTCATGAGGCAGATTTAAAAGACTAAAGGAGCAAAAGGTGAATTTATTAAAATCTGTAACTCCTTTAATATTTGTTTCCGCCCGTAGTATATGCGAATTAAAATATTTGCAAAGATTCAATCAATTGAGCGTGTCCCAATCTCCTAACAAATATTGTAATGTTCTTTACATAAACTCTTTAAATTGATGCCATTGGTAAAACGTCTTGGCCAATGACTGCCGGCTTACAGTAGGCTTACTAACACTGCTTACTACATAACTATTCATTTATCATTTCAAAATAACTCAAAAGATACTTTAAAACACATGGTTTGGTGTTTAAATTAACGGTACTAACCTTAGGGAAAAAGATGTGGAACGTTTAATGACCGAAAATGTGGGAAACATGAGGTGACTATGAGTTTCTTTCGTTCCAGAACTTCCAGGCCATCAGCCATGATCAGCGAGTGTAATAATAACAAACGGGAGTCACCAGAGTCTGGCGGAAAAATACATTTGACAGGATTATCAAAAGTTGGGAATTTTTTCTTATTTTATCATGACTTAACCATGTTTTTTCTTTTGAATTCTATTATATAAAGATAAAACAAATTACCTTAAGGCAGACTTAATTCCGATAGTTTAGGATCAGAAATTCAGAATGTAGAAATACCACGAACTACTTTTCTGACTTTTCTCCTCCCACACTTTCGGATTTTATGGAAACAATGCATGGACACTGACACGCCCATCAAGAATGCATATAAGTGATACATTCATTATGCTCTTGTATGTATATATATATATATATATATATATATATATATATATATATATATATATATATATATATATATATATATATATATATATATATATATACATATACATATGTGTGTGTGTGTGTGTTCTTGAAATTTCTATGAAAAATTATAGCAAATATCCATATTCTAATTATCCTCAGTCTTCAAAACAAATGAATGAAACAGAACAGACTTCATAACTGCTTCATGTAACCTTGATTAATGAAAATCCATTTTCTTCTAGAAAATATAAAGAGCCTACATGATTATTTCATTTCCTACGGACTTTAGTTATCTTTGAGGTTGAAGATATTGAAGATGGAAACTGTTCTTAAGTTGTAACTGATTTCCTAAATAAGAAAAGATAAATAACCTCCAATGCGAATGAAAGATGTTCATTGCACACATGCATACATACATACATACTAATAGATATTAATCAGGCATTCATTATCTAATTCCATGATGTAATTACGTGATTAATAGTTTAATTAATATGATTGCCCATTTCATCAGTCATTGATAGCGTATTTAGATTGCAATTTTGATTCATAAAAACTGAATTAAGCTTTTCATTGTGAATATAGTAGCAATAACTCAATAGACCTTTTAATTCTTGATAAAAACTGTCCCCTATTCAGTATCAAAATTAAATCTAAATTCGTATATTTCTTAGAAACAGTAATTCCTAATTTCATCTCTTCAGAAGTGCAAAAATAAAGTCTATTAAATCTTGTTTAAGATAAAAAAAATGGCATTTCCTTAAGAATTTAAAAAAAAATATGTATACATAATACTTGTTATACCTGGGCATACAAAATTAAATTTGGTCGTTTCAAGTGTGTTGAAAAACAATGAATTAATATACGGTATTCATATTTAATTGGGACCAATTAAAAGTTTTTAGGCTGGAAATGAAGGAGAGTGACTAGTTCAATGGCGCCATGGTGTTAGTGATGAATGGCTTGTGTAGGCTAATAGGCCTACATTTATGTAAGAAGAAAACACAATAATAATGAAAAAATATAGTGATACAATTAAGAATAAAGACAATAACTACATTAAATACATACCAGAAATATGAACAGATGAGAATAGGGCTACAGTTTTTTTTTTTTAACCCTGACGATGACGGAGAAAGAAATATGAGGTTAAAACATTTAAGAAAAGATAATATCACAGCAAATACGAGGGAGTAATGTAAGCTGGGAAGGAATAAACAGATGGGACTTTCCCTACGAAAAATCAACGTCCAAAATATATTCTTGAATCAGAAAAATCCCCTTGATGTTTTAGGCCAGGCCATTTCTTCACTCGATTTTTTTCTATGTCAGTCAGGGAGAAACTTCTTCAAAATGAGCATTTATCTGTTTGCCTTTCTCATTTGCTAGTCCAGTCATTTTAGTCACATTTTAGTGAAATAAATGAAAAAATTCATAACAAGTTAAAATGTTGCACATGACTTCTTTAGACACTTAGAAATAACATATCAAACGTCCCCATTGATCCACCTTGAGCTTTGTCCGCCATCTTGGAAAATGGCCGCCAAATTTCCTTTTTTTTGCTTTTTTCATGAAAACGGTTGGTCTGGTCTGACGAAAATGACTATTCCGTACATTATTAAAGCTCACCAATCTTTCAACAAAAGAGGTTTCATACATATGTACTCTACAAGTGATAGTTTGCAAGCTATATCACGTTTTTGCGAGCACAATATTTTAAATTCGTACTTTTTTCCACACCACCCATGATGTAAAGTACGTAGGTGCGTGTTTTTTTTTTTTTTTTTTTTTTTTTTTTTTTAATGTGGTTTCCCCTTTAGGCCTAATCCACAACTATCTTGATATTCTCCTTGTCACATATACAATTTCTTACACTAAATCTGTGACCTTAACGTTTTCCTTGGACGCTCTAGCGGCTCCACTTTAGTAGAAGTAGATGGTAAAACACTTGATTTTGCCGTACCTGAATTATTGACTGGTTCTTCACAGCTAATTTCCTGTTGGTTTGCATGACATATTTCTTCTGGTTCACCAGATTCTTCATGATCTTCATTGTCACTTTCAGCAGTATCACGTGAGGGAGTCTCCAGTTCATCCATTAGTTCTTCCTCGGATTGGATTATAGAGTTTGAGCAAGAAAACCCTCGACAACATACACATACGATGGAACATTTTAGACCCCCTTTTACACAGCTGCAGTTTCGTACATAGTTCTTTGTGCATGTGCACGATATCAAATGTAGCAACTTCTCAGGTGCGGGTGGTAATTCTGTGGTGACAGGAACCAAGCCATCAGTGCCTTTTATCCATCCCCACTGGTCAGGGGGTAGTGGATTGCTCTGCCATAGTTGAACCTGATGGTACACAAGAAGAAAATGTTGTTTTGATGCTTCTGCTGTTGGGGGAAGTCTTTCAAGTTTTACTTGCCCTTTACAACGTACTGTTGCTCTCCTAAAGCACTTCAATCGAAATTCTTCATCAGGACCTCCATATAGGGCAATAAGTAACTTCTCTCCTGCATCACCCACTGATTTCTGTGTTGATGTCTTGCTATTAAATACATCTACTGTACATGCTTTCTTAGACTTTCTTTGTTCTGTAAAAGTCTGAATAGTTTAAGCTTCCCTTGTCCGAAGAGAGACGAAACTGTGTCACACCCACTGGCAGCATGAATGAAAAGAATGTAATCCTTTAGTGAACCAAGTGAAGTTTGTAGATCAGAAGAATTGTAGTGTCGGGCAGGCACTTTTCCACGACCAGGTTTCAAGAAAGTAATATCTCTGCTTTCTGGTGTCAGTGCAGTCAGAAGTATAAGAAGGTCAACATCTCCAAAAACAGCGATGGTGCTCTCAGAGTTCAAACACTCTCGTATGGCTGTCTGTATAATTAATAAATCTGCATCATCAGGTGCTTGTTTCACCGAGATACCATTTTCAGCTAGTTTTCTGGACAAGGGCTCTGGCAAAGCTGTGTCCTGTCATCATTTTGTCTGTAGATTTAGGTGCATAAACTGTCTCCCACACTTCTTTTAATCCACTACCGGCCATGATGTACCCAATAGAACCCAAAATGACATTAAGAGATGAAAACCACCTAGTCGCACGAAAACATTACCTAAATTCAAACTGTTTTCAGTAGAGGACACAATCTCTCTTGCCTTCCAATATAGTGGCTGGTCAAAAGTAACACATGTCACACTCTTACTCGCTTTTCTACATGAATCAGATGCAAAATGTAACACGCTGTTTATTGCATCAGAAGAGGTAGCCTTTAAATCAAGGAAAGGCAAGAAGCAAATGGACGTCATATCAAAGTCCTCACTATTATTGATAGCATCCATAAATCCATTCCAGTGTGAAATATCCTTAAATTTCATCCACTTCCCACTCAACCATAGCAAATGACAAAATGACGTAATTTTTTCACTAGGATTTGATGTAAGTTTCTTTAGATCCTCAATTTCAATCCTTTTCAGTCCACTTTCACTATGACTTGTGAAGGGTTTCACTGTTACAGATAAACACGAAGAAATTTCTCTAGCAGATGGCATTTTTTTCAGTCTTTCAATTACTTCTGGTTTGATCATTGAGCCTGCTGGTGTTACACATTCAATGGCTCCCATGCAGTGAAATGTGTGAAACCCATCTATTGTGTGCACATCAAAATCTGCATTATCAAAAACAAACTGCATGAAACTATCAGGCAAAATATTAGGAGGGGTAGTTTTCATACAAGATGCTTCAAAGAGTTGTGCTTCATTATATCCAGTAGAGAATCCCAGTTTATGTAAAATATGTACCAGGAGTCTTGATCCAAATTTCCTGTGTACGTAAACAGCTACTCCGAGTAGGATCGGAGAGACAAGTGTTCTTGGACGGACTGCTTGTAAGATTGAATGAGCTATAGCAGAGCATACCCTGTGTTTGTTGTCTGTATCTCCCTTTCCTCCTTTTTCAATTATTTCATGTCATAAAACTTGAAGAGAATCAGGTATGTTGTTTTCAACATTATTAAAGAGTCCCTCAGGAGAAGGATAGTTGCTGGAGTCGTACACCTTTGACTTGATGTCCTCTTTAATAATAGTTGCTGCAGTTCTAACAATCCTCATTCGCTCTTCTTTCTCACAATGGAGTTTTTCATTATACCAAGAATTACATAGCAATTTATCTCCTGATTTGCGGAAACATACAATGGGAATCTTACTTTGGAGGGTAGTTATGATAACATCATTTCCATACTTTTCCTTGTAATTTGGTTTTCAGATAGCTTCCACTTGTCCTCCAAGATTAGTTCTGATGCATCACATCTAACAATTCCTGCAAAGTAAATTGACAGTCATCACTGTCTTCCATATATGAACAAACTTTCTCTAAGACAGTTTCTATATCTTCATCATCGGGTCGTCCACGTTTACCTGACGGATTTAAGTGTTGCTTCGAAAAAAACTTGGAGCTACATGACCTATGGTATCTTGCTTCTTCTGCAACCAAACAATGAACACCAACTATAATTGCTTCTATTTTTTTGCCCCAGTCATCATTACGATTGATGCATTTATCCAGCACATTTTTTCCAAAGTCTAAGGTCATTACTCTACTAACTACTTGCCGTCTATGGAGGGGTTTTTTCTTTTCCTCTTTTTCACAGCACTCTTGAAAACAAGATATACTTCTTTTCTTGAAATCAAACACAGTTTCTTTTGATCTAATTTTCTGTTTAATAGGTGACCCTGTTTCCTCCTGGTCAGTTGTATCTTTTTTATAAACGGCTTTTATACTCTTTTCTCTAGTAGAGTCTTTTCTGCATTTTATGTGCACTTGAATAGTTGATAAATTAACCCACTTTTGTCACTTATCATCTCTTCTTTTCTTACTTGCTTCAACAAGTGTCGACATACCTTTCTTAACACAAACATTTTTCACTTTCTATTAAGCGTTCTTTGCAAAGTACATATAATTCACTTTGATCTGTGGTTCCTTCCATTTTTAAAGTATATTCTGAATGAAAACAAAACAAAAAGGATAACCATATAGAAAATACTATAGTGCAAAAAAAAAAAAAAAAAAAAAAAAAAAGCCAAGTATCAGATCAAAAGCAAGTGAATAAATTCACATGGGCATGCTCACACAATTTAATATGGTTACAAATCCGAGAATATCATTAAAACTATCATTCATAGCAAAAAAATGCATTGAACATCTTTTGTATAAAATATTATGGTGAACAATAATGTATAAGGCAATTATTTTCCTAAGATCAATGGTTTCCATGGAAATAGCGAAAAACTGAAATTTGGCGGCCATTTTCCAAGATGGCGGATGAAGCTCAGGGTGGACGGATGGGGACTTTTGATGTGTTATTTCTAATTGTCTGTAGAAAACATTCTCCAATTTTCAGCTTGTTATGAATTTTTTCATTTTTATTTCCTAATTTGACTGGACTAGTTAATTAAAGATGTTGCCAAATTTGAAACATGACAGTCTCATGCATGAGGCCGAGCCTCCATTATAGGCCTAATGCTGAAATGTATCCTATATGTGAATATCTCAGTCAATTTTGTTACATAATGATTTATAAGTATTTCTTATGAAAGAAAGAAAGAAAAAATATAATGCTGAAACCAATTATTAACTCAAAACATTCAAAATCAATTATTAAATAGGAAAATTCTCATTTGAACCGAAATACTGTTGGATTTAAGTATCGGGAACATCAATGATCACATCAAATATCTTATCATTCTGTCATTAGTTTCATTCAAGTCAAACTTCTCTCTCTCTCTCTCTCTCTCTCTCTCTCTCTCTCTCTCTCTCTCTCATTACTAAGTATAAAACAAGTCTCCTTATAATAAGAATCAGTTGAAGAAGAGGAGACATTTCTAAATCATAAAGGAGGATTTTCTAGCATATAAGATGACTCCTCATTAACAACTGCCTGGCAATATGCCGGACTGGGGTTCAAGACTCACTCAACCTTTATAGTTTCATGTGGTGTCTGCAACCTCACCATCCTTGCAAGCTAAGGATGGGGTGTTTGAGGGAACCTTTAGGTCTACCTGCTGAGTCATCATTAACCATCCCCTGGCCTTCCCTGGTCCTAGCTTGGGTGAAGAAGGGACTTGGGCGCTGATCATGTGTGTATAGGGTCAGTCTCTAGGGCATTTTCACTGTCTCCTGCCACTGTCATTCGTGAGTAACCTCTAAACACCGAGAGAAAAATAAGGTTTTTATATTTCTAGTATAGTATTTGGGTAAATATAGATAAAATCAGCTAATCTCTTAAGGAAAGTACAGCCCTACTCTCTCTCTCTCTCTCTCTCTCTCTCTCTCTCTCTCTCTCTCTCTCTCTCTCTCTCTCTCTCATATCCAGAGACCTTTGTTTAGACTTCCGTCCTTACCCAAGCACACACATTCATGCACATACACAATTATGTTTCATATTTACCTAAAGGCAAAGAATCAACGACTAATTGCATTTAAGAACAAAGGAATAGCAGACAAAGAGTTATCAAATGTGTGTGTAAAAGAGAGAGAGAGAGAGAAGAGAGAGAGAGAGAGAGAGAGAGAGAGAGAGAGAGAGAGAGAGAGAGAGAGAGAGAGAATTAAATCCCATATATACCGTATAATGCTAAAGCGTAGTTTCTTGTTAGTCTCAATTGTTGCCAAATGTAAATGGAAAGGCTAATGTGGTATGAGTCTTATTAAGGGAAAATGAAGGTGTTAGGAGGAAATTTGGCATCGCTGCTCATCGCTCACTCGAATCATACGGTTTTTTTTAATATAAATATATATATTTTGTTCATAATGTGTCATTTCTATCATATCATTTGTATAATGTTTTTATTTATTATAAAATACAAATTTTCAAATATATTCAAAATTATAGACCTATTAAAGTCTATAGAAGCTGAAACATCAACAATCCTTTGTTGATGATATCAGCCTTGCATAAACACACGCACGCACACACATTTACTGTTGCAAGTTGTTCCTTGCAACGGACCGTGGGTGTTAGTTGCAAGTTTCAATGTCCTCCTTTGAAGTCTCTAACCCTTTCCCAAGAACCCTTTATTTCTCCCAGTGTGGCCGTCCCATCCCCGCTTCTCCTCCTTCCCTTCCGTCCCTTTCCTATCCTATCCAACCCTGCCACTTCACTAGACTAACTGCAATAGACAAAGTTATCGTTTCCGGGTAATAATGCCCAGATTATTCAAATAAGAGAGGAAATTACATAGAAAACAATGGCGTAGGCCTAGTGTTACGTATCAAATCCATTCACTTTATCCTAATCGCGAACTAGACGTATTTGGTGTTCGGTTGTCTTCAATTCTAACTTCGACTCTGCATAAGTAGTTATCATATAAAAAGATAGGCGGTTTCAAGAATAGAATAGCCATATTCGAATCAAGTAACTATGATATACACTAAAATAAAGCACAAGTTACTAAAATAAAGCTATCATTTACAGATTTAAATTTAAATTTTAAAAACGATGCCGATGCCAACTTAAATCAAACGATTGAACTCGGAGGCGAAAAATCTTTGGAGTTCGTTGGTCGTGAGCTTCTTTGGTGTTTAATCTCTCTCTCTCTCTCTCTCTCTCTCTCTCTCTCTCTCTCTCTCTCTCTCTCTCTCTCTCTCTTTATTATCAATCATATGAGTCTCTTTGCAACCTCAGTTGCAGCTAGACGCGAGAGCTCGGAGCTCCTTGGTTGCCTCGGTAGAATCCGGAAAAAAAGAGCAGCTTTCATTACGAATTATATATGAAAATAACTCTACGGGGTTTTCATACCTTCGTTGAGAGATCGCTATGGAAGATGAAGAGGATGCCTCTTCCCCTCCAACTCTGCAAATAGCAGATGATAGCCCCCTTATTGACCCCATGGTGGAGGAACTCCTCAGCACTTTCTCCACCCCTGTTGACGAACAATTGGCAATACAAAAGGATATGGAAATCGACACCTCTCAAAGGAAGAGAAATGCTCCCTCTTCCCCTCCTCCTGATCTTCAAGCTGCTAAGAAGCACCATCTCACTTCCTCTAGCAGCGAAAGTATCGCCCTGAAGTTGAACCTCAACACCTCTGACGATGAAACATCGCAAACATCACCCATTGGATCTCCTAGACCTACTAGACCCATAGACTCTGACAAAGACTATAACAACTCGACTGTCAATGACAACTCAGAGACAGACAATCCTTTTATACTGGTTGGAAAGAAAGGTAAGCAAGCTACAGTTCCTGTCCCTCCTACTGATACTAACTTTTCTAAATTCAAAGTAGTTAGTACTAACACAGTCAGTGCCTATGACAGTGTAATCAATATTGAAAACCAGTTTAAAGGAATTAACATTTCAGTTAAGCCTAATCTAGAAGGGGACATGATCCTTAATCCACGTGATCATGCCTTCACTTATCAAACTCGATCCCTCCAAACTTAGGAGAATCTATATTGTGTGTGGATATTCCCACAAATATAACGTTAACCGACTGTTGGCCCATAAGGCTATAGTTAAAGCAGAGAGATGCTCCCCTAAGGATGGAGGCATCTCTAACAAGGTGAAATGTACGTTCGAAGGACCTCCTCCAAATAAATTGGACCTTGGAATCTGGGGTAAATTCCCGGTTGAGGAATACACCCCTCCCCCCCTGAGATGTCATAAATGTCAGAGATATAGTCATCATAAAGAAAATTGCAAGGCCACCCACCCGGTTTGTGGTGTCTGTTCCAGACGGCATGACACCTCCATTTGTCTGGATAAGTATAAGGCAGGAGAGCCAACAGAGCCCAGATGTTTCTCTTGTCATCGATCTCACCATACATGGAATGATCGATGCCCTGAGAGACTTAGAAGAATTTACCATCGTAAAAACCAAACTTTTCAGAGTCAGCAAATGGCTGGTCCTTCCCAACAACCTCTCCCCCAACAACCTCCCCCCCCCCAACAACCTCCCACCCAAACCTACTATCCTAGACCCAAGCCCCAAAACCAATATCCTTCCTATGGTGCTGCCTTAACAAGCTCCACCAGACCTAAAACCTCTCCTCCCAAACCTAGACCTACCATTCCTTCCCCTCAACAACCCACTTCCCTTTATGAAATTCCAGCCCCCCAACCAAAACCCCAAAGACCTCCCTGATCCCCAAGATCCCCCAGGTACAACACACCCCCCCAATCTCTTCCTAACCCTGCCCCCAAACAACATCCTTTAACCCCCTCAGAATTAACCTATACCCCCCAACACTCAACTCCTCAAGACTCTATCCCTCCAGCCCCTAGCACTTCCTCCAGCCTCCATTATCCCACCCTTCCTAAAAAAACTCCTCCCCAATCATCTTCCTCACCTATATTTTCCCATCCTATCCTTAGCTCCCTACTCCAACCCAGTGTTTTGGAACCAGCCATAGTCACCTGCATACAAAAAATTTTTCCTGGTCTAGTCCTTGATGACGTCTTTGTGACCGCCATAAGGTATATTTGCGATGCACTATCGCAAGCCTTATTACAACAATAATTTTCGCGGACTCTGACAGTGATATGAGCCCACCTTCCTCCCCTCTACCAGAGAATAACCATAGACTCAATGTGTTACAATGGAACATCCATTGTCTGAGGACAAATTTTGCACTTCTACAGTCTCAAGTAGCTGTACAAAAACCAGATGTTATTCTTTTGCAGGAAACACTCCTTAAAGAAAACACTAAATTTTCATTTGTTAATTACACTGTTTACAGAAAAGACTTTACAAACACTACTCGTGGCTTACTTACACTAATCAAAAATACAATCCCCTCCAAAAGAATTAATGATATAGATTGCCACGATGCAGAATCACTTAGCATTCAGATTACCCTTTCAAACACTACACTTGCCATACATAACATTTACAAAAGTCCTACAAAAGTAATAGATGCCAATCTGTTTTTTGCGGCTGCTGAGACTCGGGATACCTTATTTGCAGGAGATTTCAACGCCCATCATCCCTTCCTTCAGTCAACATCCCCCACTAATATTACTGGGAACCACCTTCATTCATTGCTTGAGGATTTTCCTGGGGTGAAACTTCTCAACAATGTTGATATACCCACACATATTGCTGGGGGACGATTGGATCTTACATTCGTCTCTAGCAACCTATGCAATAACTCCTCTTGGGACCTGCATCCTCTTTTAACGAGCGATCATTATGGCATTATTTTCTCTTTATGGTTAGAGAAGTTGCCTGACCCTCCTCCTCCCCCAAGGAGATGGAACCCTGACTTTGCAAAATGGGATATTTTTGAGCAGCACATGACAACATGGGCTGACAACTATTCTGTTGATCCTCCTGAGACTTGTGATATCATCCTACAAACCCTTAATGATCAACTAAATATGGCAGCCGCTATCTCTATGCCTAAGAGAAAGACCTATACTAATGATCATAAAGATGCCTGGTACTACAACCCCAGGATCAAGGCCATGAATAAGCGACTTAATCGCATCAGGAAACTGTTCAGAAGAAACAACACTGATGCTCTTCATCTGAACCTGACTAGAGTAGTTTCACACTCTGCTCAGGTTGCAGAGGAAGTAAAACAAGAAAAATGGTTTGACTGGTGCACCAAGGTTAATGCTTTTACCTCGTTAAAGAAAATCTGGAACTGGTTCAACAAAGTGTCCGGTAAGAGACCCAAATCAAGGGTCTCTCACCCAGATCCTCCTGCTGAAGCTCTCAAATTGGCACAAGGGTTTGCTAACCGTACCAAGACATAACCTCTCTCTTGAGTCACAACAACGGCAAAGGGTCCTTTACCCTATCAGGATGAATATGGTTACCGCTGCTTGCAACATGGCTGATGACACTGACAGTCTGTATACCATGCATGAGCTTAATGAGGCACTTTATAAGACCAATGATAGCGCACCTGGTGCTGACCTCATTACTTATAGCATGCTTAAACACATGGGTAATTCAGCCAAGGAAAAATATCTCCTTCTCATAAATAAAACTCATACTGAGAGAGTGCGGCCCATCCTCTGGAGGCAACAAGACACTCATCCTATCCCTAAACCCAAAGAGGATAATGCCTACAGGCCCATAGCCCTTATCACATGCACTGAAAAAGTTGCAGAACGAATGGTCCTGAACCGACTGAAATGGAAGGTTGGAAACCTACACCATAGGCTGTATGCTTTCACTGAGGGTATTGGCACTCAGGAATGCATTACAGACCTTATGGCCACCATCAATGATTCCAAAGCCCTGATAGTCTTCCTTGATCTTGAGAAGGCTTTTGAGCTTGCAAGTGCACCTGCTATCCTCTTCTCTCTTGTTCGCAAAAGAGTTAGAGGTCATCTGTTGTCCTGGGTTCACAAGTACACTCAAGACAGGGAAGCAAGGGTCACTTTTCAAGGCGCTACATCTCCTTTCCTCCCTCTGGAAAATGGTACTCCACAGGGGGGAATCCTCAGCCCTTTCCTATTTAATGTTCTCATTGAGAATCTCTTGGTAATTGAACTTCCATGGGGAATTGAGATGTTCATCTATGCAGATGATATCTGCATAGTATGTCCATCTCGTGTCCCTGATAAACTTCGAAAAATGCAAAGAGCTCTTAATGCCATTTCTCATGAATGTAAAGAATTAGGTTTAAAAATCAACTTCCATAAAACTAAGGCAATGGCCATTAAATACAGTTTCCCTCCCTTCCCTCTTTATTTGGATAACAACCCCATAGAGTGGGTCCCAAATTTCATTTACTTAGGAGTCAATATTAACTGTCATTTGCAACCCCATAATCAAGTTAAATTACTTAGACAAAAGGTAAATACTCGATTTTCTGCGATGAAAAGAATCACATCTTTAGCTAAAGGAGCCTCTTACCATTTATTGAAAAGATTCTATGTGCAAGCTGTACTATCATTGGTTGAATATGCCGCCCCAGTTCTCACTTCAATTCCTGCTATCCTTCTTTCATCACTTGAAGTGATTCAAAATAATGCCATGCGTTTGATTACAGGTGCCCCCATGTGGACTAGACTTCATCTTCTTAGGCAAGAAACCAACTTATTATCTCTTGCTGATAGAATCAATATCCGTATTGTCTGTATAATAACAAAAACTCTTAAAACCAACAGGAATTCCCCTCTTAAAACCAAAATTAAAACGCTTTTAAATTTGCATGAAGACCGTGAACCCCCTAATCATTATATTGGAAGTCTTATTAAAATAACTAGAAATTTAAATATTCAGAAGACAATTTCGGACATTAAACATGATAGATTTAATCATCATTACACCCCTCCAGCTCCCTGGATTCCCGATCCAATTAAGGCCAGCTTCACTGTCCTTCCAGCCTTTAAAGCCTTATGCTCCCCTCAAATTATGAGAGATGCCCCTTTAGAATCAATTAATAGTACTAGCTCTACAAATGTTTATTTTACTGATGGCTCCGTTGACAGGAATATACCTGCAGCTGGTTCAGCCGTGTATTCCAGCACTTTTACTGGTAGCTGGAGACTCTCTGATACTGCCTCTATACTTCAGGCTGAGCTCTTTGCTATTGCAAAAGCCCTGGAAGACTCTCTTTATAAATTTGGTAATACCACAGTACACACCGACTCTAGAGGTGCAATTCAAACAATCTTAAACCGTAAAAATAAAGATAACGTAATCCTTAACTCCAGTATTAAAGCTGTTGCTGCTACCCATGCCCAGAGGAACAGAGAAATTACCCTTAATTGGATCCCCAGTCACATTGGTATTCGTGGAAACGATGAGGCAGACAGACTTGCTAACAGTGCTCTAAGGTGTACCACAATAAGCACAACGTTCCAGCCTACTCTCAAACAAATTAAAAAGAAAATATCAGATTATTGCCACTTTCAGAAAAAATGTCTCATTCAACAAACACTACTAGAAGGTTCTCTTTCTGCTGCGTGGTATACTGAAGTCACTAATTTATCCCCCCATGATCTAACTAAATCTGCAAAAAGAGGAATCTCTGTCATCATCCACAGATTAAGGCTTGGTTACCGCTGCTGCTGGGAAATCATCGACATCCAAGATCGTCCCTGTAATTATTGTAATCTACCCACAGGAGCTGAACCTTTGTCTCATTACCTTCTTTTTTGCAGAGAAACCTCACCCCTCCGTCAATCCATCACATTTCCCCTTCCTTACACAGCTGAACAAGTCACTAAACACATATTAGAAAATACACATACACTCTCGGGATTCCTTTGCTCTTATCCTCCTACAGATAAAATATATTAATGTAATAACACTTGAATTTTAGCTAAAACCCTATTCCTTTAAAATAAATACCTGTTTTGCCATTAATAATTAACCAAGTCCCAACATAGGCCTAATAAAATCACT
>NC_090727.1:42690368-42702868 GCF_036898095.1 Palaemon carinicauda
GAGATATACAGCAAAGGCTTGCGAAGGTACAATAAATCCATAGAGGAAGATTTCTAGCAATAATTAGCCAAATCTTTAGGAGATTTTAAAACAGAAGGCCCAGATACAGACACCCTCCTTCTGGTGGTGTCCGTGAACAGCCCAGGCCAGGAGAAAGCAGGTGACAGAAGGACTTTTGGAGATAATAGAGAGGCAGACTTCGTTAGGCCTTTTCAGATATGAAGTTGGATGGCTTTATACCAACATGAAAATCTCTCTCTCTCTCTCTCTCTCTCTCTCTCTCTCTCTCTCTCTCTCATGAAATAATTTAATTAAGAATCATGATATTATGTAGGCGTTAATTACAGATTTTGCCAAATTTGAAACATGACAGTCTCATGCATGAGGCTGAGCCTCCACTATAGGCCTAAAGCTGAGATGTATCCTATATGTGAATATTTATTTATCGATTCTGTTACCTAATGATTTATAAGTATTTTTTATGAAAGAAAGAAAGAAGAAAATATAATGGTAAAACCAATTATTTACTCAAAAGATTCAAAATCAATTATTAAATAGGAATATTCTTATTTGAACCGAAATTCTGTTGGATATAAGTATCGGGATCAATGATCACATCAAATATCTAATTATTCTGTCATTATTTTCATTCACGTAAAACTCTCTCTCTCTCTCTCTCTCTCTCTCTCTCGGAGTTTCATGATCAAGTGAATAGAATTTTGAACGAAAATTTCTGAGAAACACTTAATTCAAATAAGTTGTTTCGTTGTGATTAGATTTTCTCATTTTTTTTCGTTACTGAGACATGTGATTGAAGATCTCCTATTTCATTATTGAAATATTTTCGATTTAGAACAGAGGCCGACGGGGGGAAGCTACCTTTCTTCAGTCTTTAGACCAATTATGGTGGAAATTAATTAGATGGACTTTGGTTTAGTGTGGATGATTAAACTTGAACTTTTATCTGTTAAAAAATCTCTCTCTCTCTCTCTCTCTCTCTCTCTCTCTCTCACGTCCACAGACCTTTGCTTAGACTTCCGTCCTTACCCAAGCACACACATCTACGCACATACACAATTACGTTTCCTAAACACCTATAGACAAAGAATCAACGGATAGTTGCATTTAAGAACAAAGGAATAGCTGACAAAGAATTATCATGTGTGTAAAAGAAGAGAGAGAGAGAGAGAGAGAGAGAGAGAGAGAGATTCCCTATAATGCTAAAGCGTAGTTTCTTGTTAGTCTCACTTGTGCCAGCTGTAAATGGAAAGGCTAATGTATCAGTGTTGTTGAGGGAAATAAATGTGTCAGGAGGAAATTTGGCAACGATGCTCATTGCTCACTCGAATCATTCGTTTTTTTTTATATAATATATATATATATATATATATATATATATATATATTGTTCATAATGTGTCATTTCTATTATATCATTTATATAATGTTTATATTTATTATAAATACAAATTTTCAAATATATTCAAAATTATAGATCTATCAAAGTCTATAGAAGCTGAAACATCAACAATCCTTTGTTGATGGTATCAGCCTTGCATAAACACACGCATGCACACACATTTACTGTTGCAAGTTGCTCCTTGCAACGGACCGTAGGTGTTAGTTGCAAGTTTCAATGTTCTCCTTTGAAATCAATTAGGAGACATTATTATGCCCCGTCTCTAACCCTTTCCCGAGAACCCTTTATTCCTCCCACTGTGACCGTCCCATCCCCGCTTCTCTCCCGTTCCCTTCCTTGAACTATCCCATCCCAACCTCCCAACCTTTCCTTCTACTATCTTCTCCAACCCTGCCGCTTCACTAGACTGAATGCAATACAAATAATTATCGTTCCGTGTAATAAATCCCAAATTATTCAAATAAGAGAGGAAATTACATAGGAAACAATGGCATAGGCCTAGTTTTACGTGTCAAATTCATTCACTTTATCCGAATCGCGCAGTAGACGTATTTGGTGTTCGGTTGTCTTCAATTCTAACTTCGACTCTGCATAAGTAGTTATTATATTAAAAGAATACAATAGTAGAGCCATATTCAAATCAAGTAACAAACATAAATTAGAATAAACCAGGTTAATAAAATAAAGTTTTGATTTACAGATTTAAATCTAAAAGTTAAAACGAAGCCGACACCAAATTAAATCGAACGATTAGAGTTGGAGACTAGAATTCCCTGCTATTGTTTCGCCATGTGCTTCTGTGATGTTAAATCTCTCTCTCTCTCTCTCTCTCTCTCTCTCTCTCTCTCTTCATATATACAGTACATGATTAAAATAATACGAAAATTCTTCCGTTAAAAGGACGTATGCCATTGTAAAATGCAACTGGAATCACCCTTACTGTCTGACATCGTAAGGGTGAGAACAGCTTGCTCCAGGTAACCGGGTACCTTAATACACACGAAAATCTTGTGTAAATCCTTATTTAGTTTCGAATTTCATTTACTATTATCAATCATATATTTCAATTTGACTTTTGCATCATATTAGATGGAAAAGTGAGACTGGAAGAACAAAAGAAGTTATTGTTCACTATCAGACACCACTAACTAGGCCTATGTTCTCATGCAACCTGCAACACTCTAGCCCACACCGTTTAAATGATTTGCAAAGTTTTTCTTACATTTATCTAAATATTCCTCATTATTATTGTTCGTTTATTCTGCATTTGAAGTTCGAAATAGAATGATAAAAGGTTTAAGCTTAAAAACTACTTCTGGTTTACTGTAGACCATCGTTCCTGTGATCTTGACCAAGTGATATACATACAAGTTGCTCTCTCTCTCTCTCTCTCTCTCTCTCTCTCTCTCTCTCTCTCAAATTTGTTTAATCAACATCTGTTTCTCGTTTTAGACCTCGTGACGTAGTGGTAAGCGCACTCAACTCGTAAACTGAGTGACCTAAGGTTTAAAGGTCACTCATGAATGACAGAGGCAAGCAACAGGACAATGCCCTAGAGACTGATCATATATGCACATCATCATCACCCATTTTGGCACCCCTTAAAGTCGGCGCCCAGGGAGCGTGCCCCCCCCCCCCCCCCCGTTAGTTACGCCTCTGTTCACTACCTCTTTTATCTAAATATTCTTCGTATGAACTTGATCAAGTGGTTAGCCCAGTTGCCTGCCAGCTCTCTCTCTCTCTCTCTCTCTCTCTCTCTCTCTCTCTCATCCACAAACTAACACATAGCACTCAAGGAGTTTTATTCCAGCTGTTACCAAGTTGGGGAACGAACTCTTTAACATGAACAGAAAGTCGTGCACACACAATCCGTGGGGATGTCGTGCATGAACCGAATGTAGGGGTGTCGTGCACAGACAATTTGTGGGAATGTCGTGCATATAAAAACTGTGGGTATGTCGTGCATAAACAGAATGTGGGGATGTCGTGCATATAAAATCTGTGGGTATGTCGTGCATAAACAGAATGTGGGGATGTCGTGCGTATATAGACAGTGGGGAACATCTAATGTCCATTTTTGTTTCTCATATTTTGATAATTAAAACTTTTCATTTTTGTGGTCAAATTAACTATTTGCAATCTGAAGTTAGAATTTGGCAGACCACATGAGAGAGAGAGAGAGAGAGAGAGAGAGAGAGAGAGAGAGAGTTGAAGATTAGGTGATGAATGGTGTCTGGTAGTAATAGGCCTAGTCAACCAACCCTGCCTCTCCACTCCCTTGGTTTAATGGCATCATGTCATGGGCACAATATGATTTTAATATAAAAAAACCTTTTTCATTCATAATAAAGATTTATTTCATTATTAATGCTTTCGATTTTAGAGCAGAGGCCGATGGGGGAAGCTACCTTACGTCATGGTGAAAATAGGATACCAAATAAGATGGACTTATATCGTAGGATTAAACTCTTAACTGATATTCTCTCTCTCTCTCTCTCTCTCTCTCTCTCTCTCTCTCATATATATATATATATATATATATATATTCACACACACAAACATATATATATATATATATATATTTATATATACGGTTCACTTTCCCTTTGCCTACACATACTGTACACCGAATAGTCTGTCCTATACTTTCCACATTCTCCTCTGTCCTCATACAGCTGACAACACTGAGATTACCAAACAATTCTTCTTCTTCTTCTTCTTTCTAGGGGGGTTAACTACTGCACTCTAATTGTTCAATGGCTACTTTCCTCTTGGTAAGGGTAGAAGAGACACTCTAGCTATGGTAAGCAGCTCTTCTAGGAGAAGGACACTCCAAAATCAAACCATTGTTCTCTAGTCTTGGGTAGTTGATTGATTGATTGAAAGTTTTCTGGCATCCTGACATCTAAGGTCATTGACGCCATAGTCTTGGGTAGTACCATAGCCTCTGTACTATGGTCTTCCACTGTCTTGGATCAGAGTTCTCTTGCTTGAGGGTACACTCGGGCATACAATTCTATCTTATTTCTCTTCCACTTATATTGTTAAAGTTTTCATTGTTTATTTAGGAAATATTCATTTTCATGTGGTTACTTTTCTTAAAATATTCTATTTATCCTATTTACTTTCCTCACTGGGCTATTTTCCCTGTTGTGGCCCCCGGCTTATAACATCCTGCTTTTACAACTAGGGTTGTAGCTTAGCAACTAATAATAATAATAATAATAGTAATAATACGGTACATGGTCCACATAAGTACCATTTGCTATACATGGTCCATATAAGCGCCGTTTACTGTACATGGTCTATATGAGTACGGTTCACTATACATGGTCCATATAAGTACCGTTTTCTGTACATGGTCCATATAAGTACGGTTTACTGTACATGGTCCATATAAAAACGGTTTACTGTACATGGTCCATATAAGTACGGTTTACTGTACATGGTCCATATAAAAACGGTTTACTGTACATGGTCCATATAAGTACCGTTTACTGTACATGGTCCATATAAAAACGGTTTACTGTACATGGTCCATATAAGTACCGTTTACTGTACATGGTCCATATAAGTGCCGTTTACTTCGAAACTCCATATTTGAATCAACTCTTTCCCAGAAAATTTCGTTCAAACTTCTATTCATAAACTCCGAGATGATAATCTCAGAAATCATAAGGAGAGAGAGAGAGAGAGAGAGAGAGAGAGAGAGAGAGAGAAGTTTGACTTGAATGAAACTAATGACAGAATAATAAGATATTTGATGTTCCCGATACTTATATCCAACAGTTTCTCGGTTCAATTGAGAACATTTCTATTTAATAATTGATTTTGAATCTTTTGAGTAAATAATTGGTTTTACCGTTACATTTATTCTTTCTTTCATTAAAAGAAATACTTAGGCCTATAAATCATTAGGTAACAGAATCGACAAATAGATATTAACATAAGGGACACATCTCAGCATTAGGCCTATAGTGGAGGCTCGGCCTCATGCATGAGACTGTCGTGTTTCAAATTTGGCAACATCTGTAATAAACGCCTACATAATATCATGATTCTTAATGAAAATATTTCATGAGAGAGAGAGAGAGAGAGAGAGAGAGAGAGAGAGAGAGAGAGAGAGAGTAACGTCTCTCTATGGGAACTTGCTCGTTTTCTTCAATGTCAGAAGGGAGTATGTGACAATTGAAGGATTTCCTTCTCTATTCCCTTGTCTTTAAGGTCGACGTTAACTCATGAGTGGCTTCAATATATTGCATATCGATAGGTGGTTTCTCTTCTATTCAGGAATATATTTGAAAATGTAATTTTGTTTAGAGAAAAAAAATGTCTGTAATGAAACTAAAGAAGAAAATACATTTTGAACAAAAATAAAATTTGATATTTCAAACATCGGATGATTCGGCACAGTGTAAAACCCGGACGTCGGACGTCGGACGTCGGATGCCGTCCAGGAGAATAGAAAATCGCTTGTATCACCGGGAAAGACGCGAAAATACACCTCTTTTTTGTGACTGGTAATGTTCACTGATACTTTCTGTTATTTTCTGAATAAATGTTCGAAAAATATTGGTTTATTTTCATGTTATTGAGAATAATCTCAATCGGACGTCAACATTACACTATCTAACTGCCCGCTATTTTACCCAGTTAGTGTAATGTTGACGTCCCGATTGAGATTATTCTCAATAACATGAAAATAAACCAATATTTTTCGAACATTTATTCAGAAAATAACAGAAAGTATCAGTGAACATTACCAGTCACAAAAAAGAGGTGTATTTTCGCGTCTTTCCCGGTGATACAAGCGATTTTCTATTCTCCTGGACGGCATCCGACGTCCGGGTTTTACACTGTGCCGGATGATTCTGATGAGCGGCGGTGCCACTTTTCCTCCTGACATTATTTCCCTCTCTAAAGCGGGGTTTACACGGCCGAGCAGCTCGTCGAGCCGGTTGTCGAACCTACTTGTAGAACGGCTCGAAGAGCTTTCAGACAGTACATCGAGCCTCAGTGTGCCTCGTGCTAAAACAACGTCAACATGTCTCTCGACCAGGACCATTTGATAGCCATTGCTTTAGCAGTGGCACTAAGAAGGAAAAAAAAGAGAGAAATTTTCATATACCAACTTGCTTGTTGCTTTAAAATTAGAG
Organism: Palaemon carinicauda; assembly: GCF_036898095.1. Classification (NCBI taxonomy): domain Eukaryota; kingdom Metazoa; phylum Arthropoda; class Malacostraca; order Decapoda; family Palaemonidae; genus Palaemon; species Palaemon carinicauda. The sequence goes on from NC_090727.1 coordinate 42,696,944, forward strand.
CCTGATGACTGGCGCAATTATTTGCGTATGGATGAAGACACGTACATTGATCTACCGAATCGTGTCAGCCCTTTCATTACTATGAGGAAGGCCATAACTCCACGTGAAAGACTGAGTGTCCGCTATTCCTTTGTTTCTGACTACTTTATTGGAATAGTCTTTTGATTTAACTTTCCATAAAGCTGGATGAGCTCGATATGCATGTATGAAATCAAGTACGACTTCCTTCTCATTCTTACTTTCATTAATGGCAGCAATTATGCATTTCTTTGATGATGTTTCCTCTAGCAGGTTTGAATAATAACTGAGGTTCGAATCGTTCGATGCTCGACACCCGTTCACACGTTCACACCACTCGTCAAACAATGTAGCTCCGCCCACAAAAGTCAAGATGAGCCTGACTTTCATCGAGCCGTTCGACGAGCGCGATCGACAACCAAATAGCCCGTTTACACGGTCGAACATCAATTCAAACACAGGGTTGACGAGCCAGGCTCGACGAGCTGCTCGCCCGTGTAAACCCCGCTTTACATTTGGCACAAACTAGAATCTTCGAAGTATGTAGAATCTCTCTCTCTCTCTCTCTCTCTCTCTCTCTCTCTCTCTCTCTCTCTCTCTTCACACAACTATTCAATGTTTTAATCGTTTACATTATTAGATGTTTTCGATTCCAAAATAGTCATAAACCGAAATTTCTCGTCTTTACTTCCCGTCAACCTCTCGCCGAGTCAATTGGCTTTGGCTTCGTCTTCATTTTCATAAATTCCAACTTCTGTAATTGACGAATACAATAGAAGGTAATTCCTGAATTATTTATATATTACGTGTAGGTAATACCTATCAATTTTCGGCTAATGTTGCCCCAAGAAAAGTGATATGATAACTGCTTATGGTAAATTGAAGTCAAAGTCCCAGTCATGCGAACTTGAGAGCCTTTATGAACCCAAAGATCTCGTGATCTCTGCCATCAACAGGTTACTCAGATTCTGAGTCTCAGAAACATTTGTGTGAAATCTAGTTTGATAATTTAATTGCTGTAAACGTCGTGCAAACAATTGAAAGAGTCTCAGTTGCTTGGAAATAACAAACAATCTCGTGATTGCATCTAAATAATCAGTAGTCTCACTTATGAACCCAAACTGAGCCACCGCCTTGCTACGGACGAGACTCCTTGCAACCGTCGCCAACACACACATGATTTCATTTATCTATTAGTTTACCTTTGAAAGCTGGAGAGAGAGAGAGAGAGAGAGAGAGAGAGGAGAGAGAGAGAGAGAGATGAATCGATTAAAAATATTTGGAGATGCTTTTTCATTATAGATATGTATGTTTTTATAATGAAAGCATGAATATACACTATATGCAAATATTCTAAATCAACTTAGACAATGATCATGAAAGCAAAACCATTTAGAATAACTGGGTGAAAATGACGACAGGCAAACGCAATGTTTTTATTTCATTTTTTTATATCAGTAACACCTCATTCAAATATACGGAACACAAGAAAAATGCTTCATTGAAGCAACCCCCCCCCCCCCCCGCTCACAAGAGTCCCCCTGTGGCATGGTGAAGGGACAAGTTATGTAAGAGCTGAAAGGTGTCTCTCACTTTTCAGAAAATTCCTGGAATTATTTGAGGGATATGAAAGGAGTGATATGTCGCCTATCAGTTGGGATAATTCCAGTTGGAATTGTGTATAAATGGAAATAAGAATTATAGATACAAAAACGTGTTTTGTGATGACCTTAACTTCTGGTCTCTGTGAGTCAAGTGCGCCAGCGGACAATGATTGCTGGCAGGGGAAGAGGGAAGGAAGAAGCAGTGATGGGGGGGGGGGGGAGGAGGAGGAGAAGAGGCATTGGAAATGTCTGAGGAGAAAGTGGGGAACAAAAGAGCGCCTGGGGGAAATTACTTGTAAAGGTAAAAGTAGCAGAAATAGGCCAATTAACCTTTCCATTTCCATCTATTAAGTAATTAGTGGACGATGACGTCTGAATCCTTAGAGTCCTCTCAACCTCCCCTTTGAAGTCTCTCCTTAAAGGATTTCTCCTTTCTTTCTTTCTTTCTTTCTTTCTTTGTGGTTGTGGGACGAGACTTGCCTGTCATAGTCCTTAACATTGAGAGAGAGAGAGAGAGAGAGAGAGAGAGAGAGAGAGAGAGAGAGCAATATACATTGCCAATTAGGTTGTACGCAACTATATGAAACTCTCTTACATCAGACCATCAAGGGAATACATTTGATCTTTATGTAACATAGAAATCCTTATAATTGTGAGTCATTAAATATGCATTATAGGCTACTTTTTAATCCCCATTCCAATCCATCATTCCTAAATCCCGGTGATATTTCTAAGTATTAATCACTCAAGAAGGAAGAAGTGCCGCTGATGCATCATATATTCAGCATATCTCACTTAGAGATTATGTTAATTAGACAACGAACTGTTTCGTCAGTGTTATACTCTCCAAATGGAGATGAATCTCTCTCTCTCTCTCTCTCTCTCTCTCTCTCTCCAAAATAGAAAGCATGTGAGGTAAAGTTACAACATCAACACCAAACGTTGAGCAAAGACTCGGAGGAACAACATTTCCTTGAGCAAGTGAATGACACAAGATTCTCATTATGAAACATTTAACACTTATTATTGCATCCCAAGAAACAAACATCATGCTCTGCCATTCATGAGTGACCTTTAAACCTTAGGTCACTCAGTTTACGAATTGAGTGCGCTTACCACTACGTCACGAGGTCTAAAAGAGAAAAAGATGTCGATTAAACAAATTTGATAGAGAGAGAGAGAGAGAGAGAGAGAGAGAGAGAGAGAGAGCAACTCGTATGCATATCACTTGGTCAAGATCACAGGAACGATGGTCTACAGTAAACCAGAAGTAGTTTTGAAGCTTAAACCTTTTATCATTCTATTTCGAACTTCAAATGCAGAATAAACGAACAATAATAACAAGGAATATTTAGATAAATGTAAGAAAAACTTTGCAAATCATGTAAACGGTGTGGGCTAGAGTGTTGCAGGTTGCATGAGAACATAGGCCTAGTTAGTGGTGTTTGAGTGAACAATAGCTTATTTTGTTCTTCCAGTCTCACTTTTCCATCTAATATGACGGAAAAGTCAAATTGAAATATGATATAGATGATAATAATTGAAATTCGCGAAAGGGTAAATAATGACAAAACATTTTATTGCGTATCCAGTTACGTGGAGTAAGTTGTTCTCACCCTTACGATGTCAAACAATAAGGATGATTTCAGTGTTCTTTTACAATGGTATACGTCCTTTTAACGGAAGAATTTTCATATTGTTTTAATCACATGTACTGTATATATGAAGAGAGAGAGAGAGAGAGAGAGAGAGAGAGAGAGAGAGAGAGAGAGAGAGAGAGAGAGAGAGAGAGAGAGAGAGAAGTTCTCGTCTCCGAGTCTAATAGTTCGATTTGATTTATCGTCGGCTTCGTTTCTAAAATTTATATTTAAATCTGTAAATCATAATTTTATTTAGGTAACTTGTGCTTTATTTTTGTTTATGTCTAATTTACTTTATTTGAATATGGCTATTCTATTATCAAAACAGTAAAAGGTTTACAATGATAACTACTTATGCGAAGTCGAAGGTAGAACTGAAGACATTCGAACACCAAATACGTCTATTTCTCGATTAGGATAAAGTGCATGAATTTTGACACGTAAAACTAGGCCTACGGAATTGTCTTTTTATGTGAATTTCCTCTATTAATTGAATACTTTGGGATAATTACCCGAGAAGATCATTATTTCTCTTGCAGTAAGTCTAGTGAAGTGACAGGATGGCTTATGGGAGGGAAGGGATACAACCGACTGGCTGGGACAGGTTTTTTGCTCGACCTTGACCTTGACCTTTGACCTTGACATGTATTAATTGGCGTGGATGTTCATACACTGAAATATGAACTAAGTTTGAATTCTCTTTGACAACGATGTCCAAACTTATGGCTGATTGCGTAAATTGGACATTTTGCTTAACCATGACCTTGATCTTTGACCTTCCAAAATATCATCATTTCTAGCATTTTACATAACAGTTAATCCCTGTAAGTTTCATTACTCTACGATTAAAATTGTGGCCAGGAAGCTGTTCACGAAAAAAAAAAATAAACAAACACAAACTTAACCTCCTTCCAACTTCGTTGGCGGAGGTAACTAGAAAAGCTTTCAATATAATTTGTCTTTCCTGAAGCGTTTTTAATCGTGACATTCCCAAAGTTGTGATGTGTAAGGGACAGGTGCCAAAAGGCTGGATAAGTAATTAGGCCTTTGTGAGTGTGCACGAGTCAGGAGGTGAGGCTAGATACTTATTCTCTATGACTATCCCTTGACGAGGATAGTTAGTTTGGAACACGTACATTGCAAGAGAGAGAGAGAGAGAGAGAGAGAGAGAGAGAGAGAGAGAGAGAGAGAGAGTCTTTTCTAACAAATAAAACTTCAAGTTTAATCGTGCACACTAAACTAAAGTCCATCTGATTAGCCTCCCTGCTCACACTATGATTGGTCTACATACTGGCGAAAGGTAGCTTCCCCCGTCGGCCTCTCTTCTAAATCAAAAATATTAATAGGAGATCCTCAATCATGTCTCAATAAGGATTAAAACTTCCGTCTACAAAACGAAATAAAATGAGAAAATCTAATCACAACGAAACACCCTATTTGAACTAAGTATTTCCCAGAACATTTCGTTCAAAATCCTATTCGTTTGACCATGAAACTGAGAAGACTGAAATCAATCGTGGACAGAGAGAGAGAGAGAGAGAGAGAGAGAGAGAGAGGAGAGAGAGAGAGAGAGAGAGGTCTCTCTGTGGTGACTTGCTCGTTTCCTTCAATGCCAGAAGGGCGTATGTGACAGTGGAAGGAATTCCTTCTCTATTCCCTCGTCTTTAAGATCGAAGATAACTCATGAGTAGTTTCGATTTTACTGCATATCGAAAAGGTCTGTTTTCCATAGAAACTATTTGAAAATTGGCATTTTGGTAATGGATGGGAAAATATTATCAATAATATTATGAAAATCATCAATAAATGACACATTATGAGCAAATTAAAAATGCTTATATTTCACACAACGAATAACTCAAGTGACAGATGAGCAGCGTTGCCCAAATTCCTCCTAACAACATTATTTCCCTTACTAATATTGATACTGATTAGACATTTACATTTGGCAACAAGGGAGGCTAATAAACATCTACACTTTAGCATTACAGAGAATTATGGAATATAACTCTCTCTCTCTCTCTCTCTCTCTCTCTCTCTCTCTCTCATAGTGATAACTCACACAACGTATCCTGTCTGGAACACCTTATAGTCTCACACTGCTGTTCTTTTATTTTTGTTACATCACGATTGTCTCTGCCTATCCATGAAACTATAGTATGAGAGAGAGAGAGAGAGAGAGAGAGAGATGGAGAGAGAGAGAGAGAGAGAGAGAGAGCATTTCAAATATAAACACATTCTAGTTTCAAGTGTCACATGTTACGGAAGGAAAAATATGATTCCTGAGACACTTTTTACTTATAAAACTTACACCAGAGATATTTTGAACCAATTACTTTTCAGGTTTACTTATGCAAGAGGTTATATAAAAGTCACACCTACACATTCTAAAGATCACATTCATACACATACACACACACACACACACACACACTACTACTTATCATGCCTGTATGTCAATGCGTGATATGATGTGTTGACAGACTGTGGCCATGTGTGATATTGTGGGTATACAACATGGAAACATCCTTGCCTAGCAATCTGCCGGACGAGGATTTCGAGACACACTCAGGTCGAATAGGAATCTTGTATTATCTGAAACATCACCATCCTTGTGAGCTAAGGATGGGGGGGAAGGTTTGGGGGAGCCTATAAGTCTACCT
>NC_090727.1:42705368-42729664 GCF_036898095.1 Palaemon carinicauda
ACTAATTTGTCCCCGATTTGATGACTTGCTTATTCTACTGGAAGAAATGTCTATTGATCTGAAAATAAAAAATGTAGTTAAAAGAAGTGAAGCCAGTCAACTGTTGCACCAGATTCTTACCTGAAACATGAACTATTTTATCTAAATACTTCTGTCTATAAAATGTTTTGGTAGAAAGATATCATTAATGTAGAATTGGAAACTTTGCATGGAAAAGACGCCTGTGACTGTGAGTTGGTGATGTTGGAGGTGATGTCACACCACAAACGTCCACCAACGGAGGACCACATTCATTAGGTGTTGGAGCATCAACCCAAAGTAGACGAGGATACATTTTTATGAAAAAAAAAAAAAACTCCAAACGTAAAATGTTATATTTATTTACAGTACTCTTAAGTTTCGTTTGATTTTGATTTAAAAAAAAGAAAGAAAGAAAAAAAAGACATGAACTACAGAGGTACTCAGTAAAGAGCAGCAGTCATATTTTGCTCTTAAACTCCACTGCCTAATTGTACTTCGATGTATTTTTTTTTTTCAAAATCTATTGGATTTATCCTTGGGTCACATACCCCACATGTCCACCAAGTTTCGTTTGAATAGCTTCAATAGTTTTGGCTTAACGTCATTCACTAACAAATAACAAACAGACAATATATGTAGCATATTAACACAAAGAATATCACATAATCATATACATTTATTCATATTTTAGAATTAAAAAATTTAACATGATATTTTGCAGTAGTCGAAAAAGATGTTTATTTGTTATAAAAGTATTTTATTATTTGGTTCATTTATATATATATATATATATATATATATATATATATATATATATATATAGAAGGAGCAAATACGAATAAATATAATGTAACAAAAGAGAAAAAGTTGAAGGGACCAAATATAGTCTAGGAAATTGGCGGGAAGTTGCATGGCCATGCATCTGTGGGTAACGGTTGATGGCGTTTCAATTTCAGCGGTCAATCTGTACTTATTTGTTGAACGTGTCAATGTCCTGTTTTATTGTGATACCAATTATGATACATTATACATTTTGCATAATCTTATATTCATTATGTATAACCAGTAATAGGTTTTAAACGAGATATTAAGTGTAGACCAACTTTTCGGTGTGTGTGTGTGTGTGTGTGTGTGTGTGTGTGTGTAGACCATTTCGAATTTCTAAGGCTGTCCGGAAAATCGTCATTAAGTTTTTAAAATATCATTTTTATTTGTTCAACGTAGATGTATTGATTGAGAGCTTTTATCTACGTGGCCCTGTTCATTACGCTCAACTGAACGAAATTATTTGAACAGGAAAGGGAAACCTAATGAATATGTAGGTTAGACCCATTTGTACACAAACACACACACACACACAATTTCAGGTTCAAACAGGGTGTTGAACACATTCCATTCATATGTGACTCATTCCTCTAACTAAGAAATATGCAGTCCTTGGAATGACATTATAATTAAGTAATTATTATTATTATTATTATTATTATTATTATTATAAAATTCCCAAGTGACTGTGGTTCGATTTGGTCTCAGAATAACCTGTATTTCCAAAGCACTCGATCCCTGGGGGCCTCTCACTGTTCATCCTCGGAGTTGAGCGATATTTCCCCACTATTTCGTTCAATGAAATAAGTAATTTTCCTCTGAATTGAGCGATAGTTTCATATTGCTTCGTCCCTTGGAAGGACTTGGAGGTTTTTAGGTGCCAAGTTGCAGGATATGGTAATTGCCTATTAGTGGATATATATATATATATATATATATATATATATATATAATATATATATATATAAATATATATATATATATATATATATATATATATATATATATACTATATATATATATATAAATATATATATATATATATATATACACAAAATAGCTACAGCACCAGCAACAAATGCAGTTCACTGCAGGACTAAGGCCTCAGACATGACTTGAGTCACATCTGGTGTTTGGCCAATTTTCATAGAAGAAAAGTTGTCTGCTTTTTGAGGAGAATTTTGGGGTAGCAAATGTTTCTCTGATGAACATAAGTGTTTTTATAGTTTATTTATGAAATAACTGTTTGGATGCTGTTACTATTTTTTTAAAGGGGAGGGACACTCCAAAATCAAACCATTGTTCTCTAGTCTTGGGTAGTGTCATAGCCTCTGTACCATGGTCTTCCATTTTCATGGGTTAGAGTTCTCTTGCTTGAGGGTACATTTGGGCACACTGTTCTATCTAGTTTCTCTTCCTCTTGTTTATTTTTCTATTGTTTATATAGAAAATATTTATTGTAATGTTATTACTATTCTAAAATATTTTATTTTCTCTTGTTTCCTTTCCTCATTGGGCTATTTTCCCTGTTTGGGCCCCTGGGCTTATAGCATCCTGCTTTTCCAACTAGGGTTGTAGCTTAGCATTTAATAATAATAATAATAATAATAATATCGACATCAAATGCAGCCGTTTCTAATCCAGTTCAGGACAAAGACCTCAGACATGTCCTTATTCATATGTTGGGTTTGGCCAGTTTTCATCACCCGCTGGCCAGTGCGGATTAGTGATTATAAATAATTCTGGAATTACCTTCTATGGTATTCCTTACTGACAGAAGTTGGAATTTTGTTAATATTAAGATGAAGTCAAAGCCAATTGACGGGAAGTAAAGGAGGGAAATTTCGGCTTATGACGATTTTGAAATCGACAACATCTAATAATATAAAGCCAGAAGTAGTTGAAATGTTTTTAAGCTTAAACCTTTAATCATTCTATTTACGAACTTCAAATGCAGAAAAAAAACGAACAATAATAACGAGGAACATTTAAATAAATGTAAGAAAAACTTTGCAAATCATTTAAACGGTGTAGGCTAGAGTACTGCAGGTTGCATAAGAACATAGGCCTAGTTAGTGGTGTTTGAGTGAACAATAACTTATTTTGTTTCTATATCTAACTGTTAGATTTAATATCACGGAAAAGTCAAATTGCAATATGTCATAGATAATAGTAATTGAAATTCGCGAAAATGTAAATTACACAACATTTTAGTGTGTATCCAGTTACCTGGAACAAGCTGTTCTTGCCCTTACGATGCCAAACAGTAAGGGTCATTTCATTTTATTTTTCTACAATAGTATACGTCTTTTTAACCGAAGAATTTTCGTTTGATTTGATTAGGCGTCAGCTTCGTTTTTGAAACTTGGATTTAATGTCGTTAATTATAACTTTATTTGAGAATTTAATGCTTTATTTAAGCGTAGGCCTAAGTGACTTGATTTGCAGATGCATATTCCATGCCTATAACCGTAAAACTTTTACAATGATGTAATTATGTAGAGTCGAAGTTAGAATTAAAGACATTCGAACACAAAATACGTCTGTTTCGTGATTATGTAAAACTAGGCCTACGCCATTGTTTTTTAAGTACATTTCCTTTATTATTTGAATATTTTGAGCATAATTACCAATACCCATTGTCTATGAGTATACATGAAACCTAATTAATTGTGTGTGCGTGCATGAGAATAGACACGAAAGTCTAAGCAGAGTCTCTCTCTCCCTCTCTCTCTCTAAGGTAGGGGAGGTATGGGGGAAGAGAAGGGGAACGCGACAGAAGCTTCGAGAAAAGGAAGAGAGGACGACACAGTGCATGAAATGTGCATGTGAGCGGCCATGGCTCATGATGGCGGTTAGCTACACTCGACGGTTGTAGAGGGAGAGAGAGAGTGGTAATGAGACAAGATCGAATAGTTGAAAATGGAGGGGGTTGTAATGCTGGAAGGGGGCGGGGAGTGAAATTTGCGAAAGACTTCACGAGGAGAAGAGAGAAAGGGTGTTATGCAATTAAGCGGTGTGAGAGAGGATATTTTTACGATGAAAGGAAGGAGTTTTTTCCAGCTTATGCACGAAAGATTCTGAAGTAAATTATCCATTTAGATTGACAGAAAGGATACTTGACACTTCCCTGACTAATTGGGTTTGCACTAGGAAGGATAGTGCTCCGTGTGGGATAGGATAGGGAAATGGATAGGCAGGGATAAGGAAGTTCTGTAGAGAGTGCTTGTGTAAAGGGAATAGGTAGGGAATGGAAGGGTGAGGTATGTGTGCTGTAAGAGATAGGAAGAATAGACGGCATAGGCTATCCTTACTGGATAGAGAAGGATAGGTTTTGCCCTGTTGATTGTGAACGTGATAGGTTACATCAGAGAGATAATAATAATAATAATAACAATAATAATAATAATAATAATTATTATTATTACTTGCTAAGCTACAACCCTAGTTGGAAAAGCATGATGCTATCAGCCCAGAGGCCCAAACAGGTAAAATAGCTCAGCAAGGAAAGGAAACAAGGAAAGATAAGATATTCTAAGAACAGTAACAACATTAAAATAAATATTTCCTATATAAACTATGAAAACTTTAACAAAACAAGAGGAAGACAAATAAGATAGAATAGTGTAACCAAGTTTACCCTCAAGCAAGAGATTTGTCATATCAGCGTGATAATAATGTGAGAGATGTGTTATATAAGGAAATTATGCTAATTGGGAATAACATTTTCCTGCTAATGAAATTAATAAGTTTGTGTGGGTTTGGGGCAGTGAAATGAGGAGATCCCTTCTTAGGCTATGAAAAATCTTGAGTTTGCGTGAATAATTGAATGGACAATTTGACTAAAGAATGTGTAGGAGAGAAGAATGGGAGGCTTAATGTGGATAAGGGGAATAGATATAAGATAAAGAAGGGATAGAGAGAGGGTACGAGGTTAGGAACAGTGGCACTCCAGCAAAGGGGAGGCCCAAAAGTTAGTGAAAACTTGGCTAATTGTTAATGCCTTATTATTATTATTATTATTAAATGCTAAGCTACAACCCTAGTTGGAAAAGCAGGATGCTATAAGCCCAGGAGCCCCAACAGGGAAAATAGCCCAGTGAGGAAAGGAAATAAGGAAATAAGGAAAAATAGAACATTTTAGGAATAGTAACAATATTAAAATAAATATTTCCTATTTAAACTATAAAAACTTTAACAGAACAAGAGGAAGAGAAACTATATAGAAAAGTGTGCCCAAGTGTACCCTCAAGCAAGAGAACTCTAACCCAAGGCAGTGTAAGGCCATGGTACAGAGGCTATGGCACTACCCAAGAATAGAGAACAATGGTTTGATTTTGGAGTGTCCTTCTCCTAGAAGAGCTGCTTACCATAGCTACAGAGTCTCTTCTACCCTTACCAAGAGGAAAGTAGCCACTGAACAATTACAGTGCAGTAGTTAACCCCTTGGGTGAAGAAGAATTGTCTAGTAATCACAGTGTTGTCAGGTGTATGAGGACAGAGGAGAATCTGTAAAGGATAGGCCAGACTATTCAGTGTCTGTGTAGGCAAAGGGAAAGAACCGTAACCAGAGAGAAGGGTCCTATGTAGTACTGTCAGGCCAGTCAAAGGACCCCATAACTCTCTAGCGGTAGTATCTCAACGGGCGGCTGATGCCCAGGCCAACCTACTACCTACCTTAGATTCGCACCTAGGCCTATGGCACTGCCGTCTGTATTGAGACGGCAATGCCTATTTTAGTGTAAATGTGAATAGCAATTTTGCACAGACTTATTCATAGGGTAAAGTTGTAGACTGTGTAGGAGAATAAAGGAAAGTTTTTAATATAGTAGAAAAGAGCATAATAGATGAATTTGAAGTGTATTAACTTTATGGTTTATCTGTGTAGGCTACAGCTGTAATACAGTGTCTTTGTCGCTATATTTGAATTGTCTCTTTATGTAACCTATTATGTTTTGTGTTTTCTTTGCAGCTTTTATGCTCTGTTTGGTGAACTTCAAATCCTTGCTGATGATAATACCAGAGAGAGAGAGAGAGTGAGTGTGTGTGTGTGTGTAGGAGGCCCACGAGAGATAATATATATAGTATATCTATCAATTTTTATGATTTTCTCCAAAACACCACCTAGTTCTTACACCCTCCCCCAAACTCTATACTGAGAGAGAGAGAGAGAGAGAGAGAGAGTGTAGGAGGCCCACGAGAGATAATATATATAGTATATCTATCAATTTTTATGATTTTCTCCAAAACACCACCTAGTTCTTACACCCTCCCCCAAACTCTATACTGAGAGAGAGAGAGAGAGAGAGAGAGAGAGAGAGAGAGAGAGAGAGAGAGAGAGAGAGAGAGAGAGAGAACACCTGAATGAACTATATACTATATTTTGATATCTGTATATTCATGCGACATCTGTTAAGACTTAGGGAATGTAATAATTGATAGTTGGATCTCTCTCTCTCTCCCTCTCTCTCTCTCTCTCTCTCTCTCTCTCAACCCATATTCGACTAATGAAATTCTTAACAAAAGCTTACATTTGATGAATGGATACAAATTTACCAAAAAAGTTGGCCTACACTTACTATTATTATTAGCTAAACTACAACCCTAGTTGGAATAGCAGGATGCTATAAGCCCAAGGGCTCCAACAAGGAAAATTACTCCTGTGAGGAAAGGAGATAATGAAATAGATAAATGATATGAGAAATAACGAACAATTAAAAAAGTGACATCTAAACGTATTTTAATTATAAACTATAAAAAGACTTAGGTCAGTCTGTTCAACATAAAAACATATTTAAATTCCTGTCATGAATGGCAGAGGCAAGGGACAGTGACTTTGCCCTATCATACAGAACAATGCCCTACATACTGACCATATAACATCTGATTAGCGCCCATGCCCCCTTTCCACCCAAGCTAAGAACAAAGAGGGCCAGGCAATGGTTACTGATGACTCAGCAGATAGACCTATAGGTTCCCCCAAACCCACCATCCCTAGTCCACAAGGAAGGCAAGGTTGCAATGACCAAAGGAACTGACAATTTTGATCGGGACTCGAACCCTAGTCCAGCAGAACACCAGGAGCGTTTCCGATAGGTGACTGCAACCCTTATTTAGCAAATTGACGTGAATTAATTTCTGTTTTAGAAAAAGTCATTATTTCCTTCAAAGTAAGATCATGACCAACAGGTGGTTTGGCGTCTAGATGGTATGTTGGCCAGGCCACTATCCATCCGTTGAGATACCACCGCTACTGAGTTATGGGGTCCTTTGTCTGGCTAGACAGTACTACATTGGATCCCTCTCAGGTTACGGCTCATTTTCCCTTTGCCTACACATTCACCGAATAGTCTGGCCTATTCTATACACATTTTCCTTTGTCCTCATACACCTGACAACACTGAAATTACCAAACAATTCTTATTCATCCAAGGAGTTAACTACTGCACTGTAATTGTTCCTCTTGGTAAGGGTAGAAGAGAGACTTTAGCTATAGTAAACAGCTCTTCTAGGAGGACACTCCAAAATCAAACCATTGTTCTCTAGTCTTGGGTAGCGCCATAACCTCTGTACCATGGTCTTGCAATATTCTATCTAATTTCTCTTCCTCTTGTTATTTTGAAGGTTTTATAGTTTATACAGTATATGAAAGATTTATTTCAACGTTATTATTCTTTTCCTTTATTTCATTTCCTCACTTGGATATTTTTCTTGTTGGAGCCCTTGGGCTTATAGCATCCTACGGATGTAGCTTAGAGGAGTAGTAGAGGAGAGGGTGTTCTCCCAACTCGAGTGCCCCCTCGCTTATTTCCGTTATATTGACGACACTTTCGTCAAAGCTACTTCCACCCAAGCCATCGAGAACCTAAGGAGGATCTTTGAGGACAACAGCGTCCTCCACTTCACCCTTGAGAACAGCGTCGACAACAGCCTCCCGTTCCTGGACGTCTTGATTTCTTCCACCAACGAGGGATTCCAGACCACCGTCTACACTAAGCCCACAAATCTCGGCATGTGTTTAAATGGCGAAAGTGAATGTCCTGCCCGCTACAGGGCCTCGACCATCAAAGCCTTTGTACGTAGGGCCTTGTCACACTGCTCGTCATGGATTGACACCCACAAGGAGCTGGAAAGGGCCGCACAGGTCCTCATCAACAACGGCTACAGCAACAAGCAAGTCCAGCGTGAAGTGAGGACAGCTATAGACAAGTGGTATGGGTCCTCTGCGGTGGAAGGGTCTGACAGCGCCAGCCAGGGGCCCGACAGCACTAGAGATGGGACCAACAACCCCACCAACGGATCTAGAGACATCAAGCTTTACTACAAAGGCCTCATGCACTCAGAATATCAGCGGGATGAGAAGGCCATTAAAGACATCATCACTAACAACGTGTCACCCACTGATGAGACCACGAAAGTGAAACTCATCATATATTACCAGACTGAAAAAACCCGCACCTTGATCATGAGAAACAATCCAGTGCCCCCTGAGAAAGATCCTCTGAAGAACACAAATGTAGTCTACTCTTACCAATGCCCAGTCTGAGGATGCCCCAGCAAATACATAGGTATGACTATGAAACTTTCGAAAAGGATTTCGTGCCATGTCCAGCAAGGTGTTATAAGAAATCATGCTCTACAGCGACATAACACCCAAATTAACCGGGCAGACATCGTTGCCAATACCAAAATTATCGGCAGCACCCCTGACAGCAGGGCCTACGAATATTGGAAGCTCTGTTAATCCAGAACGAGAAACCAGCGTTGAATACGACCCAAGAGATGTTCCTCCTACCATCCTGTCGACGTACCAACGCTAGGAACCAAGAACAAGACCCCCAGAACGATGACAACCCCGATCCTGACACCCCCACAAATGGAGAAATCGTCTGGCCGAATGCCGATTTTGGCGGCGAACATGCTCTGGAATTCCAGTCTGCTGAGCGTAGGAATGGGCTGCCTGACTTTGATCCCGTCTCGGCGCGCGTCTCAGCCAATCAGGGAGCTCGGATACCTCTCTCAGCCCAGTCCACTGAGCGAGAGAGGAGACTGCCTGACTTTACGGCTGGCTCGGCGCGCGTCTTGACCAATCAGGATTCAGAATTCCTTCCTACCTCTCAACCTGGGAGGCAGAGCCAAGCTCGTCGTACATCTATCTGCCACCCGAGCTTATAACCTCCGATCGACCAATCAAAATTCGAGGCCCCTCTCTACGAACCAGAGCCGGGATATATAAGGACCCAGATCCAGCCAGAGCCTCACTTCTCGCCTGAAGACGGAGCAAGCAGTTCCGAAACGCGTCGCACTCCACTCTTGAGTTTACCTGTTGTAATTATCGAGTATTACTTGTACCTGTATTAATTACATCCAGCCTTAACCTGAATTGTATCCTTCACCCACCTGATGACCTTCGCCATCTTGCTAGCTGAATGTAGCAACCCTGAAAAGAGAATTGTCCGTAGAATCGAGAAATTGGACAAGAAATTGAATTCTGTCGATGCAGCCATAGTATTCAGCTCCACCTGTTTGAAGGAGGGTCTCCTACCAAGAAATAATAATAATAATAATAACAATAATAATAATACCCAGAAGGTCTTGGTGGCTAAGTCACAAGGTTTACGGAACATGACTTGTGCCAGGGAACATTTTAGTAATGAAATAACATACCAGGGTTATAAATGTAAAGTTTGTTTGGATGTAGAGAGAGAGAGAGAGAGAGAGAGAGAGAGAGAGAGAGGAATATGGCATGCAAATATGTATTGAAAAATTAAATAAGAAAAGTCAAAATCGATTATTACATAATGAGACTCTTCTGCATTTACGATGGAAAAGTAATTTTAAAGGCTCGGCTCTCGCTCTCAGTCATGAGAGAAAAAAAAATCAGTCTGTACAATAACAGGCTAATGTTCACAGCCTAAATACATTTCCCAGTATCACTAAATAATATTCCTATAGAACTATGGATTTTCCTTATCTTTATAATTTTGCCGAGACACTGATCAGACCGAAGGGGTGAACACCCCAGCACCTAGACCGAACCGAGACTGAACCGAGTGTGAATCAACACTAAGCCTTCAAAATATCCTTTTCTAGGATTCAAATCATAATTATCATTATTACAAGCTAAGCCAAGCTACAACCCAAGTTGGAAAAGCAGGATGCTATAAGCCTAAGGACTCTCATATATTCTCATAGGGTCAATTTCCTTTGATCTATGTTTGAAACGTTCCTGTAGGCCAGTATATATAACAAATGCAGTTGTTTCTAGTCCACTTCAGGACAATGGGCGCAGACATGTCCTTAATCATGTCTGGGTTTTGGACATTTTCTTCACCCCAATGGCCACCGCGGATTGGTGATGGTGGGAGACTGAAGCCTGATATTACTATTCCTAAATCAGAATGAGATAAAATACATTTCAGAACAGAATATCATTTTGGATCTAGAAAACAACATTTTGTTGTATGGTAGGAGAGAGAGAGAGAGAGAGAGAGAGAGAGAGAGAGAGAGAGAGAGAGATAGCTGCAGAGAAAACCCCGTTATAGTGTCCACTAGCATTGGTGTGAACTAAAGCCCGCTATAATGTTAACTCATATCCTTTGAATATGAATTTGAAATATGTTTTCCTTCGTGTTCAGTGTTTATCTATATAATAATAATAATTATTATTATTATTGTTAATAATATTATTAATTGTTGTCATTTGGGTTAAAATTATTTAAAAAATACCTAATAATTGGCAGTTGAATCGGTAGAACTTAAAAAGTTCAAACTTGCAGCAAATCTTCTTATGATGAACAGACTGACATAAACCTTTTTATAGTTTATATATGAAATATATGTTTTGAAGTTGTTACTGTTTTTATAATGTTTTATTTGATTGTTCATCATTTCTCAAATCGTTTATTTATTTCCTTATTTCCTTTCCTCACTGAGCTATTTTTCCCTGTTGGATCCCTTAGGTACAGTACAGTATATCAGTTTTTGTTAGGCCGAGGAAAACTGAGGAAACACTAGGCGCAGCGCAATATATATATATATATATATATATATATATATATATATATATATATATATATATATATATATTGATCATAAACTCACTAACACTTCTGTTTCCATACCTACTGTAGCTTTGGTTGGTTGTAAGTTTATTTACACATTAAAAAAAATGTTATGTCTTAAGAGCTAAAGAACATCTTTCAACCATTCCCTATTATGATTAATTTAACAATAGGAATAATAAGAATTATTATACAACCTTTTTTTCCAATTTGTTATCATAATGGTCAAGCTTAGCGTATGTATGTATGTATGTATGTATGTATGTATGCATTTCGAATCCTCCACCACCTAACTGATGTGTTTGTGTGTTTATATGGAAACTAAACAGATAGTGTTCAATGGCAGTAAAAATGGAATATACTTTGCAGGACAAAGGCCTCAGACATGTCCTTATTCATATTTTGGGGGTGACCAGTTTTCATCACCACGTGGATGAGTCCGGATTAGTGATGGTGGGAGACTTTAATCTGCTCGCGCACTGCAAACCAACCTAGTATAGGTGGCCAAGACTTAGTACAGCTTTGCTGATCATGGCTATAAATTTCATCTTGATTTTAGAAAGGGGAACCAGCTCGCCTACCATTCCAGCCACCTTTAAAACATAAATAGAAATTTACAGGTTCAACAAATCAAGTACCAATTGACCACTGAAAATGAAACGCCATCAATTGTAATGGGCTCAAACTACACTCTCTAGTCTCACCCAAAAAATGACTCACCCCTAACAGCCTCCCCACACACACACGCACCCCCATGCAACTCCCCAACAATTTCCTAGACTATAAAATTTTGGTCCCTCCAACACCTTTACTCTTCTGTTACATTATATTTATTCACATTTGCTTCTTTTATATATATATATATATATATATATATATATATATATATATATATATATATATATATATATATACACACACATATATATATATATATATATATATATATATATATATATATATATATATATATATATATATATATATATATATATATATATATACTGTATGTGTGTGCATACGGAGAGAGAGAGAGAGAGAGAGAGAGAGAGAGAGAGAGAGAGAGAGAGAGAGAGAGAGAGAGCTAATTTTTTCTACCACCTCAACAGTATTGTGCAATGTGGCAACTCGTACGTAGCTGTCAGTCGCTCCTCTCTCAATTCTGGCAGCGTGCTAAGCAAGTCCAAGTTAACTCCGCCTTTTCTATTACTATGATCTCCCCTGTCAATCATATTTCTCATGAATGCTGAAATGTTCATTCAGAAGTATATCATAATTCCTTGTCTAACTATGAAGCGACCTATAACATCACTTATATGATTTATCTATTGCTGAAAACGTCGATATGCGAAATAAATACCGACCTTGCAACTAAGATGCAAGAGGCAGATCAAGTCTCTATGTTGCCGCCTTCAGCTTCACAAATGATTCAATACGAAATCCCATTGGTCGAGAGATATTTATGCTAGCTAGCCAATGGCAGTTCACAACGCCATTCAATGCTAAGAGACGTTACGTAGAAGAACAAGAACATAACCATGTTCCGTAAAGTTTCAAATAACAATATATACACCTATTATTATTATTATTATTATTATTATTATTACTTGCTAAGCTACAACTCTAGTTGGAAAAGCAGGATGCTATAAGCCCAGGGGCCCTAACTGGGAAAATAGCCCAGTGAGAAAGGGAAACAAGGAAAAGTAAAACATTTCAAGAACAGTAACATTGAAAAAAATATTTCCTATATAAACTATAAAAACTTTAACAAAACAAGAGGAAAAGAAATTAGATAGAACAGCGAGCCACAATGTATCTTCAAGCAAGAGAACTCTAACCCAAGACACTGGAAGGCCATAGTACAGAGAGTATAGCACTATCTAAGACTGGAGAACAATGGTTTGATCTTGGAGTGTCCTTCTCCTGGAAGAGCTGCTTACCATAGCTAAAGAGTCTCTCCTAATATATTCTAAAATACACAATTCAACCCTAAAATCTGCGCGTCCCAGACCAAGATAAAAAACATAAGTTTTCATTTGGCACGTATAATCATTTTATCCGAGAAATAAAGAATAAATAAAAGTATAGACAATGTCGAGAGACCAAAACACATCTTAACGCTGCCTTGTAGTTTGGCCTGATAAGAGAAAAACTATGAATTCATATAAAGTACAGCCAAGCCACCTCTAATGTATATTGTCCTGCCACCTTGTAGCAGCTGTCCAGGACCCTGATATCATCTATACTGATGGTCAAGAAACATTGCCCCCATGCAACTTGTACAAATGCTGTAGATAATAGTTGAGACTCTTTGGCTATGGTAAGCAGCTCTTCTAGGAGAAGGACACTTCAAAATCAAACCATTCTTCTCTAGTCTTAGGTAGTGACACTGTCTTGAGTTGGAGTTCCTTTGCTTGAGGGTACACTCGGGCACACTATTCCATCTACTTTCTCTTTCATAGTTTATATATGAAAGATTTATTTCAATATTGCTACTGTTCTTAGAATATTTTATCTTAATTGTTTATTACTATTCTTTAAGGTAATTTAGTTCCTTATTTCCTTCCCTCACTTCGCTATTTTTCCCTGTTGGGACCCTTGGAGTTTTAGCATCTTGCTTTACCAACTAGGGTTGTTAGTTAGTTAATAATAATAAAAATAATAATAATAATGATAATAATTGTAAGTAATTTAGTTGAAAATCAAATGCCATTTAAAATTCTGAGGTCTAAAGGCATTTTACACTGATTATGAAGATTATTCACACACACAAACATATATATATATACACTATATATATATATATATATATATATATATATATATATATATATAAGTGTGTGTGTGTGTGTGTTTTTCTTAACCTAGAAATTACATACTGCACTCTACTGCCTTTTACTCTGTGCAATGGAGACACTAGCAACTCTCTCTCTCTCTCTCTCTCTCTCTCTCTCTCTCTCTCTCTCTCCGGTCCTGATTACGAACTTTTGCTAACAATCTCTCTAATGCAAACTAACAGTATCCTTCTATATTCCTCTATACCTTTCACACATCTAAATCATTCTCGTCACCCTAGTCCTTTTCATTCCATTATATTTATGACTCCTCTTGTTTTTATTCCTTTTCCTTATTCTGTTTATTCAGGGGGCCTCGTTCCTCCCTTCACCAGGCCTCCAGAATCTATTTTTAGCCACTGCTACCTCAACACTCCTCTATTCAACTGCGTCATAATCTCTCTCTCTCTCTCTCTCTCT
Source organism: Palaemon carinicauda (assembly GCF_036898095.1). NCBI lineage: Eukaryota > Metazoa > Arthropoda > Malacostraca > Decapoda > Palaemonidae > Palaemon > Palaemon carinicauda. The sequence goes on from NC_090727.1 coordinate 42,719,533, forward strand.
CTCTCTCTCTCTCTCTCTCTCTCTCTCTCTCTCTCTCTCTCATACAAGATTGCAAATACGTGGAATAGACTTCCAGCGGATGTAGTGAACAGTAACACTTACGTAAACGAGTTCAAGAATAAGTTAGGCAAGATCATAAAAACTCTCTAAATGCTTAATTATTATTATTATTACTATTACTATTATTATTATCATTATTACTAGCCAAGCTACAACCCTAGTTGGAAAAGAAAGATGCTATAAGCCCAAGGGCTCCAACAGGGAAAAATAGCCCAGTGAGGAAAGGAAATAAGGAAATAAATAAATGATGAGAATAAATTAACAATATATCATTCTGAAAATCGCTCTACCAAAGGGCAAATTAATGGAGTTTCAGCGGATTATTATTATCTAAGCTACAACCCTAGTTCGAAAAGTAGGATGCTATAAGCCCAGGGATCCCAACGGGGAAAATAGCCCAGAGAGGAATGAAAATGAGGAAAAATGAAATATTTTAAGAACCGTAACATTAAAATAAAAACTCTAGCAAAACAAGAGGAAGAAAAATTAGAGAATAGTGTGTCAAAGTGTATCCTCAAGCAAGAGAACCAAATAGTCTGTGACAAGAATCTCTCTCTCTCTCTCTCTCTCTCTCTCCTTAACTATTAACATTTATACTGTTTATGCTATAAAATTTTTCCCTTACCGAGTTCTACTTAGCAGGAATTACTGCTATACCTCTTCCTCTCCAACTTTACTCTCCTTAAAATACTCTATTTTACATTGTTTCCTTTCCTCACCGGGCTATTTTCCCTGTTGGAGCCCCTGGCCTTGTAGCATCCTGCTTTTCCAACTAGAGTTGTAGCTTAGCAAGTAATAATAATAATAATAATAATAATAACTTCATCATTATTCATTCAATATCATCTCCTCCAACGCTTATTGACGCGAAGGGCCTCGGTTAGATTCTCTCCATCCATCTCCCACTTCACGTTTCATAGTCCTCAGCCATGTAGGCCTGGGTTTTCCTGCTTTTATTAGGAGATGTATATTGACAAATAGGTTATCTTTCATCCCTTTACCCTCAACCACCTATAAATAAATAAATACTGCTGAATATCCTTTATCCCTTTATCCTTCATAGCCTACTATCCCAAAGGAAACCTTGAAAATGATTAAAATTAAATAGAAAATATTATGTATTAATATTAGATTTGAATAATATTTTGTTTTAAAAGTATGTGTTATACCCACACTTGTAGTACAACAACAACAACAACAACAACAACAAAGAGTCTCCTCTCAACTCTAGCAGCGGGCCAGACGATAAAGTAGTATCCCCGTTATGCGAGTCGAAGTTAACTCCGCCTTCCCCATTGCAATGTTTCTTCCCAGTCACTCATATTTCTCACGATTGCTGCAATATTCATTTAGAAATATATTTATAATAGAAACCCTCCTCTAAGTTATAAATATGACGAATTATCTTATCACTTATAAGATTTATTTATTGCTAAAAATGTCAATATTCGAGAAAATAGCGACCGTGCAACCTAAGATGCAAGAGGCAGATCAAGTGTCAATGTTGCCGCCCTCAACATCCCAAATGATTCAAAACTAACTCCCATTGGTCGAGAGTTACCTATACTAGCTAGCCAACGGAAGGGCACAACGCCATCCACCGCTTAGAGACGATATGGTGACGTACGTTCAGCCCATAAACCATTGAGAGAGAGAGAGAGAGAGAGAGAGAGAGAGAGAGAGAGAGAGAGAGAGAGAGAATCTTTTCATGATCCGTGCAAGTTGGTGCAACTGACTCCATTGTACAGAGTAAAGGCAGTGCAGCATATATTTGCCAGGGTGTAAAACAATATATATATATATATATATATATATATATATATATATATATATATATATATGTATATATATATATATATATATATATATATATATATATATATATCACTGACAAATGTCTTTAGATCTTAGAAATTTCAATGGCTAATTGCACTAGAAGAGTTGGAAGACCCAGGCCTACATGGCTGAGAACTAAGAAGCGTGAATAGATGATGAATGAAGAAGTAGGTTTTTGGTTCTTTGCCTTTTTGTTTAGCCATCAGTTAAAGAATTAGATTCTAGTTTAGGAGAATCAGTTTCATCACCCATAAGATAAAGAGCGAAATATTGATATGGTGAAGTACAGCTATAGTTTAACAGAATGTAGTTTAATCTCCTGGGCTGTTTAATAATTACAAACGAAATTTAATAATTACAAAAACAATTTATTCGAATAAGATCATTTTATACTCGAAAATTTACGATAAGCAGAATCAAACCATAAAGAAATAATGAATCTAGTATGTAAGGGCCTGAGAATACCACAGCTTTGCTGATCATAAAACATAAACCCTTTCACCACGTTAAGGAACCCAAACAGTATACAGTGTAATATATATATATATATATATATATATATATATATATATATACATATATATATATATATATATATATATATATATATATATATATATATATATATAGTTCCTCTTAAGTAAAAGTGTATGAAATCAGTTTTGCATTTCCAAGTTCTGGTCATAATTAGATTATTAAAAACACTCATTTTGGTACAGCTAGAGTTTCCTAATAAATATTCTTCAGCTATAACCTGTGATAAACTTTTTGTAGTTTGATAAAAGACCTATAATTGATGCGAGCTTATTCAGCAGGTCAAACATGATTAACACATTGTCATACACCAGAATTCGCTCGACTAATGTCACTTCGAGAGAGAGAGAGAGAGAGAGAGAGAGAGAGAGAGAGAGAGAGAGAGAGATTCGTATTATGGCTATAACTATAAATACAAACTAAATCACTGTAAAAATATATATGAGAAAAGTCAAACAAGCAGAGGCAGTATTGAAAATCATGATAAAATATATTAAATCCTGCTAAGATTAACAGTACATCCTCACAACCCACTGTGGGTAAAAGCGAGACAGTATCCCCACAGGCAGAACTACCCACAGGAGGTCCTACACTCAAGATAGGGAATAATCAAATAATAATAATAATAATAATAATAACAATAATATACTGCCTCTACAAACACCAGCTCTATATCACTAAACTCGAGTTAAAAAGGAATATGTGGATTACAAAAGTCGTTATCATTAAACATAAATAAAAATTATCTCTAAGCTGTGTCCCATGGGAACACATTCGTGCCCAGATATTCATAATAGTTATCATCAATATAATATAAGATAGTTTTTATTCACAACGAAATCAAATGGATCGTATTCCTGTCTCCTGAAAGAGTTATATCTTACCAACTAGTACCAAGTTAATAAACGAAGGTATATTTATAATAATTTTCTCTATAATCATTAACGAAAATCTTCGAAACCCACACTAAAACCTCTATAAACTGATATGAAATTAATCTAAAAGGCTAAACAATAACAGGCGTAAATAAACCGCAAAAACCTTATTTACATAAGCGGTTGACGAGAGCAGCTAGCACACACAAACTCGTCAACAGTCTGCAAGCAACTAACCCACCCCTCACTCCCTGTCTGACCGCCTGAGTCCCTAGTCCCTCCACGGTTCCACCTCCTCTGAGCAAAGACAATACACGAAAGATGGGAAGCTCCAGCCACAGCCGCATCGGCCGCCTACAAATTAGTACCCGGCATGAAATGAAGATGGCGGTAGCATTGCACCTCCCTACATCGTCTGTTTGTTTACAAAGCGGGGCATTCAATTTCAATCATGAATGGGCGTAGCCATCATCACCCGTGTGTGTGGATTGCAATAGGACGAAAAATGATTTTCCCCATCTGATTTTTCATGCTTTTCCTCAGAATAAAGAAAGGTAATAAAATCATTACATCTGTTACTAAGTACATGATGACTTTTAGAGAAAATGAAGAAATAAAATAGACCAAAGTAAAATTAATGTCGGTGCAGTGTTATTCCGAAATAAATATTGGAAAATATTTACAATACGATGGACGCCTCTAAGCGGAAAGAAAATGTATTTATATGTGATTTTCGACGAGAAAAAAATATGGTATTTTTTTACTTATGGACATTAATTGCTTTCAACATAAAATATAGATTTTTCTGTTGTATTATGATGTGATTTGAATGATTTTGAGGTTCATTTCCATTGCAAATGAATACTTATCCTTCCACTACCCCTCCCCCTATAGATAACAATCTGGGGGAACCTCCTTTGGAAGCGGGGTTTTGGGTGGGCGAGACAAAGTAGGTAAAAACAGTGCAAAATAGAGGAAAAAACCTAAATATAACACTCAAACATATAAAAATGGACCGGTAAACAGATATATACTGAATTCGAAATACATAAAAACACTGGAAATGGGAAAACCCAAGCCAAGAATTTTACATGAGAAAATGGCATACAAATGCACTATATGACCAGTTATTGCACGTCACATTGTAGTTGTCCACTAACCTAACCTAACGTTTTACTAGATTTGTATAAGAATTAGGTTACCTTATTAATGTCCATAACTAAAATAATACCAAAAATATTCTTGCCATTTGAAACCCCAACAACCAACCTAACCTTCCTGGTAGTGTACATCAGTAGCCTAATCAGGGCAACAGTAAACCTAACCATATCAGCAGTACCATAACCATGCTAACAGTTACCTAACCATGTCAACAGTAATTTGCAATGGAAATGAAGCTATCTTGCAAAAGCATATAAAAATCAATTAGAAAAACTATATTTTCTAGTCACTGAGAGACGTCAACTATATTTAAAAAAAATACCTCAAAGTTATATTTGCTTATCTTGAAAATCTCTAGAAATATGAAATAAACACACCAATTCCTAGCACTGTCATACAATTCGTGAATATTGAGTTTCCATGGCTTTTCCAGATAGGCTACTCACAGCAACTTTGATATACTGTATATATATACAGTACTGTAGTTATGTTATATCCTCAGCAGCTTACCCTTGGGTTGTAGTTATAAGTGTTTACCTTAATTTTTCATTAATAAGCAATTATTTAGCAAACCAAATTGTTTCATCAGGAAGGATGGATCTTGTGGGAGCATTCATATGGGAGAGCATAAGTAGGTTACTTAAGTTAGAGTGTTTTATTTTAATTTCAAGTTCACTAACCTTTTAATCTATGATTGAATTTTCTTATATGTACGGATAAAAGCATTCAAAATAAAAAAAAAAATACATGCAAACCAGCATATCTGCTCCCACAAGATCCATTCTTACCGTTTCATCAATGTTTCTGCATTATATGCTCATAATTGTTCAATTTTTAAAATGAAATCTTGTAATTGGTACCAACACCCCGCATAGTATTCCAAAGTAAATTTACCATTTGGCAGCAAATGTACGCAGTAATACAGTAGTAATAAATTGGCAAAACAAGTTGTGAAAACCTATGATATTTGCTTGTACTGTACATGATGCAAAAAGAGACATGGTTCAAGTCAATTAGAATAATTGTTTCAATTTTTTTTAGGAATGTGCATGCTTCTTGCAGAAAATGACATTTTACTAGAAAATACCAGGCAGAAGTGTTGGTTATATTACCTTCATAAAAGGGTGCCAATTGAATATGCATTTTTGCGAACTCCCACAATTGGGCTAAGAGATTTTAATAAATTGTTATAAATAGGTTCTGACTTTATCAAGAGCTTAATAAATAATCATAAAGTATAATAAACTGTATTCATTCATCTAGGTTCTTAGATTTGTCTGACACACATATATTGTTTTATGTACAGTATATAATATTTTAGGAATAAGTACCTAAATATCAGATATATAATTATTAAGAAATACTGTATATTGTAACTTCCCTTAGACATGGATTTCAACATCCCTCAAATGACAAATGATGAATTGCCACCCTGCTTCATAATATCTATGTCTATGTATTTGCATATGCCTACAGTGGATTAGAGTTCTCAATATCAAATGTCTTCTTGATAAAAGTAAAAAATATGTAAACAACTGTTGTAGAGTATGCAGTCTTCACTTTTCTTGCAAGAACTATGTGACTCCAGATTCCTCAAGACTCACTAAAAATGCATGCAGGTGTGGATGAATATGTTATTGCTATAACATAAAGACGTTGTTATATACTGTAATTTGTTTTATAATACATTTTTATAGCACAGTATTATGGACTGAAAATGTTAGTTATACTAATAACTCTTTCCCACTTTCACAGGTAATCCAAATGATACATCTGCAGTACCAGCAATAACATACAACTCTGAGTGTAGTACTGCAACATTTGAAAGCATTTTTGAAAAATCTGGCACAGGTACAGTTCAGTTTGTAGTTTTGGAATCTAATTGTTTTGGTGTAATGACTTCTCTGTGGTTTGTTTCCTATTTGATTTGTGACGTCAATTTTTATTTGCTTTTTATGAAAATTAAGTTAAACCTAGATTTTTGCTTATACAGTATTCTATAAAATACAGCATTGCATTTGTTATAAAAGGATACATTACTTTTATTACTTTATTGTTGTACTTTTCTTAGTTTTATTAACTAATATTGCTTAACCATTGTCTAATCAGCATGCAAGTTAGGTCAGCTTTTTCATTTTGATTTCATATTATTGGTTTTGATTATCCCATTCTTTGTTTGCTATTAAATTCTGATATATGCATGTTTTGTTTGCATGACTTGTATGACTATTGCATGCAAATGAAGCATGTGCCATTTCTTTTACTTTGTTTATGTTCTTTGCTAGAACATTTGTGTACAGTCGCTTAGGTATGTACAGTATACAATCATGAGCACAAACCCCCCAAAAGGGAAAATAGTTACTGTATACTACAGTATATTGGTGAAATAATAAGACAATATGAGACTAATTTTGTTTCATTCTAACTGTCCTCTTAATTTTAGATAAAGCTACTTAGCAATTAATGTTACATTAACTGAAGGATTTTATTTAATGATTCAGAAATGCCTAATATATAAGTCATAAGCTATGAAAGAGCCCTATAATCATGTTAACAAGCAATATTAATCGATTTAGTATTCAGTAATTAATAAAATGAAGTTTACTGCAGCATAAGAATAAATATTAACATTTAAATAAGCCGCGCTACGCCACAGCCGAGTTTTAGTTGAGGGCATGATTAATAGATGGCGCGCATTCTGACGGGTTGGATGATGTTTTTCTTAATGGTATTAATAGTCAGTTTCCCATCCTTCGTGTATTGTCTTTGTCCTCTGAGCAGCAGCAGCAGCAGCGCCGAAGTCTTCGCTTACACTCACTCTCCTACCCGGGGACCCTCCCCCAGGAAGGGACCCACCACCACCCTAGACCTCTCTACTCTGGCTCGTTGCCAAGCTGTTCTTTCTTCGTTTATTCTTGTTTGAGTTTTCTAATTCTCTTGCTATGTCGGGCTCATGTTATTATTATTATTATTACTAGCTAAGCTACAAACCTAGTTGTAAAAGCAGGATGCTATTAGCCTATGGGCCCCAACAGGGAAAAATAGCCCAATGAGAGATGGAAATAAGGAATTGATTAAACGATATAAGAAGTAATGAACAATTGAAATAAAATATTTGAAAAACATTAACGTTAAAACAAGAAATTTCATATAAAAACTATAAGGAGATTTATGTCAGCCTGTTCAATATAAAAAACATTTGTTGCAAGTTTGAACTTTTGAAGTTCTACCGATTCAACTACCCGATTAGGAAGATCATTCCACAACTTGGTCACAGCAGGAATAAAACTTCTAGAATACTGTGTAGTATTGAGTATTGACAATCAAATATATATATATATATATATATATATATATATATATATATATATATATATATATATATATACACGTAAACTATGGTTAATATTAGACTTAAAAATATCTCACGCATTGAAAAATAAGTATCATAAAAGATAGAATAATACAAATGCATATTCTTTGCATTAACCAACAAGGGTATATACATCAACATGGTCTTCCATTGCCTTGGGTTAGAGTTCTCTTGCTTGAGGGTACACTCAGGCGCACTATTCTATCCGTGTCCTTATTTCCTTTCCTCACTGGGCTATTTTCCCTGTTGGAGGCCTTGGGCTTAATGTATTCTGCTTTTCAGACTAGGGTCGTAGCTTAGCTAATAATAATAATAATAATAATAATAATAATAATAATAATAATAATAATAATAATAATAATAACAACATAAGCCCGACAGAGCAAGAGAATTAGAATAATAAAACAAATAAACAGAACAACAACAACAACAATAATAAGTGCCTTTGAACGTTGATAGAAAGAGAGAGAGAGAGAGAGAGAGAGAGAGAGAGAGAGAGACTTGGTTTTCAAATTGTAAAAGTAAATACTGTAATAAAACAAATCTATATACAATGACATTTCCAATACGTTGATGGAAGTGTGATTTGTGTAAAAGCAATTTGCTTTCATTCAAAGAAAAAAACAATAAAGTTGTATGACTCCTGGTTACTAAAAATAGTCAAAATAGTTATTTCATCTCTCTCTCTCTCTCTCTCTCTCTCTCTCTCTCTCTCTCTCTCTCTCTCTCTCTCTCTCTCTCTCAACGTTCAAAGACTGCTGGTACAGTACTTATAAAAAGGACTCGACAACATTTCGGCTTAATCTCTGAACGCTAAACAGTATTGGATATTGTATAACAAAGGTAGTAGTACCTGGTAACAAAAAAAAAAAAAAAAAAAAAACCTAGATGGGTATATACTAAGTAGAGAGTATGCCTACACCAAGCCAAGCAGTCCTGTTATGCTCTTCACTCCACTGCTTACTTGTACTTCGATGATGTACAGTATATTGTCTTCAAAATCTAATGGATATGTCCTTGGGTCATTACCCCACATGTCCACCATGTCTAGTTGAAATTGGTGGAGTAGTTTTTCACAAAATAAACTAACAAAATATTTGCTATTTAATTATCATTGCGATTGTTTTTAAAGTACTTCTGCGTACTTTTATTTTGATGTACTTTATCCACAGATTCATCCTTGGCTCATACTCAACATGAATACCAAGTTTGGTCAACATCGGTACGGTAGTTTTTGTGTAAATTGCTCACAAACAAATAAACTAACAAACAGATACGGTTGAATACATACCCTACGCAAAATCTTTGATTCCGACAAGGGCAACAAGGCAAGGTAATCATAGGGTTTGATTTGATAGTGCATTTGGAATCTATAGAATTTAGGCCCTATAGCTTTCAAAAGATTTCAAAATGGAACTACAAGACTGCGCAATGAGCTCCCACTAGACATCAGAAAGACTACTGAAGATATTAAGACTTTCAAGAGGAAACTGAAGACTTTCTTGTTCTCCAAGTGCTTCGATATTGTGGATTTGACAATGAACGAGCAATATGCGATGTCAAATATTGAATGCCTTGCAATGCAAATTATTAAGATAAGGATTAGGATAATGACTAGGATTAGGATTAGGATAAGGATAATGATTAGGATTAGGATTAGGATTAGGATTTTGATTATTATTATTATTATTATTATTATTATTATTATTATTATTATTATTACTAGCTAAGCTACAGCCCTAGTTGGAAAAGCAAACTGCTATAAGCCCAAGGTATCACCAGGGAAAAATAGCCCAGTGAGGAAAGGAAATAAGGCAATAAATAAACGATCTGAGAAAAAATGAACAATTCAAATGAAAATGATTTACGAAAGGTTCTCTAGAGAGTAGGGTTCCCCTGCAGTCCACTTCTGGATCATGAAACGAATAATATATACAAACAGCCAAAACTACAAATCATACACTTTCACTTCACAGTCAAACTCAAGCTTTTAACTAACGCAATAGCTATGATAAGCAGCTCTTCTAAGAGAAGGACACTCCAAAATCATTCTATTCTATTTTATTTCTCTTCCTCTGGTTTTGTTAAATGTTTTTATAGTTTATATAGGAGATATTTACCTTAATATTACTGTTATTAGAATATCCTGTTATTATTATTATTATTATCAACTGCAAAGCTACAACCCTAGTTGGAAAAGCAGGATGCTATAAGCCCAGGGGCCCCAACAGGGAAAATAGCCCAGTGAGGAAAGGAAACAAGGACAAATGAAATATCTTAAGAACAGTAACAA
>NC_090727.1:42735164-42740164 GCF_036898095.1 Palaemon carinicauda
TTAAAGGCCACTCATGAATTGCAGAGACAAGGGACAGGGACAATCCCCTAGCTGGCAAGGCAATGTCCTGGAAGCTGACCATATATACATATGATGAGTTCACCAGAACCATTCTCCACTCGCGGTAGGACCAGGAAAGTCCAGGCAATGAATGCTAATGTCATCAGGTAGACCCATAGGCTCCCCCCGCCCCCACCCCATCCTTAGCTCACAAGGTTGGTGAGGTTGTAGACACAACAAGAAACTATCTAGCTTGAGCGGGATTAAACCCCAGTTCGGCAAATCTCCAGGCAGGGACGTTTCCAATAGGCCACCCCAATCTCTAAAGAAATGTTGGATTGTGACTCTACTGCATTCAAACATGCACGACCACCAACGAACCGAAACACAATCCCCGTCGTGAGTGAAATCTAGGTTTCAATAAACAACAAATGAGCTTATGAAAGGAGACCCTGAATAATAATTCATTTATGCAGCCAATGGAACACCTTAATTTTCCTTTTGTATTACCAGAGGGTTGACGCAAACTAGAGAGGGGAGAAGCACTGGACGTGTTATGTAATTTCCTTAAACCAGCCAATTAAGACTTGAAAGGCCCTCTGTGGCGTCACAAATTGAATATCCCATGTCTTTGAGAGAGAGAGAGAGAGAGAGAGAGAGAGAGAGAGAGAGACTGAAAGTCATATTAGGCATGGTTATAAAAAACTACTCATAATGAGAAGAAACACTCGTGTTGGCTGTCATAGTCTTGTCAGTCAATCTAGAGTAGTTTTATCTCTCAGCTAACCATTTGTATTATTATTATTATTATTATTATTATTGTTATTAGCTAAGCTTCAACAATAACTGGAAAAGCAGGATCCTATGCGCCCAAGAACTCCAACAGGGGAAAATATGCTAGTGAGGCAAGGTAACAATCAAATGAGTAAACTACAAGAGAAATAATAATCAATTGGAATAAAATATTTCATGAACAGCACCAACATTAAAATAGATCTTTCATATATAACCTATGAATTTATATTCTTGTTTTATGATTAATAGGGTTATTAAGTTTAAGCTCAAAAGAACAATTCAATAAATGCCCACTTGCTTACCATTCCAACAGTCAAACCATAATCCAAGATTGTTTTCACCTATATCAAACATTGAAATCATGTTAATACGTCTTTATTTCTCCGGTATGCCATACGTGAGCATGTTGTTACATCTTTATATCTCCGGTACGCCATACGTGAGCATGCTGATACGTCTTCATATCTCCGGTACTCCATTCGTTAGCATGTTGATACGTCTTCATTTCTCCGGTACGCCATACGTTAGCATGTTGATACGTCTTCATATTTCCGGTACGCCATACGTCAGCATGCTGATACGTCTTCATATCTCCGGTACTCCATACGTCAGCATGTTGATACGTCTTCATATTTCCGGTACGCCATACGTGAGCATGTTGTTACATCTTCATATCTCCGGTACGCCATACGTCAGCATGCTGATACGTCTTCATATCTCCGGTACTCCATACGTTAGCATGTTGATACGTCTTCATATTTCCGGTACGCCATACGTGAGCATGTTGTTTACATCTTCATATCTCCGGTACGCCATACGTGAGCATGCTGATACGTCTTCATATCTCCGGTACTCCATACGTTAGCATGTTGATACGTCTTCATTTCTCCGGTACGCCATACGTCAGCATGTTGATATGTCTTCATATCTCCGGTACGCCATACGTGAGCATGCTGATACGTCTTGATATCTCTGGTACGCCATACGTCAGCATGTTGATACGTCTTCATATCTCTGGTACGCCATACGTCAGTATGTTGATACGTCTTCATATCTCCGGTACGCCATATGTGAGCATGTTGATACGTCTTCATATCTCCGGTACGCCCATACGTGAGCATGTTGATACGTCTTCATTTCTCCGGTACACCATACGTCAGCATGTTGATATGTCTTCATATCTCCGGTACACCTTACGTGAGCATGCTGATACGTCTTGATATCTCCGGTACGCCATATGTCAGCATGTTGATACGTCTTCATATCTCCGGTACGCCATACGTCAGCATGTTGATACGTCTTCATTTCTCCGGTACGCCATACGTCAGCATGTTGACATGTCTTCATTTCTCCGATACGCCATACGTCAGCATGTTGATATGTCTTCATATCTCCGGTACGCCATACGTTAGCATGTGGATACGTCTTCATTTTTCCGGTACGCCATACATGAGCATGCTGACACATCTTCATATCTCCGGTACGCCATACGTCAGCATGTTGATATGTCTTCATATCTCCGGTACGCCATACGTGAGCATGTTGACATGTCTTCATTTCTCCGGTACGCCATATGTTAGCATGTGGATACGTCTTCATTTTTCCGGTACGCCATACATGAGCCTGCTGACATATCTTCATATCTCCGGTACGCCATACGTCAGCATGTTGATATGTCTTCATATCTCCGGTACGCCATACGTGAGCATGTTGACATGTCTTCATTTCTCCGGTACGCCATATGTTAGCATGTGGATACGTCTTCATTTTTCCGGTACGCCATACATGAGCCTGCTGACATATCTTCATATCTCCGGTACGCCATACGTCAGCATGTTGATACGTCTTCATATCTCCGGTACGCCATACGTGAGCATGTTGACATGTCTTCATTTCTCCGGTACGCCATAACGTTAGCATGTGGATACGTCTTCATTTTTCCGGTACGCCATACATGAGCATGCTGACACATCTTCATATCTCCGGTACGCCATACGTCAGCATGTTGATACGTCTTCATTTCTCCGGTACGCCATACGTGAGCATGTTGATACGTCTTCATATTTCCGGTACGCCATACGTCAGCATGTTGATACGTCTTCATATCTCCGGTACGCTATACGTCAGCATGTTGATACGTCTTCATATCTCTGGTACGCCATACGTGAGCATGCTGATACGTCTTCATATCTCCGGTACTCCATACGTTAGCATGTGGATACGTCTTCATTTCTCCGGTATGCCATACGTGAGCATGTTGTTACGTCTTCATATCTCCGGTACGCCATACGTCAGCATGTTGATACGTCTTCATTTCTCCGGTACGCTATACGTCAACATGTTGACACGTGTTCATCTTCTCCAGTACGCCATACGTCAGCATCTTGACACGTCTTCATTTCTCCAGTACGCCATACGTCAGCATCTTGACACGTCTTCATTTCTCCAGTACGCCATACGTCAGCATGTTAACACGTCTTCATTTCTCCAGTACGCCATACGTCAGCATGTTGACACGTCTTCATTTCTCCAGTACGCCATACGTCAGCATGTTGACACGTCTTCATTTCTCCGGTACGCCATACATCATCCCAATTTCATAGCACTTTGAGCTCGAATATTGATGATTCGGCAGGTGAGGCACTTGTCACAACAAAGTACATCTCTTTCTTACGTGGCATGAAAATGCCTTAATCTCAATTTACATCGAAATGGAGGAATATTCATCTCTTGATCTTATGATCAAGGGAACGGGAGTTGTTGGATTGGGTGTGCATTAGATATTCCAAGAGTAAATGGAAGGGGATCTGACTTTTTTATCTGTATTTCCTCTAAATGTTTATGATCATAAAAAGGTAAGAAATAGCACATATATTTGTTACTTAATATCAATCTGACTCATATTCACACTCGAACACACACCACACACACACACATATATATATATATATACATACATACATATATATATATATATATATAATTTGATATAGATATTGTATATATATATATATATATAGATAAACTCTCTCTCTCTCTCTCTCTCTCTATATATATATATATATATGTGTGTGTGTATATATATATATATATTATATGTGTGTGTGTGTGTATTTATATATATATATATATATATAAATTTATATATATATGTATACATATACAGTGTATATATATATATATATATATTAACATATACACCTGCTCACATACATATGAAATACTAGTGTATGCTACCCGTCAAAATTGAGGGCTAAATGTTTACGTAGATATGCACACACAAAGATTCAACCCTTCCCCCTCCCTTCCCTCCTTCCTAACTAAAACACGACAATTTGGGCAATTTATGAGAAATTGTGGTTTCCGAGTGTACCTCTCAGGGTACCCCCCCTTTCACCAAGCTATGACTACTTCTTCTCCCCCCTAAAAATAAGCCAAGTAAATATATCATGTTGTTTGTCTATTGTGGAAAAGTCAAAGTAACTTTAGTTTGTTGTATCAAAATGATAAAATCAGGTAATTATATGTTTATTTACTCCTGGTCTGATGAAGATGTCTCGATATACTTTTTAGGGTACGAAAATAGATTTAAATTGTTTGTATATTGTGAAAAGGCCAAGTAACTTTGTTGTATCAAAATGAAAAAAAATTTGGGTAATTATATGTTTATTTATTCCCCGTAACGGCCCAATGAAGATGTCTCGATATGCTATTTAAATATGCCAGGCCCGGTAGGGCAGCCACCCCACCGCCAGGGACGGCGGGGCCAGCCGGCCAGCCCCAGGGCCGCCCAGGCGGGGTATCCGGCCAGCGCCAGGGATAGCGGGGAAGCCGGCCAGCGCCAGGGACGGCGGGGCAGCTGGCCAACGCCAGGGCCGCCCAGGCGGGGCAGCCGGCCAGCGGCAGGGCCGCCCAGGCGGGGCAGCTGTCCAGCGCCAGGGCCGCCAGGAGGGGCAGCCGGCCAGCGTCAGGGACGGTGGGGCAGCAAGCCAGCGCCAGGGACGGCGGAGCAGCTGGCCAGCGCCAGGGCCGCCCAGGCGGGGCAGCCGGCCAGCGCCAGGGGCGGCAGGGCAGCCGGCCAGCGCCAGGGACGCCCAGGCTGGGCGGCCGGCCAGCGCCAGGGCCGCCCAGGCTGGGCGGCCGGCCAGCGCCAGGGCCGGCCAGCGCCAGGGCCGCCCAGGCTGGACAGCCGGCCAGCGCCAGGG
>NC_090727.1:42747664-42887628 GCF_036898095.1 Palaemon carinicauda
GTATCAAAGTCAAAGTCTGTTTTACTAATCAGTCACATTAGCGTTAGAAACGCTCGGCACGCATGTTTGCACTTATGCTGGGTTCACCTTTGAAAGTGGAACAGTCAATGTGGGTCACCCAGTACCCTCACATAGTATGTAGTACAACATGTGACTACATACTCACCCTGGAATTAATTGTCCCAATTAAGTTACTGTTCCTCGCAGAGTTAAACAGCAGGGTTAACGACGCAACCCACTGCCACCACAGAACCTCTTAGTTGCTGCACTTGCTTCGCATAGTGACGAAAGAACACTCTGGAAGACTTCCAGCCAGTGTACGAACGAAGATGTCCAAAATCCCTACAACTAAAGAAGTTTAAGGATGAAGCAACTTTCCTCGGATCGTGACCTGTGGGTGAACAGTCAGGATCCGCTCTGCGAATAAGATATGTGATTTTCGCCCTGAGTTATTTCAGTAATAAATTTTGAGCCTGACGTTTCTCCCCTGGCCAGATGGCCATCCTTGAAGTCTGAAGTTCTACGAAGATAGACCTTTAGGCATTCTACTGGACATAGAGATGCATCTTCTTTCAGAGGGCAGATTCTTCAGGGACCCCACCTGATGGTGGGTAACTCGTTCTTGGTGAGAAACGTAGGATCCGGAAATAGGTTCAGTTCACCCATCCAGGGACTGAACACGACCTTCCTCTCTCGAGAGGGGTATGATCTCACTAACCCTGGCCCCCGGACGCGAGTGCAAAAAGGAGGATAACTTATGGGTCAAATCCTTTAACGCACACTCCTTATTGTTCAACAGTGAAGCAACATGAAGAACTTTTCTAAAGACCATGAATTGGGCTTTGGAGGTGCTAAAGGTCTGAGCCTAGCGCAGGCTTTCGGAACTTTTATAAGAGATCTCGTTAGCGAGGTCGACCTGGAAGGCATATAGAATGGATCTTGTCAAAGCAGGCCTACATGATAAAATCGTGTTAGTTACCGATCCATAACCATGGAGATGGATGAAGAAAGACAAGCAGAAGTCCGTCGTGATCTCCTGCGGAATCTTCGTCTGACAAGGGCTACCCATTCTCTCCAAGATGACTCATATTGCCTTATAAAAGGTTTGCACTTATAATCCTTTAGGAAGTCCGTGCTGGCTTTCGACATCCCGAAACACTTTCTCACCTGATTAAGGAAAGAAATCATGAGCTGCTGGGTCCGGGTTTTCTGTGATGAAGCGCAGACAATTGACTTCTGGACTCACTGGGTCAGAACTGGATCTGGTAGCGGACGAAACTCCAATCGTAGTTCCAATGCCAGAGGGAACCCCACACTGTTCGGTCATTTGTGGGCCACTACTGCCGCTACTCCCTTAAATGATCTCAGTTTGTTGAGGACCCTCAACAGAAGGTTGTAAGGAGGGAACAGATAAATCCTGAACCATCTGTTCCAGTCGAGGGACATCGCGTCCACTGCTTCCGCCAAGGGGTCCTCGTACGGGGACACATACAGGGGCAACTTCTTGTTGTCTTTCGTCGCAAAGAGGTCTAGCCGCAGTTCTGGGACTTGACTCAGAATGAAGGAGAATGGTCCTGCGTCTAGGGACCATTCCGACTCTATCGGTGTGAACCTGGATAGAGCGTCCGCTGTCACATTGCGGACTCCTTAAAGGTGAACTACTGACAGGTACCATTTCTTCTTCCCCCAAATCGGAAGATGGCCAACATCACCTGGTTGAGAGGTGGCGACCTTGATCCTTGTCGATTCAAGTATCTCACAACTCCCCCGCTGTCCAGCACCAACCTAATGTGGATCGAGCGATGCGGGGAGACTTTCTTGAAGGAAAGAAGGACTGTCATAGTCTCTCGAAAATGACTGTGAGAGGTCTTGAATAGACTGGACCAAGACCCTTGGGCCTTTTTCTGATAAGAGTGAACTCCCCATCCCTCCTTCGAGGCGTCTGGGTGACTCGTCACCGACGGGGGAGGTGGATGAAGAAGAACCGACTTCCTAAGGAGTCTGGCTTGGGACCAAGGCCTGAGAAGAGTATTTCGACGAAGCGGAACTGGTCTACTCAGATCTCTTCGCGCATCTGATGCATAACTACTCCAATCTCCGGTTGCATCCTTTAGCTGTGCTCTTAGCACCGGGTCTGTCACCGAAGTAAACTGGAGAGACCCCAGTACACTCTCCAGTTCGCATCTGATATCCATACGGAATCTAGAAGTCTCTTGACAGAACCAGCTATCTCCTTTCTTTTCTCCGCCATGACGGAGAAAACGGTGTGACATTAGGTCCCAGTGGATTCACACCCACCGGAACTTAGAGATGGAGGAAGTTGAGACTTTTCCTGTTGATCTTGAAGCCTAGATAATCTAGGAAATGGATCACATACAGGGAAGCTTGCAAGCATTCTGTCCTGGGTGCTGCCCACCCCAGCCAAAAATCCAGGTAGGCTACTACCTGAATTCCCTTTAGGCGTAATTGACTGAGAACTACGTTCGCAAGCATCGTGAAAATCCTTGGGGCTATTTTAAGCCCGAGAGGCATGGCTTTGAAGACGTATAGTCTTCGTTGTAGCCTTAACATTAGGTAGGAGGGGAATCGACAATAGATTGGAACGTGCCGATAGGCGTCTGACAAAACTATGGAGGCGGTAATTGCCCTCTTGGGCAGTAAGGTCCTTATGTGTTGTATTGTTAGCATCTTGAACCTGTAGTTCGCTATGAACCTGTTAAGTGGCGACAAGTCCAGAATGACTCCGAGATTTTCGAGTCTTTCTTGGGAACACAAAACAGCCTCCCTTGGAATTAGATGGACTTTACCCTTCGGATCACTTTTCCTCTAACAGTTCATGAATGAACTCCTCCAGAACGGGGGTGGGAGTATCGGAAAAAACGCCGAGGGTATGGGGATGGAGTGCTGTACCAGCTCCAGCCCAGTCCCTTCTTGAGTAGGCTGTGGACCCAGGGATCGAAGGTCCACCGATCCCAAAAGCGTTGGAGACTCCCTTCTACCAATATCATCTCGCTCGGACTGTTGTCCTGAGGTCTTGCCTCTCTGACCTCGACCACCCATGAAACCCCTTCTCCTTGAGGGGCGCCTAGACGAAATTCTGGCTGCTCCTCTAGGCTTGTTCGACAGGCAGTTGACTGACCTTCGAACGATGGGTTGAGTGCCGGAGACTGTGTCGACACGAATTGGGGAACCCACTGAAGTGTGGTCGGGGTTTTTGCCACCATCTGGGGCACTGAGGGCATCAGCAAATGCCGTTGCTGCTGATGTCTACTTTGACTTAGCTGGCCGAGAAAGTATCCTAATCCTTTTAGTCTTCCTCCAAGGTTGGGGACCCCATCCGGGGAAGAATTTCTCTTGGTAGACAGGCCCCACTCCCGGAGAAGATTTCTATCGTCCGTGGCGGCCCTATCAACCTTTTTGACCGACTCACTAGGGAAAAGGTCTTTGTCCCAACTGTTGGAGGAGATTAGTTTCCTTGGCTCGTGCCTCATCGTAGCCCGGGCGAACTCGAATTCCCTACAGGTTCTCTTCGCCCTGACGGAGCTGTAGAGATCCTTCGTCACAGTGGCCATATGAGTCTTGATCACAACCATGAACGTTTCATGGACCTTGGGATCACTTGTCATCGTCTCAACGTGGACTGAAGAGACAAAGAGGCAGCTAGTCTTTCTTTTGTCTAGAGTTCTCTCCGCAAAAGAAAACCAGACAGCTTAGAGAGGATCTCGCCGAACCGGCATCCGACAAAATCCGCCTCCCACATCTGGACTGAGAAGGTAAGATGGACGTCCTTCCAGTCCTTGATTTGCTTACTAAATCTTCCTTTCTAAAGGCCAGCAACAAGGGTTTACACTCCACCAGGGAGGGGAAAGGCTTGCCAGCCTCGACTGTTTTCAAAACCGCCGCAAACCCTTTCAGCGAAACAAGGGGGAAGGCTGTGGCAGGAGAGGACACAAAGGAAGGGAGCCTCTTACTCAAATACAGCTACCTTTGAGTTCATGACGCCCCTCTCTTTCATCGAAGAAGAAAGCAAGGCATGAGCCTGTCATGGTCTATCACTACGACCTCCTTAGGCTCTGTCTCTTCCTTTGAAGCTGGTACCTCCTTCCACCGGACCTTGCAGTCCGGATGTGCCCCTGCAGTTACAATGCAGCTGCCTTCCCATTCTTCTCCCTCTGCCTTTGTTGGATCAAGCCAACAATGGAGGGAGGGCCTGCTCTACTGCGAGAGCAGATGATGTTGAGGGAGCAGGTTCAAGGACCTGAACCGGAGCAGCCGACCTCTCTCGGCCTCTTCCGCTACCTTGTCCGGAGCTCGAACTTCATCCTGGCCTTCTGCCAGGAGGTCTTCCTCCAGACGTTCGGACACGTCTGGCATCCTGTCGTCCAACTGGATGCTAAGCAAGGCGACCGTGACTTCAGCATCCACGGGATCTGAATTAAGGGGACCTCCTCTTGAGGTTGGGGAATCACTGTAACAGTTGATGCCCTAGGAAAAGAAAGCCCTCATCTTCTCATTTGGAAGATAAGGTCCAGAGGTAATTTTATGAAAGCCCCTCACCCAGGTACGAAGTTTCTCCCTAGCTATATCCCTTGAATCCACCGTTGTAGGGGAGACGAAAATGGATTTTGAGCGAAGCGAAAAGAAAAACCTCAATAGATAGGTTAGTGCATATGAAACATACCTGGGGAACCCAATACCGGAGAACATCCGTGGAGACAGCGCATGCCACACGCCTCCTTCAGAACCATGTCCGCAGAAGCCCTACTGCGGACGTTGCAGAAATACATCCGCACTACGGATGGTCCTCCTGTAAAGAGAAGAAATTTCCATGAGTATCAAGTGAACTACGTATCACTGGATATGCACAGTAGCATAACAAAACGGAAAGACACATCCTTGTATTTCCCACACACCCAATTGTTGTAGCCTTCCAATTCATAAAATCGTATAGTTAATCTATGCCAGATTAACCAATGGAAAATTTCCAAAGGAAGAAGGTGTAGCCCCCCCTAAGGAATGATTTTAAAATACCGGATAGTAGACAAGAAAGAACTCACTTTCTTATCTGTAAGGCCAACAACAACGGGTCGTGCAAGACCACAAAGAATAAGGAAAAGACACATACTTGTGAATCCCCCACAATCACCTGTGGAAGCCCACCAGCCATTAAAATCAAATGGTTAGTCTTTGCAAGAATAACCAAAGATCATATTTTCCCGAGGGAAATTAGGTGTAGCTCACACCTAAGGTAAGATTTTACCATTCTGGCTAAAGATGAAAAGAGTTCTCTTTTCATCCCTGTAAGGCAACACCAAGTGACTGTACAAGGCAACACAAGTAAGTTAGAGAAGACAGTGTTGTAACCTACTATATCATGTTCTCCCCTGGTAGAAGACATTAAACAGGGAAGAACTGATACAGTACATGAGGGTGGTGTGCCGGCCGGCTCTTGCCGGTCAGCACCCCCACCCCCTTTTCCAAAGGTAGGTCTCAAGTATGCAACTTAGGATCACCCAGACGGGGGAGAACTCCAGTTCCTATGCCTGAACCGGTCGGTAGTGGTTGCCGGTCCATAGCTACCCGGTTGGTACCCAGCTGCCGGCCATCACTCTTAGTGGCCGGCCAACCGAGTGATGTAGCAGGCCGGCCCGGCAGCGGTGAGTAAACCCTGCCGGCTGGCATCCACTCCAGGTAGCGTCCGGCTGCCGGCCGCCACTCAAAGCGGCCGGCAGGTGAGCAAGGAGACCGGCCAGCAAAGGCATAAGACCACTGCCGACCGACAGCAAGAGAACTAGCGAACACCCCCCTACCGACGGCCGGCCACTAGGCCGGCAGACGGCAAGGGACAACACAAGAGAAGACAACAGAATGGGTGCCGGGCTAAGAGGCTATGTACCTCCGCGCCCGACCCCCGAAAGAGTGCCGAGAGGAAGGGGAGACACTAAGTCAAGCTTCCTAACCACTGCTTACTGAAACTACAGACGGCAGCGGTTGAGGGACCAAGGAAGGACCGGGCAGCACTCAAAGGATAGGGCCTCTGCCGGTCGGCACTCTCTGCCGGCCGACAGGGGACCACGTCAGCTTCCCATCCCAACCTATGCTAGGTACGGATGTGAGACGACTGACACAAAGGAAACGGAAAATAGAAGGGAAGGACAGAGGGTCCTGTCCAACCTTGCTTTGGTTAAGGATCATTCCAAACTAAGAAAGCTCATCTCAGCCAGCGAGATCCAGGGAGGGAGGCCGGCACTACTGGCTGCCTCCCTAAAACCAAGGCAAGGAAGGAATTGCTATTCCGGAAAGGGAACATATCCCGAACCCGGAACAGCAAAGAGGACAAGTCTGAGGGGGTCACCGAGCGAAGGGATCATAATTACCGAAACCTTCCAAGGTGAATCAAGGAGGATAAACCTCCTATGCCCGTGTCAGGCAGCAAGGGAGACTCTGCCCCACGCTAGACCAACACGGACCCAGACTAATACACTGCTGTACTGTCCCCCTCTGAACCAAATCAGTTGGAGCAGGAAGGTACAGTACTACTCCAGCATAGTTATATTTGAAAATTAATTCAAACAAACCACTAGAGTTAAGCCTAAGGCTTAAACAGAGGGAAAGGGTTTGCCCCTTCCCCGAAGAGAAGGGAGCAAACGGGGGAAAAGATAATATTATCAAGACCTAAGACAACCTAGCTTAGGCACTAAGAGAATCGATTACCTAAATCACCGAAACTCACTCCAATACTATCTTGGAAATTACTCGAAAAGGGCTGTATGTATAACGTTGCCTAACGCTTTAAGCAATATAAAATCACACTTGGAAGACTAAATATCATGCAGGAAGTACAAGGACCAATAACTAGGCTACGAAGACTAGTGTTGGTCAGCCTAGGCAAAGCTTTCGCCAGGCGCACTACTAACGCATCATAACAGAATTCCTAATTAAGCTAAGCAGCTAATTATTAAAGCGCAGGGGGCTGGGAACGTCGCTCTTGCTAACAAATAAATCCTATTCTAGCGAGCGACAGCGTCCATGACGCCTCCAGCAGGCAACAGCTCTTGTATCAAAGATAACTCTTATAAATACTTTAATTTTAAACAAGAGCCTACATTTATACATAAAAGAAATAGTACTCAACTTATCCGAAGCAGAAGAAGTTGGAGAAAGCATAATATGAGAGTAAATCCAAGATTTTGGTAGAAACACAGGAAAAAACACCGAGTTGTAAAGCTACGCAAAAAGGAATGCAGATGGCGCCAGAATCGGCGCAGGGCACGCTTACAAAACGGGAGAAGAGAGGGCCTTACGAACGGCTCTCCCCTTTTCTTTCTCGTTTTCGTTTTCTTGCCATTTGACCCCTACGAAGTGTTAACTCTATTCGGGGTATAGATTGCTATGAGGCGTGTCAAGAATACGTCCACTGATATTTACGATATCCCTAAGGTCTTTTTTAGGGATACTCGCTCCAGGAGTTAGAATTCTGGGTACCTTAAGGTAAATTCTCTGGGAATATCGCCGTAGTTGTAATATACCCTAGGAAGCTGCCTTTAAGGAACTTCCATCAGGACGACATGGCTTGAGCCCAAAAATACCTTGTATAAATTTCATGCACTGCTTCAATGTTAACTGATTTCTCAACCAAGATTCATATTTGAAAAAAAAAAAATAAACAATATAATAATATATTTGATTTGCCTTTGCTTATAGAACAGTTAACAAAAAATTAGATCAATATTAAAAATGCATTTTCAGCCAATAGAAGATATTTTGATTAAGAGTGCATACGTACCATGTAATTATAATATGGGTTTAATTCATTGCCAATACTTACTATAAATGGAATATAAAATCTATAATATTCAAAGTTTTATTCTATAAATTTATTCAAAAGAAAGTACCAAAATAAAATTTTCCAATGGTATTTCATGAACTGGCATTTGGCTCTTTTACTTCGCTGAAAGAGCAAACCACTATTTCCTAACAGTTTTCCCGAATGGCGTGTTCCTATTGGCTAAGGAATATGTTTCTTTACCGTTGCCCGAAAGGAGCGTTCCTATTGGCTAATTTCCCTACCGTTGCCCGAATGGAGCGTTCCTATTGGCTAAGGACTTTGAAAGATAACTCTCGTGTCGTCCCTTAAGGCTGGATTTTCTTTTCAATGTTTTACTTCCAAAATGACCTCACTGAGGCCATCTGTTGATACCTTTAGGAACATGGGCCCAGTTCGCTAAATCAACTAAAAAACTACTGTATTTTTTATTTAAAAATACGTGTAAAATATTCATTACATATAATAGATGAATAAGATATAAAATAAAATGAGTTCACTCAAAAAGAATGTCTAGATAAACAGTATCTTTGCATTTATAGAATAATCTTAAAGAGAAATAAATACTCGTAAACAGTTCTAGCAAAAATGGATGACCACAACAGGAGGGGGTCCAGAATTGCCAATAAACTAATCAGGTAGAATTTTTCTATTTACGGGAAAAAGAAACTCACTTGGATGGTATACATAGCGGAAAATATATATATTTCAAATATAGATTCTTCCTTCTGCTAAAGAGGTCATGAATAAAATATTTAGTATAATTCCTTTTCGTTTTAAGTCGAAAGGTTTGCTTGAGAGAGAGAGAGAGAGAGAGAGAGAGAGAGAGAGAGAGAGAGAGAGAGAGAGAGAGAGAGAGAGAGAGAGAGAGCACATACGAAAAGTTAGGATAAAGTGAATGAATTTTGATATGTAAAGGTAGACCTACGCCATTGTTTTCCAAGTAGGTTTTCTCTATTGTTTTCTTTTTCTTTTTTTTGTATTTTGTTCATCATCTGTCATTTATTGTTATTTTCGTTATATTATCTATATAATTTTCATCTTTATTATGAAACGCAAATTTTCAAATATATATATTTTTTAATTATACACTTATTATCGTCTAGAAATCTCATTTGTTCAAGGTATTATTTTTGCGCAAACAAACGCACGCACGCACATTTACCATAACAAACGCACGCACGCACATTTACCATAACAAACGCACGCACGCACATTTACCATAACAAACGCACGCACGCACATTTACCATAACAAACGCACGCACGCACATTTACCATAACAAACGCACGCACGCACATTTACCATAACAAACGCACGCACGCACATTTACCATAACAAACGCACGCACGCACATTTACCATAACAAACGCACGCACGCACATTTACCATAACAAACGCACGCATGCACATTAATCATACCAAGATGCTCCTTGCAACGGACCGTAGATGTTAGTACTATCCCATTTCACTAGACTAAATAAAAGAAAAATAATGATCTTCTCAGGTAATTATGCAAAAATTATTCAAATACTAAATAAATCCTACATAGAAAACAATGGCGTAGGCCTAGTTTTACGTATCAAATTCATTCACTTTATCCTTATTGCGAAGGAGACGTATTTAGTGTTCGAATGACTTTAATTCTAACTTCGACTTCGCATACGTAGTTATCGTTGTAAAGGCTTTACGGTTTTAGGCATGGAATAGGCATCTGCAATTCAAGTCACTTAGGCCTACAGCAAAATGACACTTCAAATATAAAGTTATGATTTACAATTTTAAATCCAAATTTTGAAAACGAAGCCGATGTTGATAAGCCAAATCGAACATTAGGACTTTGAGAATAGAGGGCTTATGACGTTTCGTTCGAATGTGCTCTCTCTCTCTCTCTCTCTCTCTCTCTCTCTCTCTCTCTCTCTCTCTCTCTCTCTCTCTCTCTCTC
This sequence comes from Palaemon carinicauda, assembly GCF_036898095.1. Lineage (NCBI taxonomy): Eukaryota > Metazoa > Arthropoda > Malacostraca > Decapoda > Palaemonidae > Palaemon > Palaemon carinicauda. The sequence goes on from NC_090727.1 coordinate 42,757,435, forward strand.
TCTCTCTCTCTCTCTCTGACTGAAATTATTCTAGAAATATCATCTGGGGAGCTTCGTGATCAATCGAATACATCTTAGAACGAAACTATCAGGAAAACATTAAATTCAAAGAGGAAGTTTCGTTGTGTTTCGAACTTATCCTTTTATTTGGTTTTGTAGACACAGACGATTGGAGATTGAAATCAAGCCCTTACTGAGACGTGTTGTTGAAGACTATTTCATTATTAGTAATACTTCTGATTTAGAGGGGAGGCCGATGGGGGAAGCTACCTTATGTCCGTGTGTGTAAACCAGCCATGGTGGAAGCAGAGAAGTTAACTAGATGGACTTTGGTTTAGTCACTAAACTTTAGTGAGTACGAATCTCTCTCTCTCTCTCTCTCTCTCTCTCTCTCTCTCTCTCTCTCTCTCTCTCTCTCTCGAGCAATCACGTTTCATATATGCCAATAAGCAACGGATAATGTTATGCAAGAACGAAGGGATATCAGACAAAGCGTTATCAAATGAGAGAGAGAGAGAGAGAGAGAGAGAGAGAGAGAGAGAGAGAGAGAGAGAGAGAGAGAGAGTTAATTCTATTCCACATATTCCCTGTAATGCTAAAGCGTAGTTTCTTATTAGTCTCACTTGTTGCCAAATGTAAATGGAACGTCTTATGCAGTATCAGTGTTATTAAGGGAAATAAAGGTGTCAGGAGGAAATTTGACAACGCTGCTCATCGCTTACTGGAATCATTCGTTTTTTGAAATATAAATATTTTTATATTGCTCATAATGTGTCATCGATTACTATTTTCGTTATATTATCTACATATATTATTTTCTCGTTTATTATAAAAGGCAACTTCTTAAGAATATATTTAGAATTAGGCCTATAGACCTGTTAAGGTCTAGAAAAGCTGAAACATTAGGAATCCTGTTGAAGGTAACAGCCTTGCACAAGCACATGCATACGTTGCTCCTTGTAACAGACCTTAGATGCTTCACACTTGTCCTTCCCGTATCCTACCAAGTCCCTCCCCTATCCTACACCGTATCCTACCCCGTTCTCCCCTCCTCTCTCCTACCTGGCCCTCAGATAATTATGCTCAAAATATTCAAATAATAGAGGAAATGTAGATAAGGAACAATGGTGTAGGCCTAGTTTTACATGATCTCGAAGTAGACGTATTTTGTGTTCGATTGTCATTAATTCCAACTACGACTTTGCACAAGTAGTCATCATTGTGAACGTTTTACGATCATAGGCAGGAAATATGCATCTGCAAATCAAGTCATTTATGCCTACACTCAAATAAAGCATGAAATTATCAAATAATGTTATGATTAACGATACTAAATCCAAGATTCATGATCTTGGGTTATTTTTCTTGCTTGAGGGTATATTATTCTATCTGTTTCCTTATTTCCTTTCCTCAATGGGCTATTTTCCCTGCTGAAGCCCTTGGGCTTATAGCATCCTTCTTTTCCAAGCAGGGTCGTAGCTTAATAATAATAATAATAATAATAATAATAATATCCTCTTATATTTCACATTCGTCATTCGTTCTATCCAACCTCTTGGGCGCTGTTCAGGCTACTTGAGTTCACATGTGTTATGAAAACTTTGTGGCAGAGAGAGAGAGAGAGAGAGAGAATTTGGGGATTGACAACATCACCAATAATTAAAAACACTTGGCAGTTTGATTACAACATCATTATTTTACTTGTTTTGTTAATACATGAATTCTGCTGCTTCTCTACAGACGTTGAATGTTATGGGGACCGACTTGAAACAGGATTTATGTAGAATTGCAAACCTTTTATGAGGGTGAGGGTAATGGGTGAATGGGGTGAGGGTAATGGGTGACTGGGGTGAGGGTAACGGGTGGATGGGGTGAGGGTAATGGGTGAATGGGGTGAGGGTAACAGATGAATGGGGTGAGGGTAATGAGTGAATAAGGTAATGGGTGAATGGGGTGAAGGTAATGGGTGAATGGGGTGAGGGTAACGGGTGAATGGGGTGAGGGTAACAGATGAATGGGGTGAGGGTAATGAGTGAATAAGGTAATGGGTGAATGGGGTGAGGGTAACAGGTGGATGGGGTGAGGGTAATGGGTGAATGGGGTGAGGGTAACAGATGAATGGGGTGAGGGTAATGAGTGAATAAGGTAATGGGTGAATGGGGTGAGGGTAATGGGTGAATGGGGTGAGGGTAACGGGTGAATGGGGTGAGGGTAATGGGTGAATAAGGTAATGGGCGAATGGGGTGAGGGAAACGGGTGAATTGGGTGAAGGTAATGGGTTAGTGTAATGGGTGAATAGGGTGAGGGTAATGGGTGAATGGGGTAAGGGAAACGGGTTAATGGGTTGAGGGTAATGGGTGAATGGGGTGAGGGAAATGGGTTAATGGGTTGAGGGTAATAGGTGAATGGGGTGAGGGTAACAGATGAATGGGGTGAGGGTAATGGGTGAATGGGGTGAGGGTAATGGGTGAATAAGGTAATGGGGGAATGGGGTGAGGGAAACGGGTGAATTGGGTGAAGGTAATGGGTGAATAGGGTGAGGGTAATGGGGTGAAGGAAACGGGTTAATGGGTTGAGGGTAATGGGTGAATGGGGTGAGGCAAACGGGTTAATGGGTTGAGGGTAATGGGTGAATAGGGTAAGGGTAATGGGTTAATGGTGTGAGGGTAATGAGTGAATAGGGTGAGGGTAATGGGTTAATGGTAGGAGGGTTATGGGTGAATAGGGTGCGGGTAATGGGTGTGATGGAAACGGGTTTATGTGATGAGGGTAATGGGTGAATGGGGTGAGAGCAATGGGTGAATTGGGTGAGGGTAATGGGTGAATAGGGTGAGGGAAATGGGTTTATGTGATGAGGGTAATGGGTGAATTGGGTAAGGGTGATGGGTGAATAGGGTGAGGGTAATGGGTGAATGGGGTGAGGGTTATGGGTGAATGGGGTGAGGGTAATGGGTGAATAGGCTGAGAGTAATGGGTGAATGGGGTTACGGAAACGGGTGAATGGGGTGACGGAAACGGGTGAATAAGGTAATGGCTGAATGGGGTGAGGGAAACGGGTGAATTGAGTAAGGGTAATGGGTGAAGAGGGTGAGGGTAGTGGGTGAATGGGGTGAGGGGAATGGGTTAATGGGGTGATGGTATTAGATGAATGGGGTGACGGTAATGGGTAAATAGGGTGAGGGTGATGGGTGAATAGGGTGAGGGAAATGGGTTTATGTGATGAGGATAATGGGTGAATGGGGTGAGGGTAATGTGTGAATAGGGTGAGGGTAATGGGTTAATGGTGTGAGGGAAATGGGTTTATGTGATGAGGGTAATTGAGGAATGGGGTGAGGGTAATGGGTGAAGAGGGTGAGGGTAATGGGTGAATTGGGTGAGGGTACTGGGTTAATGGTGTGGGGGGTAACGGGTGAATGGGGTGAATAAGGTAATGGGTGAATGGGGTGAGGGTAATGGGTGAATGGGGTGAGGGTAATGGGTGAATGGGGTGAAGGTAATGGGTTAGGGTAATGGGTGAATAGGGTGAGGGTAATGGGTGAATGGGGCGAGGGAAACGGGTTAATGGGTTGAGGGTAATGGGGGAATAGGGTGAGGGTAATGGGTTAATGGTGTGAGGGTAATGGGTGAATAGGGTGAGGGTAATGGGTTAATGGTAGGAGGATGATGGGTGAATAGGGTGTGGGTAATGGGTGTGAGGGAAACGGGTTTATGTGATGAGGGTAATGGGTGAATGGGGTGAGGGCAATGGGTGAATTGGGTGAGGGTAATGGGTTAATGGGTGAATAGGGTGAGGGAAATGGGTTTATGTGATGAGGGTAATGGGTGAATTGGGTGAGGGTAATGGGTGAATAGGGTGAGGGCAATGGGTGAATAGGGTGAGGGTGATGGGTTAATGGGTCGAGGGTAATGGGTGAATGGGGTGAGGGTAATGGGTGAATAGGCTGAGAGTAATGGGTGAATGGGGTTACGGAAACGGGTGAATGGGGTGACGGAAATGGGTGAATAAGGTAATGGCTGAATGGGGTGAGGGAAACGGGAGAATTGAGTAAGGGTAATGGGTGAAGAGGGTGAGGGTAGTGGGTGAATGGGGTGAGGGAAATGGGTTAATGGGGTGATGGTATTAGATGAATGGGGTGAGGGTAATGGGTGAATAGGGTGAGGGAAATGGGTGTGAGGGAAGTGGGTCTATGTGATGAGGATAGTGGGTGAATGGGGTGAGGGTAATGGGTGAATAGGGTGAGGGTAATGGGTTAATGGTTTGAGGGAAATGGGTTTATGTGATGAGGGTAATGGAGGAATGGGGTGAGGGTAATGGGTGAAGAGGGTGAGGGTAATGGGTGAATTGGGTGAGGGTACTGGGTGAATGGGGTGATGGAAATGGGTTTATGTGATGAGGATTGTGAGTGAATGGGGTGAGGGTAATGGGTTAATGGTGTGAGGGAAATGGGTTTATGTGATGAGGGTAATGGAGGAATGGGGTGAGGGTAATGGGTGAAGAGGGTGAGGGTAATGGGTAAATTGGGTGAGGGTACTGGGTGAATGGGGTGAGGGTAATGGGTGGATGGGGTGAGGGTAATGGGTGAATGGGGTGAGGGAAACGGGTTAATGGGTTGAGGGTAATGGGTGAATAGGGTGAGGGTAGTGGGTTAATGGTGTGAGGGTAATGGGTGAATAAGGTGAGGGTAATGGGTTAATGGTAGGAGGTTAATGGGTGAATAGGGTGCGGGTAATGGGTGTGAGGGAAACGGGTTTATGTGATGAGGGTAATGGGTGAATGGGGTGAGGGTAATGGGTGAATTGGGTGAGGGCGATGGGTTAATGGGTGAATAGGGTGAGGGAAATGGGTTTATGTGATATGGGTAATGGGTTAATTGGGTGAGGGTAATGGGTGAATAGGGTGAGGGTAATGGGTGAATGGGGTAAGGGTGATGGGTTAATGGGTCGAGGGTAATGGGTGAATGGGGTGAGGGTAATGGGTGAATAGGCTGAGAGTAATGGGTGAATGGGGTTACGGAAACGGGTGAATAAGGTAATGGCTGAATGGGGTGAGGGAAATGGGTGAAGTGAGTAAGGGTAATGGGTGAAGAGGGTGAGGGTAGTGGGTGAATGGGGTGAGGGAAATGGGTTAATGGGGTGATGGTATTAGATGAATGGGGTGAGGGTAATGGGTAAATAGGGTGAGGGTGATGGAAATGGGTTTATGTGATGAGGATTGTGAGTGAATGGGGTGAGGGTAATGGGTTAATGGTGTAAGGGAAATGGGTTTATGTGATGAGGGTAATGGAGGAATGGGGTGAGGGTAATGGGTGAATAGGGTGAGGGTAATGGGTGAATTGGGTGAGGGTACTGAGTTAATGGTGTGAGGGTAATGGGTGAATAGGGTGAGGGTAATGGGTGAATGGAGTGAAGGTAACGGGTGAATGGGGTGAGGGAAATGGGTGAATTGGGTGAGGGTAATAGGTGAATGGTGTGAGGGTAATGAGTGAATTGGTTGAGGGTAGTGGGTGAATGGGGTGAGGGAAATGGGTTAATGGGGTGATGGTATTAGATGAATGGGGTGAGGGTAATGGGTGAATAGGTTGAGGGAAGTGGGTCTATGTGATGAGGATAGTGGGTGAATGGGGTGAGGGTGATGGGTGAATAGGGTGATGGAAATGGGTTTATGTGATGAGGATTGTGAGTGAATGGGGTGAGGGTAATGGGTTAATGGTGTGAGGGAAATGGGTTTATGTGATGAGGGTAATGGAGGAATGGGGTGATGGTAATGGGTGAAGAGGGTGAGGGTAATGGGTGAATTGGGTGAGGGTACTGGGTTAATGGTGTGAGGGTAATGGGTGAATGGGGTGAGGGTAATGGGTTAATGGGGTGAGGGTAATGGGGTGAGGGAAACGGGTGAATTGGGTGAAGGTAATGGGTTAGGGTAATGGGTGAATAGGGTGAGGGTAATGGGTGAATGGGGTGAGGGAAACGGGTTAATGGGTTGAGGGTAATGGGTGAATAGGGTGAGGGTAATGGGTTAATGGGTTGAGGGTAATGGGTGAATAGGGTGAGGGTAATGGGTTAATGGTAGGAGGATAATGGGTGAATAGGGTGCGGGTAATGGGTGTGAGGGAAACGGGTTTATGTGATGAGGGTAATGGGTGAATGGGGTGAGGGCAATGGGTGAATTGGGTAAGGGTAATGGGTTAATGGGTGAATAGGGTGAGGGAATTGGTCGTGAGGGAAATGGGTTTATGTGATGAGGGTAACGGGTGAATAGGGTGAGGGTAATGGGTAAATAGGCTGAGGGCAATGGGTGAATGGGGTGAGGGTGATGGGTTAATGGGTCAAGGGTAATGGGTGAATAGGCTGAGAGTAATGGGTGAATTGGGTTACGGAAACGGGTGAATGGGGTGACGGAAATGGGTGAATAAGGTAATGGCTGAATGGGGTGAGGGAAACGGTTGAATTGAGTAAGGGTAATGGGTGAAGGGGGTGAGGGTAGTGGGTGAATGGGGTGAGGGAAATGGGTTAATGGAGTGATGGTATTAGATGAATGGGGTGAGGGTAATGGGTGATTAGGGTGAGGGAAATGGGTGAATGGGGTGAGGGAAATGGGTTAATGGGGTGATGGTATTAGATGAATGTGGTGAGGGTAATGGGTGAATAGGGTGAGGGAAATGGGTGTGAGGGAAGTGGGTCTATGTGATGAGGATAGTGGGTGAATGGGGTGAGGGTAATGGGTGAAGAGGGTGAGGGTAATGGGTTAAGGGTGTGAGGGAAATGGGTTTATGTGATGAGGGTAATGGAGGAATGGGGTGAGGGTAATGGGTGAATAGGGTGAGGGTAATGGGTGAATAGGGTGAGGCTACTGGGTCAATGGTGTGAGGGTAACGGGTGAATGGGGTGAGGGTAATGGGTGAATGGGGTGAGAGTAATGGGTGAATTGGGTGAAGGTAATGGGTAAGGGTTATGGGTGAATAGGGTGAGGGTAATGGGTGAATGGGATGAGGGAAACGGGTTAATGGGTTGAGGGTAATGGGTGAATAGGGTGAGGGTAATGGGTTAATGGTGTGAGGGTAATGGGTGAATAAGGTGAGGGTAATGGGTTAATGGTAGGAGGATAATGGGTGAATAGGGTGCGGGTAATGGGTGTGAGGGAAACGGGTTTATGTGATGAGGGTAATGGGTGAATGGGGTGAGGGCAAAGGGTGAATTGGGTGAGGGTAATGGGTTAATGGGTGAATAGGGTGAGGGAAATGGGTTTATGTGATGAGGGTAATGGGTTAATTGGGTGAGGGTAATGGGTGAATAGGGTGAGGGTAATGGGTGAATGGAGTGAGGGTAATGGGTGAATGGGGTGAGGGTAATGGGTGAATAGGCTGAGAGTAATGGGTGAATGGGGTTACGGAAACGGGTGAATGGGATGACGGAAACGGGTGAATGGGATGATGGAAACGGGTGAATAAGGTAATGGCTGAATGGGGTGAGGGAAACGGGTGAAGTGAGTAAGGGTAATGGGTGAAGAGGGTGAGGGTAGTGGGTGAATGGGGTGAGGGAAATGGGTTAATGGGGTGATGGTATTAGATGAATGGGGTGACGGTAATGGGTAAATAGGGTGAGGGTGATGGGTGAATAGGGTGATGGAAATGGGTTTATGTGATGAGGATAGTGGGTGAATGGGGAGAGGGTAATGGGTTAATGGTGTGAGGGAAATGGGTTTATGTGATGAGGGTAATGGGTGAATAGGGTGAGGGTAATGGGTGAACTGGGTGAGGGTACTGGGTTAATGGTGTGAGGGTAATGGGTAAATAGGGTGAGGGTAATGGGTGAATGGAGTGAAGGAAACGGGTGAATAAGGTAATGGGTGAATGGGGTGAGGGAAATGGGTGAATTGGGTGAGGGTAATAGGTGAATGGTGTGAGGGTAATGGGTGAATTGGGTGAGGGTAGTGGGTGAATGGGGTGAGGGAAATGGGTTAATGGGGTGATGGTATTAGATGAATGGGGTGAGGGTAATGGGTAAATAGGGTGACGGTAATGGGTGAATAGGTCGAGGGTAATGGGTGAATAGGGTGAGGGAAACGGGTTAATGGGGTGAGGGTAATGGGTGAATGGAGTGAGGGAAACGGGTTAATGGAGAGAGAGAGAGAGAGAGAGAGAGAGAGAGAGAGAGATAGATAGCAACTCGTATACATATCACTTGGTCAAGATCACACGAATGACAGTCTACAGTAAACCAGTAGTTAAATCTTCGTTTTAAGCTTAAAACTTTCAATTTAATTTTCTATTTTCGAACAATAATAACGAAAAATATTCAAATAATTAATGTAAGTAAAACCTAAGAAAACATTTAACCGGTGTAGTGTGATGCTGCAGGTTGCATGAGAACATAGGCCTAGCTAGTGGCGCTTGTTTGCTTGAACAATGATACTTATTTTGTTCCTCTAGTCTCACTGTTCCATTTAATATGACGGAAAAGTAAAACTGAAATATTTTATAGTTAATAATAAATGAAATTAGTAAAAAGGTAAATGACTACACAACATTTTAGTGTGTATCCAATTATCTGGAGTAAGCTGTTCTGCCCTTACGATGTCAGAGTCTCAGGGTCATTTCTGGTAGTATGTTAGCCAGGGCACCAACCGCCCGTTGAGATACTACTTCTAGAGAGTTATGGGGTCCTTTGACTGGCCAGACAGTACTACTTAGGACCCTTCTCTCTGGTTACGGTTCTTTCCTTTTGCCTACACAGACACCGAATAGTCTGGCCTATTCTTAACAGATTCTCATCTGTCCTCATACACCTGACAACACTGAGATTACCAAACTATTCTTCTTCTCTCAAGGGTTAACTACTGCACTGTAATTGTTCAGTGGCTACTTTCCTCTTGGTAAGGGTAAAAGAGACTCTTCAGCTATGGCAAGCAGCTCTTCTAGGAGAAGGACACTCCAAAATCAAACCTTTGTTCTCTAGTCTTGGGTAGTGCCATAGCCTCTGTACCATGGCCTTCCACTGTCTTGGGTTAGAGTTCTCTTGCTTGAGGGTACACTCGGGCACACTATTCTATCTAGTTTCTCTTCCTCTTGTTTTGTTATAGTTTTTAAAGTTGATATAGGAAATATTAATTTTAATGTTGTTACTATTCTTAAAATATTTTATTTTTCCTTGTTTCCTTTCCTCACTGGGCTATTTTTCCTGATGGAGTCCCTGGGCTTATAGCATCCTGCTTTTCCAACTAGGGTTGTAGCTTAGCATTTGATAATAATAATAATAATAATAATACGTCTTCATAACGGAAGAATTTTCGTTCGATTTCATTTGGCATCGGCTTAGTTTACGAATCTTGCATTTAGTGTCGTTAATCATAACTTTTTTTGAGAATTTCGTGCTTTACTTAAGAGTAGGCCTAAGTTTCTTGATTTTCAGATGCATATTCCATATAATAAAACTTTTACCATGATATAATTATGCAGAGTCGAAGTTAGAATTAAAGACATTCGAACACTAAAGACGTCTACTTGCCGATTAAGTAAAACTAGGCCTACGTATTTGCTTTTTTATGTACATTTCCTTTATTATCTGAATATTTTGAGCATAATTACCCGAGGGTCAGGGTAGGAAAGAGGAGAAGGGAAAATGTAGGATAGGGGAGGGACTTGATAGGGTACGGGAAGGACTGGTGTGTAGCAACTTGCTATTATAAATGTGAGTGTGCGTGCGTGTGTTTGTTCAAGGCTAAAACCTTCAACAGAGGATTCCTAATGTTCCAGCTTTTCTAGACTTTAATAGGTCTATAATTTTGAATATATTTGAAAATTTGCATTTTATAATATATATGAACATTATATAGATGGTAAATATAATAAAAATAACAATAAATGACACATTGTGAACAAAATAAAAATATTTATATTAAAAAACCTAATGATTTGAGTGAGCGATGAGCAGCGATGCCAAATTTCCTCCTGACACCTTTAATTACCTTAATAACACTGATACTGCATAAGACGTTCCATTTACATTTGGCAACAAGTGAGACTAACAAGAAACTACGCTTTAGCATTATAGGGTATATATGGGATTTAATTCTCTCTCTCTCTCTCTCTCTCTCTCTCTCTCTCTCTCTCTCTCTCTCTCTCTCTCTCTCTCTCTCATATTTAATAACTTTTTCTGCAATTCCTTTGCTTTTGAATAGCATTATCCGATATTTATGGGTATATATGAAATGTAATTGTGTGTCTAAGAAGAGAGAGAGAGAGAGAGAGAGAGAGACTAGGTCTATACTCTCTTTGAGAGCTTGGGTGTCTTTTACTATATTAAGCTGCCTAATACGATGCCAGGATCATAAAAGCCTTATTTTCCTCTAAGCGTTTAAAGGTTGCTCATGAATGGCACAGGTAAAGGTCAGTGACAATGTCCTACAGACTGACCTTTACACATATGATCAGCGCCCAAGTCCCCTCTCCACCCAAGCCAGGACCAGGGAGGGCCAGGCAATGGCTCATGACTCAGCATGTAGACCTATAGGTTCCCTCAAACCTCCCATCCTTAGCTCGCAAGGATGGTGGGGTTGCAGACACCACAAGAAACTATAAAGGTCGATAGGGTCTCGAACCCCAGTCCGGCAGATTGCCAGACAGTAAACAAGAGTAATAGAGGTGTTGAATTAATTGTCTTTCCCCAAAGGCTGTTAATCGTGACATTCCCAAAGTTGTGATGTGTAAGGGACAGATGCGAAAAGGATAGGTAGTAATAAGGCCTCTGTGAGTGTGCACGAGTCAGGTGAGGCTAGATACCTATCCTCTATCCCTGGACGAGGATAGTTACTTTGGAACATGTACATTGCACCTAATTCATCATGACACAAAATCTCTCTTATCAATCTTTTAGGGGAGGGACTACATAGTCTCGCACCAAGACTCCATAAACTGCTTGTAAACCAGCCTCTGTCCTATTAACAATATTTCCTCCATTATGATTAAGGAACGTTTCTTCTTAATCGGATTTTTACTAAAAGGAGACTTGTTTTATGATTAATAATAAGAGAGAGAGAGAGAGAGAGAGAGAGAGAGAGAGAGAGAGAGAGAGAGAGAGAGATTAAACACCAATGAAGCACACGACGAACGAACTCAAAAGATTTTTCGCCTCCGAGTTCAATCGTTTGATTTAAGTTGGCATCGGCTTCGTTTTTAGAATTTAAATTTAAATCTGTAAATTATAGTTTTATTTTAGTAACTTGTGCTTTATTTTAGTGTATTTCTTAGTTACTTGATTCGAATATGGCTATTCTATTCTTGAAACCGCCTATCTTTTTATATGATAACTACTTATGCAGAGTCGAAGTTAGAATTGAAGACAACCGAACACCAAATAAGTCTACTGCGCGATTCGGATAAAGTGAATGGATTTGATACGTAACACTAGGCCTACACCATTGTTTTCTATGTAGGTTTCCTCCATTATTTGAATAATCTGGGCATTATTACCCGGGAACGACAATTATTTCTATTGCAGTTAGTCTAGTGAAGTGGCAGGGTTGGATAGGATAGGAGAGAGAGACGGAAGGGAAGGAGGAGAAGCGGGGATGGGACGGTCACACTGGGAGAAATAAAGGGTTTGTGGGATCCGTGTGTACGATATGTTTTCCCGCGCAGTTATAAAGACGTGCGGAGCCTATTGCAGGCCCTTGTAATCTGGGTATCTGATTATTAAACAATGAACCGTCATCGACTCTTCTTCCTCAACCCCAAGATGGCGCAGTGAGATATGAACCTACGCCTGTGGAGCGTAGATCAGGATGGCACCACCTATTAGACCTCGTCTTGCAACGCCCTCCAGGAGGGCCATCGCAACTCCGTCACTTCGTCAGGCCCGCGACACCATTATCTCCCAGCAACAAGCTATCATTGCACTGCAAACCCAGGTGGCTAACCTGCCGGTAGCCAGAGTGCCACGTGTGTCCAATGCTTCAGCTCCTGAGAAGTGTGATGTGGAAATGTCTTCAGCGGCGTTCAGGACATGGAGGCGGTCTATGGAGTGCTGGATACACCTGAACAGGTGGCCTAGTTTGGAGGCCGTCATGCACATCCGTCTTCTGTGTGTGCCAGCTCTACAGAGAGCTTTAGATGCAAAGTTCTCAGCGGCCCAATGGTCATGTGTGAGCCCCAAGGAGGCATTAGATAGCATTGAAAAGCTAGTACTACGGTCATCCAACCAAGCAGTGCTATGGAGCGAATTCTTTAATGATGTTCAGGCCACGGATGAGCCTATCAATGTGTATTTTCAAAGGTGTTCTCAGTTAGCTCTAGATTGCAAGTTCGAGTGCCCACAGTGTAATTCCGATCTGTCTGAATATATGCTATTGCGTAAAGTGATGGTAGGGTTGAATAATTTAGTGCTTAAAAGAGAAATTTTTCAAAGTTATCATAGGTATGATAGCGTAGACGCCCTCAGGGCACAGTGCATAGCATTTGAAGCTGCGGTTAGGGATGTAGGTGAGAGCGGGAAAATTTCCCGCCAAATTTCAAGTTATCCGCCAGTCGAGGCAGCCAACGTCACGGAGGAGGGGGAGTGTGCAGCCGCCACTATCCACCGTGCTGTGCATCGTACGCCGCCAACGAGGTGCGGCAACTGTGGCAGTTCGCACTCCGATAAGAATTCGTGTTTGGCCAAAGGTGTTACTTGTTATAATTGCCAGAAAGTGGGGCATTTGAAGAAATGCTGTAGGGGCAAACGTAAGGTCCTGCCAGAAGTATCTAGTGCTGTAGTGATTGCATCTACCGCCGTTGCGGGACAACCGTTATTGAATGTATCAGTGTCAGTGCCGGGGGGGAGGGAGTGTGTACCCACCACCGCCGTTGCCGATACGGGGGCCCAGGTTTGCGTCGCTGGCAGCGAGCTGTTGCAGCTGCTGCACCTCGACCCCGCGAAAGTTGAAAAGCAGCAGACGCTGAGAGATGTTGCAGGCATTCGTTTGAAGTGTTTAGGGGCAACTAAGTGTTGTGTATCATTAAATGGTCGATCCTCTATGCAGGAGATTTTCTTCGTGAATTCTGCAACAAATTTATACTTGTCATTGTCAATGTGTAAAGAGTTGGGTCTAGTCCCAGCTACGTTCCCCTATCATCTCGCCAGTGTTGCCACCGTTGATACAGTAGAGGAGGTGGATCTCTCACGTCCGACAGTGTTACCATTCCCCCCGCTGGAAGAAAACGTTCCCTTACTTCAAGATTGGCTACTCCAACGTTTTTCGGCGACAACCTTCAACACCTCCAAGTCACCCCTCCCAGTTATGGAGGGCCCACCCCACCGCATCCACCTCGTCACCGGGGCCATACCCTATGCTTGCCACACACCTGCAGCGGTCCCAAAGCACTGGGAAGATGAAGTCAAGGCTCAGCTGGAGGAGGACGTACGTAGGGGCATCATCCAGCCAGTACCACCGGGGGAGGCCACAGAGTGGTGCGCCAGAATGGTAGTAGTGGCCAAAAAGGATGGCCACCCGAGGAGGACAGTGGATTATCAGCGCTTAAATGCATGTTGCAAGAGGGAAACGCACCATACACCAGCACCCTTTGATATAGTATCTGGTGTACCTGTTCGAAGCTATAAGACTGTTGCAGATGCGTTCTGGGGTTTCCACCAGGTGGAGTTGGATGAGGACAGCCGAAGACTGACAACTTTCATAACCCCATGGGGCAGATACCAGTATCGTCGCACCCCGATGGGCCATTGTGCAGCTTCCGATGCCTACACTCGACGGTTTGATGACGCAATTATGGATATTCCTCGCAAGTACAAGTGTGTAGACGACACCCTTCTGCATGACATAAGTGTTGAGGGAGCCTTTTGGCACACCTTTGATTTCCTGGCTACCTGCGCGAAGAAAGGCATTACCCTAAAACCAGAAAAGTTCTCATTTTGTAGGAGAGAGGCTACCTTTGTTGGTTTTCACCTGGGGTGGGACTCGTATGAGCCTACAAGTGAAAGGTTGGCTGCCATAAGAGACTTTCCCATGCCAGCCCAACCATCAGTTACGGATATCAGATCCTGGTATGGTTTCGTCAACCAGCTGGCACCCTTTTTGGCCACCGCGCCCCTCATGGAGCCCTTCCGGGAACTACTGAAGAAATCTACAGGAAAGAAGGTATATTGGGACGAACAACTGCAACACAAGTTCCGACAGGCTCAGGATATTATTTGTCGGCTGGCAAAGGATGGACTACGGTATTACGACAAGACTAGGCCTACAGCAGTAATCACAGATTGGAGTAGGGAAGGTATAGGTTTCGTTGTCCTGCAACAGTACTGTGGTTGTACCTCCCTAGAGACCCCTTTTTGTTGCAAAGGGGGTTGGCGGCTGGCTCTGTGTGGGAGTCGTCACCTGTCTGCTGCCGAATCCGGATACGCAGCAGTGGAAGGAGAAGCTTTGGCAGTGGCCTGGTGTCTACGGAAAGCAAGATTGTTTCTGTTGGGATGCCCCTCCCTCATTATCGTAACAGACCACCGCCCACTAGTGAAGCTTTTGGGGGATAGGGCCCTCACAGATGTGGTGAACCCAAGGTTATTCCGCCTTAAAGAAAAGACTCTGCAATATAAGTTCACAATAAAGTACCTGCCAGGAAAGTGGAATTCAGCAGCCGATTTTCTATCTCGGTACCCCTCCCTAACGGCAGTCCCAGATAAGGAGGACACCATACAAGAAGAAGATATCTCCGCGGCGGTAGCAGCAGCAACAGTAGCTGTATTGAGCCAAGATGACGGTATTACAATGGACGAAGAGATGGTCATGGACGCAGCAAATAATGATCCCGTATACCAGTTGTTGCTCGCAAGAGTCCGTGCTGGGGACTGGCCTAAGCAAAAATCCCAAGAACTACAGTGTCTTCGACCCTTCTACAGCGTAAGGGACAGGTTGGCTGCTGCACAAAGTATGGTGACATATACCCATGAGGAGGGGGCAGTGAGATTAGTGATACCTGACTCATTACGTAATAAAGTAGCAAGGAACCTGCATGCCAGCCATCAAGGGCTAGATTCGATGTTACGTCGTGCAAGAGCAACCGTGTATTGGCCTGGAATAGCAGGCGACTTGGAACAATGCCGAGCTTCCTGTGATGTCTGCAACCTGCACACGCCCTCTTCACCGCCAGAAGTCATGATTGTTACCCCTCCCCCTGAGTACCCCTTCCAGCAGACGGTGGCTGATCTCTTTCAACTCGAAGGACAAGTTTATTTGGCCTACGCTGACAGACTGACGGGTTGGCTAGAAATAGCGCATTTCCCCAAGGGAACTGGTTCCAACAAAATTATAGCGAAACTACGTGGCTACTTTTCCAGGTGGGGGGCTCCCGAGCAACTCTCCACTGATGGAGGCACTAACTTGGCTAGTGAGGAGATGATGGACTTTCTTAAGAAATGGAGGGTTACCGTCCGCCTTTCATCTGCTCATTATCCACAGTCAAATGGGAGGGCAGAGGCTGCTGTGAAATCCGCCAAAAGAATCATCCGCTCGAACACGGGGGCCAACGGTAGTTTGGACAACGACAGGTGCACACAGGCAATGCTGCAATACCTGAATACGCCCTTGAGAGAGATAGGCAAGTCACCAGCTCAACTAGCAACAGGAAGAGCACTTCGTGATGGTGTTCCTACAGCAAGACAGCAGTATAAGGTAGATCGCCACTGGAGAAGAACCCTTCGACAGCGGGAAATATTGATGGCATCGTCTAGTGACAGATTTCCCCAATCACCAAGACAACGCTCTTGCAACATGACTCCATTGCATGTGGGCACCCAGGTTAGGATTCAAGATCCCGGGACTAAAAGGTGGGACAGATCAGGTGTCATCATCTCCCATCACCCATACCGGCAGTACACAGTAAGGCTTGACGGGAGTGGAAGGTTATCATTGCGCAACAGAAAACATTTAAAGAGACAGATAGCTTGTCCCACGCCCAGCCCACCGTCTGACCCAACCCCTAGCACCACACCAGCTGACAGCAGCAGTGAGAGCCCGCCCAGGTCTAGCTCCCCCACACCCAGCCTACCCCGTGCTACGAGACCACAACGTTCCAGGAAAGAACCTGGCTGGCTCACTGAATTTGTTAAATAATATGTAATTGTCATTGCTTTTGTGTACTGCTAGCCTATAAATATATGATTTCCTTGTCCACGTGTTATTATGGATTTTTTTTTTTTTCTTTTTTTTTAAAGAATTATTGATAATTCATGCTATACTATACATCTGATAGTGTTGCTCACATTGCTTTGTTCTGTGAATGTTTTAATTTTTTCTTGTATGGCTATGTTTGCAGTATGCAGTTGATCCATTTATATTATGCCAATTCGACCCATTTTATTAAGCAATTATTGATTTATTTACTCTGATTATTTTTGTGTAGCTAGATGCTACATTGTGCATCCTATCTGTTTTGTTACTGATTTACCCCATTTGATAATTATCAGATTGCAGTGTAATTGTTGTAATTATTACATGTCAATCTTGGAGGGGCATGTGGGATCCGTGTGTACGATATGTTTTCCCGCGCAGTTATAAAGACGTGCGGAGCCTATTGCAGGCCCTTGTAATCTGGGTATCTGATTATTAAACAATGAACCGTCATCGACTCTTCTTCCTCAACCCCAAGAGGGTTCTTGGGAAAGGGTTAGAGACTTCAAAGGAGGACATTGAAACTTGCAACTAACACCCACGGTCCGTTGCAAGGAGCAACTTGCAACAGTAAATGTGTGTGCGTGCGTGTGTTTATGCAAGGCTGATACCATCAACAAAGGATTGTTGATATTTCAGCTTCTATAGACTTTAATAGGTCTATAATTTTGAATATATTTGAAAATTTGGATTTTATAATAAATAAAAACATTATACAAATGATATAATAGAAATGTCACATTATGAACAAAATATATATATTTATATTAAAAAAAAAACCGTATGATTCGAGTGAGCGTTGAGCAGCGATGCCAGATTTCCTCCGAACACCTTCATTTCCCCTTAATAACACTGATACTACATTAGCCTTTCCATTTACATTTGGCAACAAGTGAGACTAACAAGAAACTACGCTTTAGCATTATAGGGTATATATGGGATTTAATTCTCTCTCTGTCTCTCTCTCTCTCTCTCTCTCTCTCTCTCTCTCTCTCTCTCTCTCTCTCTCTCTCTCTCTCTCTTTTACACACACATTTGATAACTCTTTGTCTGCTATTCCTTTGTTCTTAAATGCAATTATCCGTTGATTCTTTGCCTTTAGGTAAATAGGAAACATAATTGTGTATGTGCATGAATGTGTGTGCTTGGGGAAGGACGGAAGTCTAAACAAAGGTCTCTGGATATGAGAGAGAGAGAGAGAGAGCGAGAGAGAGAGAGAGAGCGAGAGAGAGAGAGAGAGAGAGAGAGAGAGAGAGAGAGAGAGAGAGAGAGAGAGAGAGAGAGAGAGAGAGAGAGAGAGAGAGAGAGTAGGGCTGTACTTTCCTTAAGAGATTAGCTGATTTTATACTAGAAATATAAAAACCTTATTTTTCTCTGTGTGTTTAGAGGTTACTCACGAATGACAGTGGCAGGAGACAGTGACAATGCCCTAGAGACTGACCCTATACACACATGATCAGCGCC
This sequence comes from Palaemon carinicauda, assembly GCF_036898095.1. Classification (NCBI taxonomy): domain Eukaryota; kingdom Metazoa; phylum Arthropoda; class Malacostraca; order Decapoda; family Palaemonidae; genus Palaemon; species Palaemon carinicauda. The sequence continues at coordinate 42,775,052 of NC_090727.1, forward strand.
CAAGTCCCTTCTTCACCCAAGCTAGGACCAGGGAAGGCCAGGGGATGGTTAATGATGACTCAGCAGGTAGACCTAAAGGTTCCCTCAAACACCCCATCCTTAGCTTGCAAGGATGGTGAGGTTGCAGACACCACATGAAACTATAAAGGTTGAGTGGGTCGCAAACCCCAGTCCGGCATATTGCCAGGCAGTTGTTAATGAGGAGTCATCTTATATGCTAGAAAATCCTCCTTTATGATTTAGAAATGTCTCCTCTTCTTCAACTGATTCTTATTATAAGGAGACTTGTTTTATACTTAGTAATGAGAGAGAGAGAGAGAGAGAGAGAGAGAGAGAGAGAGAGAGAGAGAGAGAGAGAGAGAGAGAGAGAGAGAGAAGTTTGACTTGAATGAAACTAATGACAGAATGATAAGATATTTGATGTGATCATTGATGTTCCCGATACTTAAATCCAACAGTATTTCGGTTCAAATGAGAATTTTCCTATTTAATAATTGATTTTGAATCTTTTGAGTTAATAATTGGTTTCACTAATATATTTTTTCTTTCTTTCTTTCATAAGAAATACTTATAAATCATTATGTAACAAAATTGACTGAGATATTCACATATAGGACACATTTCAGCATTAGGCCTATAGTGGAGGCTCGGCCTCATGCATGAGACTGTCATGTTTCAAATTTGGCAACATCTTTAATTAACTAGTCCAGTCAAATTAGGAAATAAAAATGAAAAAATTCATAACAAGCTGAAAATTGGTGAATGTTTTCTACAGACAATTAGAAATAACACATCAAAAGTCCCCATCCGTCCACCCTGAGCTTCATCCGCCATCATGGAAAATGGCCGCCAAATTTCAGTTTTTCGCTATTTCCATGGAAACCATTGATCTTAGGAAAATAATTGCCTTATACATTATTGTTCACCATAATATTTTATACAAAAGATGTTCAATGCATTTTTTTGCTATGAATGATAGTTTTAATGATATTCTCGGATTTGTAACCATATTAAATTGTGTGAGCATGCCCATGTGAATTTATTCACTTGCTTTTGATCTGATACTTGGCTTTTTTTTTTTTTTGCACTATAGTATTTTCTATATGGTTATCCTTTTTGTTTTGTTTTCATTCAGAATATACTTTAAAAATGGAAGGAACCACAGATCAAAGTGAATTATATGTACTTTGCGAAGAACGCTTAATAGAAAGTGAAAAATGTTTGTGTTAAGAAAGGTATGTCGACACTTGTTGAAGCAAGTAAGAAAAGAAGAGATGATAAGTGACAAAAGTGGGTTAATTTATCAACTATTCAAGTGCACATAAAATGCAGAAAAGACTATACTAGAGAAAAGAGTATAAAAGCCGTTTATAAAAAAGATACAACTGACCAGGAGGAAACAGGGCCACCTATTAAACAGAAAATTAGATCAAAAGAAACTGTGTTTGATTTCAAGAAAAGGTGTATATCTTGTTTTCAAGAGTGCTGTGAAAAAGAGGAAAAGAAAAAACCCCTCCATAGACGGCAAGTAGTTAGTAGAATAATGACCTTAGACTTTGGAAAAAATGTGCTGGATAAATGCATCAATCGTAATGATGACTGGGGCAAAAAAATAGAAGCAATTATAGTTGGTGTTCATTGTTTGGTTGCAGAAGAAGCAAGATACCATAGGTCATGTAGCTCCAAGTTTTTTTCGAAGCAACACTTAAATCCGTCAGGTAAACGTGGACGACCCGATGATGAAGATATAGAAACTGTCTTAGAGAAAGTTTGTTCATATATGGAAGACAGTGATGACTGTCAATTTACTTTGCAGGAATTGTTAGATGTGATGCATCAGAACTAATCTTGCAGGACAAGTGGAAGCTATCTGAAACCCAAATTACAAGGAAAAGTATGGAAATGATGTTATCATAACTACCCTCCAAAGTAAGATTCCCATTGTATGTTTCCGCAAATCAGGAGATAAATTGCTATGTAATTCTTGGTATAATGAAAAACTCCATTGTGAGAAAGAAGAGCGAATGAGGATTGTTAGAACTGCAGCAACTATTATTAAAGAGGACATCAAGTCAAAGGTGTACGACTCCAGCAACTATCCTTCTCCTGAGGGACTCTTTAATAATGTTGAAAACAACATACCTGATTCTCTTCAAGTTTTATGACATGAAATAATTGAAAAAGGAGGAAAGGGAGATACAGACAACAAACACAGGGTATGCTCTGCTATAGCTCATTCAATCCTACAAGCAGTCCGTCCAAGAACATTTGTCTCTCCGATCCTACTCGGAGTAGCTGTTTACGTACACAGGAAATTTGGATCAAGACTCCTGGTACATATTTTACATAAACTGGGATTCTCTACTGGATATAATGAAGCACAACTCTTTGAAGCATCTTGTATGAAAACTACCCCTCCTAATATTTTGCCTGATAGTTTCATGCAGTTTGTTTTTGATAATGCAGATTTTGATGTGCACACAATAGATGGGTTTCACACATTTCACTGCATGGGAGCCATTGAATGTGTAACACCAGCAGGCTCAATGATCAAACCAGAAGTAATTGAAAGACTGAAAAAAATGCCATCTGCTAGAGAAATTTCTTCGTGTTTATCTGTAACAGTGAAATCCTTCACAAGTCATAGTGAAAGTGGACTGAAAAGGATTGAAATTGAGGATCTAAAGAAACTTACATCAAATCCTAGTGAAAAAATTACGTCATTTTGTCATTTGCTATGGTTGAGTGGGAAGTGGATGAAATTTAAGGATATTTCACACTGGAATGGATTTATGGATGCTATCAATAATAGTGAGGACTTTGATATGACGTCCATTTGCTTCTTGCCTTTCCTTGATTTAAAGGCTACCTCTTCTGATGCAATAAACAGCGTGTTACATTTTGCATCTGATTCATGTAGAAAAGCGAGTAAGAGTGTGACATGTGTTACTTTTGACCAGCCACTATATTGGAAGGCAAGAGAGATTGTGTCCTCTACTGAAAACAGTTTGAATTTAGGTAATGTTTTCGTGCGACTAGGTGGTTTTCATCTCTTAATGTCATTTATGGGTTCTATTGGGTAAATCATGGCCGGTAGTGGATTAAAAGAAGTGTGGGAGACAGTTTATGCACCTAAATCTACAGACAAAATGATGACAGGACACAGCTTTGCCAGAGCCCTTGTCCAGAAAACTAGCTGAAAATGGTATCTCGGTGAAACAAGCACCTGATGATGCAGATTTATTAATTATACAGACAGCCATACGAGAGTGTTTGAACTCTGAGAGCACCATCGCTGTTGTTGGAGATGTTGACCTTCTTATACTTCTGACTGCACTGACACCAGAAAGCAGAGATATTACTTTCTTGAAACCTGGTCGTGGAAAAGTGCCTGCCCGACACTACAATTCTTCTGATCTACAAACTTCACTTGGTTCACTAAAGGATTACATTCTTTTCATTCATGCTGCCAGTGGGTGTGACACAGTTTCGTCTCTCTTCGGACAAGGGAAGCTTAAACTATTCAGACTTTTACAGAACAAAGAAAGTCTAAGAAAGCATGTACAGTAGATGTATTTAATAGCAAGACATCAACACAGAAATCAGTGGGTGATGCAGGAGAGAAGTTACTTATTGCCCTATATGGAGGTCCTGATGAAGAATTTCGATTGAAGTGCTTTAGGAGAGCAACAGTACGTTGTAAAGGGAAAGTAAAACTTGAAAGACTTCCCCCAACAGCAGAAGCATCAAAACAACATTTTCTTCTTGTGTACCATCAGGTTCAACTATGGCAGAGCAATCCACTACCCCCTGACCAGTGGGGATGGATAAAAGGCACTGATGGCTTGGTTCCTGTCACCACAGAATTACCACCCGCACCTGAGAAGTTGCTACATTTGATATCGTGCACATGCACAAAGAACTATGTACGAAACTGCAGCTGTGTAAAAGGGGGTCTAAAATGTTCCATCGTATGTGTATGTTGTCGAGGGTTTTCTTGCTCAAACTCTATAATCCAATCCGAGGAAGAACTAATGGATGAACTGGAGACTCCCTCACGTGATACTGCTGAAAGTGACAATGAAGATCATGAAGAATCTGGTGAACCAGAAGAAATATGTCATGCAAACCAACAGGAAATTAGCTGTGAAGAACCAGTCAATAATTCAGGTACGGCAAAATCAAGTGTTTTACCATCTACTTCTACTAAAGTGGAGCCGCTAGAGCGTCCAAGGAAAACGTTAAGGTCACAGATTTAGTGTAAGAAATTGTATATGTGACAAGGAGAATATCAAGATAGTTGTGGATTAGGCCTAAAGGGGAAACCACATTAAAAAAAAAAAAAAAAAAAAAAAAACACGCACCTACGTACTTTACATCATGGGTGGTGTGGAAAAAAGTACGAATTTAAAATATTGTGCTCGCAAAAACGTGATATAGCTTGCAAACTATCACTTGTAGAGTACATATGTATGAAACCTCTTTTGTTGAAAGATTGGTGAGCTTTAATAATGTACGGAATAGTCATTTTCGTCAGACTAACCGTTTTCATGAAAAAAGCAAAAAAAGGAAATTTGGCGGCCATTTTCCAAGATGGCGGACAAAGCTCAAGGTGGATCAATGGGGACGTTTGATATGTTATTTCTAAGTGTCTAAAGAAGTCATGTGCAACATTTTAACTTGTTATGAATTTTTTCATTTATTTCACTAAAATATGACTAAAATGACTGGACTAGGAAATGAGAAAGGCAAACAGATAAATGCTAATTTTGAAGAAGTTTCTCCCTGACTGACAGAAAAAAATCGAGTGAAGAAATGGCCTGGCCTAAAACATCAAGGGGATTTTTCTGATTCAAGAATATATTTTGGACGTTGATTTTTCGTAGGGAAAGTCCCATCTGTTTTTTCCTTCCCAGCTTACATTACTCCCTCGTATTTGCTGTGATATTATCTTTTCTTAAATGTTTTAACCTCATATTTCTTTCTCCGTCATCGTTAGGGTTAAAAAAAAAACTGTAGGCCTATTCTCATCTCCTGTTCATATTTCTGGTATGTATTTAATGTAGTTATTGTCTTTATTCTTAATTGTATCACTATATTTTTTCATTATTATTGTGTTTTCTTCTTACATAAATGTAGGCCTATTAGCCTACACAAGCCATTCATCACTAACACCATGGCGCCATTTAACTAGTCACTCTCCTTCATTTCCAGCCTAAAAACTTTTAATTGGTCCCAATTAAATATGAATACCGTATATTAATTCATTGTTTTTCAACACACTTGAAACGACCAAATTTAATTTTGTATGCCCAGGTATAACAAGTATTATGTATACATATTTTTTTTTTAAATTCTTAAGGAAATGCCATTTTTTTTTATCTTAAACAAGATTTAATAGACTTTATTTTTGCACTTCTGAAGAGATGAAATTAGGAATTACTGTTTCTAAGAAATATACGAATTTAGATTTAATTTTGATACTGAATAGGGGACAGTTTTTATCAAGAATTAAAAGGTCTATTGAGTTATTGCTACTATATTCACAATGAAAAGCTTAATTCAGTTTTTATTAATCAAAATTGCAATCTAAATACGCTATCAATGACTGATGAAATGGGCAATCATATTAATTAAACTATTAATCACGTAATTCACATCATGGAATTAGATAATGAATGCCATGATTAATATCTATTAGTATGTATGTATGTATGTATGTATGCATGTGTGCAATGAACATCTTTCATTCGCATTGGAGGTTATTTCTCTTTTCTTATTTAGGAAATTAGTTACAAATTAAGAACAGTTTCCATCTTCAATATCTTCAACCTCAAAGATAACTGCAGTCCGTAGGAAATGAAATAATCATGTAAGCTCTTTATATTTTCTAGAAGAAAATGGATTTTCATTAATCAAGGTTACATGAAGCAGTTATGAAGTCTGTTCTGTTCCATTCATTTGTTTTGAAGACTGGGGATAATTAGAATATGGATATTTGCTATAATTTTTCATTGAAATTTCAAGAACACACACACACACACACATATATATACATATATATATATATATATATATATATATATATATATATATATATATATATATATATATATATATATATATATATATATATATATATACAAGAGCATAATGAATGTATCACTTATATGCATTCTTCATGGGCGTGTCACTGTCCATGCATTTGTTTCCATAAAATCCGAAAGTCTGGGAGGAGAAAAGTCAGAAAAGTAGTTCTTGATATTTCTACATTCTGAATTTCTGATCCTAAACTATCGGAATTAAGTCTGCCTTAAGGTAATTTGTTTTATCTTTATATAATAGAATTCAAAAGAAAAAACATGGTTAAGTAATGATAAAATAAGAAAAAATTCCCAACTTTTGATAATCCTGTCAAATGTATTTTTCCGCCAGACTCTGGTCCCGTTTGTTATTATTACACTCGTTGTGGCCTGGAACGAAAGAAGAAACTCATAGTCACGTCATGTTTCCGACATTTTCGGTAATTAAACGTTCCACATTTTTTTCCTAAGGTTAGTACCGTTAATTTAAACACCAAACCATGTGTTTTAAAGTATCTTTTGAGTTATTTTGAAATGATAAATGAATAGTTATGTAGTAAGCAGTGTTAGTAAGCCTACTGTAAGCCGGCAGTCATTGGCCAAGACGTTTTACCAATGGCATCAATTTAAAGAGTTTATGTAAAGAACATTGCAATATTTGTTAGGAGATTGGGACACGCTCAATTGATTAAATCTTTGCAAATATTTTAATTCGCATATACTACGGGCGGAAACAAATATTAACGGAGTTACAGATTTTAATAAATTCCTCTTTTGCTCCTTTAGTCTTTTAAATCTGCCTCATGAGGATCCGGTTCAATTATAGAATAGTACAATATTAGTTAGGGCATTGAAAATCGCATAATTGAATAGATCTTTGCAAAGACACCACTTTGAATTCCGAATCTTATTGGAGGAAACCTCTGTTAACGAAGTTACAGATTTTAATAGAAAAAAAAAATGTTTTGCTCCTTTTGTCATAGCACCATAGGAGTCTCCTTCCACCTGGTATTTCAGAAAAGTGGTAGGTTGTGCCTACCACTTTCGAACAGACTAAAGGGCCATCATTTTATATTCTAATTGTTATTTTCAGTATTGGAGTATGAAATATAATCATGGTAAATGTGTAGGAGAGCTCCGCGGAAGATCTTGAAGAATTTAAACACCTACAATTCACTATTATATCATATAGAACGCTTATATAATAGTCAATATATGAGCAGCTTCTATTTAACGAAGGGTTTCATTGTATATTATTACATCTCAATGTATCCTAGTATTCCAACTACTTTTTCTTATAGGAAAAATTACGCTCCCTTCGAAAATAACACTCGTTCCCGTCGCAAATGAATAGTTACAGAAATATATATACATCTATATCCGCCGATAATGGGGGACCCCCAGTGGGAACTCGGGGTTTTGGGTGGGGAAAACATACTGGGGAATCGATATATAACCGTAATTCAGTCCTTTTCTTCTCTATACATTTCTTTCTGGTATTTATTATAACCGTAGGAAAAGACAAATCAGTATACCTGGATATATTTGGGAGGAGCCGTTTCAAAGGTTATTTCTTGTAGTAATACAGTAACCAGTGCTGCCAACGCCTGATGTAGATTAAATGTTAGAATTCCATACTTGATGTAGATCAAATGTTAGCGTTTCATGCTAACATTAGCACCCATTTGTTCGTTTGTTCGTTCGCCCCACCTTCCGTCCTTCGTTTCTCTCCATTATTACTCTTTATTACCGTATTATTTTCTCATTTTATATTCCCATTCAATATAATTTATCATACATTCCATTTTACCTTCCTATATTGGGTTTATTTGTTTTGTTATTTCCTTTCCCATTTGTACATACGTTCGTTTCATCAGTTTCCGATCTGCGCATATATCCCCCCGCCCCCTGCGCAGGAGTTTCCACTCCCCCTTTTACTCTTTTTATTAGTGTTATTTTTTCATTTTTTATTCCCATTCAATATTATTTATCATTCATTCCATTTTACCTTCCTATATTGGTTTTATTTGTTGGGTTATTTCTTTATCACTTCCCGGTTTCACATAAATACTTACCCTGGACTAGTTTTTTTATCCAGTTAATTCTCGGTATGATCTCCTCATTTTATTTTCCCATTCACTATTATTTAACGTTCATTCCATTTTATCTTCCTATATTGTTTGTAATTATTTTTGTTGGTTAGTTCCTTTTCTCTCCTCTGTGTCTTATAAAACTTTTCTTTCGTCTAGTTTCCGTATTTAGTTCATTCATGTTTTCTCTTTTGTTCGTTGTTTTTCCCTTAACCAACCATCACTCTAGGCCTATTCAGATATCTCCCTACCCCCCCCCCTTCCTTTATCTCTGTATGCGCTGTTTTCCGACCCATTGTTCCCCTGCCTTTCCTGTTTTAACCTTTGACCTAGTTACTCGTCCTTCGTTACTAGTGCGTTTTTTTTCCCGTATTTTGAGATGGAACATATTATAGAAACTTGTACCGGTTGCAGCATTCCGTATCTAAAAGCAGTGGCTCAATTCCATGGTGATTTTGGTGATAATTCAGGTTATGTTGATCATTTTCTTAAACCTCACAATGTTATTCCTCATCGTTTAAACTGCCCCAAGTGTCGTGCGCTTTTATCTTATAGGGCAGACATTCACGGGTTTTATTGCTCTACTGTAACCACCATCCGTAAAACTAAGAAGAAACGTCGTTGTGGGTATACTGTTACGTCCTATAAAGGTACTTTTTTGGACCAAAGTCGGCTACCCCCATGGAAGATAATATTATGTACGTTTCCTTCATAAAAGTAAGTCATTCCTCAATAGTCATTATTCGTGTTTTGTGACCGGGGTACTTCTAGGCAAGGTTAGGTGGGTTTGTTAGGTTCTGTGGCCTTTCTGTACTTTTTGTATATTTCGTACCACTTATATGGAGAAATTATTGAATATATCTGAGGAGATATTTAGCAGTTCTAGCTCTAGTAATGCCATCGTGTCGTTGGTAGTTCTGTGTACCATTCGTCTCCGTTGGTAGTACTGTGTATCAAGGTAAGTCATTCCCCCATTCTTATTATATGTGTTTTGTGACCGGGGTACTTCTAGGCAAGGTTAGGTGGGTTTGTTAGGTTCTGTGGCCTTTTGGTACTCTTTATTTATTGTGTAATAGTTTTATGGTAGTATTATTTAGTTTACGTATGGAAAAATTTATTTCTACCTCTAGTAATGACATCGTGCCGTTGGTAACACTGTGTACCATTCGTCATCGTTGGTAGTTCTGTCAACCATTGGTAACGTTGCTAATGTTATCGTCCCCGACATCTGTTGTTTATATATTTTAACTCAGTATATATGTCCACAGTGTTAATATTTATATGGTTCATTTGTATTGTATTTCATTGTGTGATTTCGTACAGGAAATATATGATTTCCTATAGTAGATATCGTGATTTAACTGGTTTTCTCATTCATTTCATCCGTAATAACATCAACCAATACGTCAACTTATAACTAACCGAATTGGTTGATCTGTTTGTTTGCGATTGAAATGGTCATCAAAATCGGTTAAATCTCGTTATTTGCTCTAGGAAATCATATATTTCTTGTGCGTAGTCACACGATGTAATAATATACAAAATTACCTAACGAAGATATTCGTGTGTATAGTTATGTTTCACTTGGATTTTTTCTAAGTTTTTGTTTTTGTTTACTGTGTGATGTCTTGGCTAAAATGAGCTGTTTCACCACCTTACTGAGTATGGCAGACTAGTTCTCAATGCTATTCTAACCAATAACAGGTGTTTTCTTGATGTCACACTGTTTGAAAACCAATCATGGCGGTTTTTACAAATCTAGCCAATGCTGACACTTATTACTTTACTTATCCCTGCTATTTTTCCACCAGTTACCACAGTTTACGTGAAGTTCCGCGGAGGAATATTTTTGCACGTCTCGGATCTCCCTTCAAACTGAAAAGCTCATTTTGCCGTGAAGTATGGAGCAGTTAGCAGGACCTTCATCCCGTTCCGACTGTGTCACTTGTGACAATTGCTTTATTTCTTATGGGGATTTTTGTGTACATTATTCAGGGAAAGTTGATTTGCTAATTGCATTTGCTCAACGTCATGGTTTGATTTTGGCAGAGAAAAAGTGCCCTAATTGTGAAAATGTGTGCCGTATAGATTACAACAAATTAGCATTCCGGTGTGATCGTAGTGTGGTTACTCGTGGGAAAAGGAAGAGGAGGTGCAATTTTTTCGTGTCTTGTTTCAAAGGTAAGTTAGATTGAGACTAATTTGAAGTTTGTGTTCCTTTTTTTGCAAAAGGCGTTTTCATTTGAATTTGTCTCGTTTGAACTGAAACTCAATGTGGCCTTAAGGGGGGGTCGCAAGGGGGGCGGAGCCCCCCCGGTAGGCCTAGGTAGGGGTACAGGGCCCCATAGGCTAGGTTAGGTGGGTGTCTTAGGTTCGGTGGTGCCCTGAAAATTACTGTGGCCTTAAGGGGGGGTCGCAGGGGGGGCGGAGGGCCGCCCCCCCCCCCCCCCCCCCCCCCCCCGGTAGGCCTAGGTAGGGGTACATGGCCCCCAGGGTAGGGTAGGTAGTTGTATTAGGTTCGGTAGTGCCCCGAAAAATCACTTTTCTCCTCCTCCCCCCACCCAAAAACCCCGCTTCCCACTGGGGTCCCCCATAATTGTAGTAGTAGGTTTATGCTTACATTTTCTGTGTAAGAGTTAGGTGGTTGTAGGAGGATTATCTCACAGTTTCAAGGTAACTGTAGCTCTAATTTACAGTTTTCTTTCGTTTTCTACTTTTAGAAACTTTTAAATCGAGCGCGGAGCTCTCCTACACATTTACCATAATCATAGCTCTTATTGATCATATTATTAATAAAACTGGTAAAAATGTTTGATATGGTTATTCTGGTCATTGCAAAAGGAAGCCAAGTCTATGTTTTAACATGCAAGAGGGTGAAGCTACAACTCTACCCTTTGTCAAGTGTGTACTCGTCCCCTTTAAGTTTGTATAATTGATAACGCCGAAATACTATCCCAGGGGGCTAACACGCATAGCAAAACATGCCGCCTGCCAGAACATAGGAGCAATGAGGTAATGCTTAATGGCAAGCGATAAATACTTAGCTTAGTTAAGTTAGGAAATATTTGTAATACAATGAACACTGCTATAACGACTCTTTAGAAATGATATGAAAAACCCTTTTTTTGTCTTTGTGTCCGAAAGTCCTGACAAACAAAAGCTCCAGTGTTTTGACATTATTTCATTACTATTAGGCCTATTCGGGTTTGATTTACATCACATTTTTTTATTACGATAGCTAGGTTTTTATGACGGACGGAAACAAAAATTATAAAAGTTGATTTAGATACCTACACAATTAGGCAAGTACACTAAAGATTAAGGTGTTTTTTTTTTTAAGTAATTGGTGACACTTCCTAGCGTAAAGCCTTAGGTTTTCAGTTATGGTAGTCGATCTACCATTACTCAGAAACTGAATTTCCGCCAAGAATCATTATCACTAACTTTCTAAATACCATTAAATCCTTATAAAACCAATCTTATTTTTCACAAACAGTTTATTGCACTACTCTATAGTTTTACTCAAAATGAAGAGTAAAGATAAAGATCCATGCGATAAATGCCTTGTAGAAAATAAGAATGGTTTTAATGCCTTTGATGGTGTTTTGAATGTTTTTGATAAAGATTCCTGGCAGTAATCAATAGTTTTCGATGGGTCGATTACCATAACTGAAAATCCATGACTTGGCTCTAGATAATGTCATTAGTTACGTTAGAAACGGCTTGAAATATAGTGTACTTGTCTAATTGAGTTATTTAAATTACCCTGCTTAAACTTTTTCAACCAGTTATAAAAAAAACCAGATACCGTAATGAAAACTGATTAATAGTACAGTACACGTTATATATAAGGTGTTTTGAATGTAACTAATGAAGATAGGTACCTAGCTGCAAAGCCATAGCTTTTCACTTATATACGGTAGTTGACCCACCATAATTCATCAACTATAGGTTTCTACCAGAAGTCATAAAAAAATTTTTAAAACACCCGAAAATACATTGATTAGTCATCTTTTATAAAACTGTTTATTGTACTGTTCTATATTTTACCAAATTTAGTAGCCTCTTTCTTAAATGATCCCTAATTTGTTTTACCAATTCAGGTGAAATTATATTTTCATTTGGAATTAAGTAACTAAATTGTGACTGCTGGGATACTGGACTAGTGTATTTGGACCAAATTTTGGTTAAGTATAAGGTTCTTATGATATTAAAACATATTGAAAGGCTAGCTCTATATTATTGTTCAAGTTATAGATCTATAGAATTAAATAGCATAGACTGTTGAAATGATCTTGACATATTTTCCTTTTTCCAATTATTAGAAATAGGTAAAACTAGGATTTTTTAAAGTTATATACAGCAGGTAGTCATATATATATAGTGTGCTATATTTTCAAATTTGGGAATTCTTGTTTCTTGGTTGATTGTGTATCCCCTATTGTCCCAGGTTTGTTTATTTTACAGATGTCTTGTTTAGTGTAATAGATCCTTGAAAAAAAGTAAAATAAGCCTGACATATTTTAGGTAGGCCTAAATCATCCAGTAAAGCTTGTGTGGATCAAAACTCCCAGATTATCGAAGATCCTCCATGGGAAGTCAGATTATATGATGGGTAGACCACGTAGAATGCAGAGCACTAGTCGGGAAAGGGAAAACGCCATAAATTTCATTGTAATCTCTACATGAAAACTGGAAAAAATTAGTGTGTTTATGCAGAGAACAATAGGGCTATCATTCATAGACACCAGGTCTTGAACTCTCCTACCGAGAAAGACCTAAGAAAATGTAAATTGAATCATTTGGTGGGTGCAGCTTGACATGACTACATAAGCCAGCCTACAACATTGTATACCGTCAAATTTATGATCTAAACATATAATTTAAGGCAATTCTGGCAAAGCATTACTACATAATGCCCCATATATAAAGCAAAAAAGGGGCAGCCTTGTATGTTTATATAACATTTACTGCCTTTCCCTACCTTAACCAATTATGTAGATTACAGGAATTTGTACTAACCTTAACCTAACCTAATCTAGGATGTGGGATCTTTACTTAGCCAGACAAACACCCCCACCTAATTTAATTTAAAATACTCTAGGTAGAATCAAATTTATTGGGTAGCTGAATAAGTAGAACTTCAAAAGTTCAAACTTGCAGCAAGTTTTGTGTTGAACAGGCTGTCATAAGTCATTTTATAGTTGATATACTGATATGACATCTCTTTTGATGATGTTGCCATTATTGAAATATTTTGTTAATTTTTTCTTATTGTTTATTTCCTTATTTCCTTTCCTTACAGGGCTACTGTACCCTGTGGAACCTTATTTCCTTTCCTTACAGGGCTACTGTACCCTGTTAGACCTTATTTCCTTTCCTTACAGGGCTACTGTACCCTGTTAGACCTTATTTCCTTTCCTTACAGGGCTACTGTACCCTGTTGGAGCCCTTGGGCTTATAGCATCTTGCTTTTCTAACTAGGGTTGTAGCTTGGATAGTAATAATAATGATGATTATAGTCATATCCCAACAAGATATACACTACTGTAGGTATTATTAAATTATGAAGGTATATTCTAACTCTATCAACTGCGCCAAAACAATTTGTTCGAAACAGTTCAAGCAGTTATCTAAGCAACACGTGCAAGTAACTGCTCTCAATTTTGTCGCTGGTTTGAAAATCAGTGGTGAATAATCGTGCTTAAACTATTGTCATATGGGTTTAGGAATATTTTATTCTTCGACATATTTACTAATTGACCTTTAGAACCAAAAACCATTCTTTAGAGCCTATGGAGTTCGCTTAATGGCTGATATGTTTGTAGGATGTGCTTGTTGCAAAAAAAAAGAGTAATGTTCTCTTCATTTACTCACTGGCTGTCATGTGTGTAGTAAGTGCTTTAGTGGGTATACAATCTATTTATAATGCCATTTAATTAAGGTACAGTATCTGTCTTGTATATCATCTCTATTTAAAGTTCACAAAGTGATATATCATTAAGAAAAGGTGAAGTTACAGGAGATGAAGACTCCACTTAATGAGGATGACCAACCCTCATAAAAACAATTCTGGGGGATTCCATTGGGAAACCACTGTTTTAGGTGGGGAAATACAAGTATCTTGCTGAAACGATCATGGTCAGAAAGGCATAGATAAACACAAGATAATTAGGTGGAAAAATATATGGTTCTTGTAGGTGACTTGAAATGAAAGTATCAAAATTATCTATACTTTACTGTAATTCCTGTCACATCCTTTAGATGGCTTTTGCTTTGCTGTAGCTCGCTTTACTCGCAGAGACACACAATTTCTCTACTCTGTTCTGGTGAGCGGTACATCGATGACATGCCAAACATGTAGGTCATTACTTTGTGGATATTTTTTTACTTTCAGATTAGCAACAAAAGCTTTGTACTGAATGGAGAGCGTTTTCAACGTGATCAATTATCATTATAGATGAAATTACACTGAATTTCAAAATAAATTGTACTTCCCCTTTTGCGGACTCCTTGTGATGGTAGTTGTGCTGAAACTGAAGTGGAGGGTGGGATGAAAGTTATGTAGTAGAACAACATTTGGGAACTTCCAGTGTTCATAAATATTTGGAAGCTTTCAATTGGTTAAAAAAGCTACGTAATGATTGTCATACTAAAAACAGAACAGCTAGCATAATTGAGTTTGGAAAATGCATGTGCAGTTACTCATTATTGGTCTCGTAAAAGTAAAAAATGAACTTAGTAGGGTTCACAATTCAGTCGATCAGAGCGATTTTTTAGTTATGCCCCATTAATCATAGAGGAAAATGCCAAAATAGCCAGCACTAATCCATTTTTTATAGCAAATGTGCAGAAAAGCACCAAGAATTTAAATAGCATTGTGTGCATTATATTAAACATAACAGGGTTAAGCATGAAAAGTACATGCAAAAATAAATATTTTGAAACATTATTTTGATTTGAATGCATATATCAATAGTTTCAAAAGACACTTGTTAAAAATTAGCCTATTTTTGTTTTCAGATAGAGGATCCTCTCTGATGCTAATGTTACTAACGGAAAGAAGTGGGGAACAAATTTTTAATAAGGGAACCATTAAGATGAGTAAAATATATTAAATGAGGAAGATGACATGATTTTTCTAAAGGTGAGTTCCACTTGGTGTTTTGTCTTTTAAAAAATAAAGTACATTATTATTTTTGCATTGGACGCATATAATACTCATAACAGCCACCCAGATAATGTTGAATGAGTATTACATTGTCCCACTCTAACCTGAAGTAATGGTGGTTTCACTGGGAAATAATTTTACCCTGCATTAACATTTATGGTACCTATTGTTGTATGAAAAAAGAGGTGACTTGGGTACAAGATGGAATAGCCATTAAATCATTAACAAAGAGCTGTGGTAGTATCAATAGGTAGGTGAGGATGAGCCTCATACCTGCCTAAGTTAAGCCACTTTTGTCTTTGGTTACTTGGTTAAGGAATGTTTTTCCAATATGTTCTGTATATTTGTCACCATAACTGTTGGACTTTTACCTTGGGTTGTTGTTATCGCTTGTTTTGTTGAGTGTGCACACGCTTCTGATCAGTGGAAGTGCACAGAAATTTATAACAAGGAAATATTTTTTTTTTCTTTTTGTAATAGTAATGTATATGTCTGAGGTTACCTGATGCATAAGCCCATTGTAACAGGTGCTTCTGATATGGGACAAGCCCCTGCCAGGATCAAGGGCCTGCACCCTCTGGTGGGAGATGGAGGAGGTCCGTTAGAGATGATTAGTCTGTGTTAATTTTGGCTGTGAACCTCATGAAGTTGAAGCCCCAGGAACCTTTATGCTGTAAGATGCTTAGGCTGAACTTGAAGGTACACAGAATAGGTTTTATACTTTTATATACAGTATGCAGAAATAAGGAATTATAATTGAACTAAGTATTTAAGAAAATTACTTCTAAGTAACTTCAAATTTGATAGCAAAATAAAATTAATTACTTAATTTCAAAATACAGTAGATCGTGGCTATATATGATGCCGCAAAAAAGTTGAGAATGTTTTTTCTTTATTGATATACTCATCCCATCAATTGAAAAGGTGACCCTGCATGTTCATAAATGCTTCATTTAATAGTGCTTCAATTTTTATTTTAGTCTTCAAATGGTCTTTGCTCAGCTTTGGCACACTTAATTATCAAATACAGTAAACATATTGCTCCTCGGTTTTGGCAAGTAGTACATTAATATGCTGTGTACACATTCTCTTAGGTCACTATTAAAGTATTATAATTTCCTATAATTGTATTTGTTCCGTAAATGAAATACAAACCACGCTATTTGATAGGGGTATTACTTTCGGCGTAGCTAAAATGACGAGCCATCAAGATTTAACGAAGGTTAACTACCCATACTGCTAGTTAGGGGGTTTAGGGGAGGTAGCTTGCTGTTGTGCCCCCCCCCCTCCCCCCCCTCACACACCTGTGATTGAGCCCACTTTGCTTTTGGCTCGGATTGTGAACGAACATTGCCTCTCTTCATCCTTGCTGTATATTGGCAACCATTAATGACTTTTGCTTTTTCTTTTCTCATAGTGTGTTTGTGAAGTTGACTTCTGCGACCATGCGCACCTGCCCTAGACTCTCCGGCCTCCCTTGTGGGATGTTTATGTCGGCGGTGGAGACTGATCCTCACACCCTTTGTCCTGTATGCTGAGGTCAATAGTGTGATTGCGTAAATAAGTGTAATGAGTGTAGGGAGTGGTCTTCCTCCCAGTGGGAGAGATTTGGGCGACAGAGGAAGAAGTCCAAGCGGGATATTTCTCCTTTGGAGGGGGAAAACCCAAGGCCTCTTCTTCCGTCTCCTGACCCTCCTCTGAAACTCTTACTCGTTCGGCCTTTTACGAGAGACTGTCGAGTAGTAGCGTAGACAGAGTTAATGTCGGCCAACCCCGGTTCTTGAGAGATGGTATTGCTTCCCCTAGCGAAGCGGCCCCACCTGTCCCCCCGGATGAGGCCTTGTCACTAACCCCTCTTTTGCAGATTTGGACTTTCTTGGGGCTTATGGGTCCGCCCTCCAAGGAAGCTTTGCTGCAGTTCATCCGCATGGGTGCTTCTGTTCAGCAGTCATCATCGCCATCAGAGGTATAGCCTCTGACCCTCGTCGACGTTCTAGTGTCAGAGGTGTCACGTGGTATCAACCAACTCCTCTGCCCCTCCAGACTTTCTAGCGGTTGCTGCAGACTTATTTTCCCCCGTTCCTGAACATCCTTCAAGGGGGAAACTGTCCGTCTGTCTCTCCTGCAAGTGTTTCTCCCCCTCAGGGGAGTTCACTCATAGAGACTCTTCTTCGGAGGATTGCTGCGGCTCACGGTCAGCTTGCTGATGGGGGCCCCTTCGTCGGAAAGCTCGCCCTCCACTTCGCCTTAGAGGTCTCCCTTCACCATCGGTGAAAAGGCGCCTCTTTGGTTCATCGTCGTCGCAGCCTTCCCCTGTAGAGGATCCTCTGCGGCAGTCATCTGACCTTCGACCATCGATCGTCATTGCTCCTGCTACTAGTCCTGTGACCTCTCTGCTGATCGTTCGCGATCCCTATCGGTGGATGCTAGCCCTTACAAAGGGCACATTGCAGTTCCTGACCATCCACCCTTCAGACCAGCCGACCTTCCATTATCGTAATAACCTCTTAAGGCTCTACCAAAGTGTGCAGCTGCAAGCCATCGCCCTGCAGCTGCCCAACCTACAAGACATCAGCGCTCACCAGCAGCTCGCCAGACTGCGCGTCGGCACTCTACAGCACTTCGTCACGCCCCTTCACCTGCTCGCCCTCATAGACGGCAGCAACATGCACCTGCGCGCCAACGCTCTCCTGCAGCCACGTTCATCTGCACACCCTGCAGCCACGTTCATCTGCACACCCTGCGCTCACACACTCAGGGTCGGCCTCGCGTCAGTGCACTATTGCGCGCTTGCGCTTTCCCGTGCCCCCACGATCTCCTGCGCGCCAATTCTCTCCACCACACCAGCAGGCTCCTGCGCGCCAGTACTCGCCTGCACGTCAACGAGTTCCTGCGCGCCAACACACTGCAGCTCTGCAGGTAAAACAACACGCTCAATCCAGCGCTCTCCTGGACATCTGCACTCACCTGTGCGCACGTGCCACCACTTGCCTGCACACCTCTGGCGCGCGCCAATATTTTCCTGCGCGTGCGAGCGCCAATATTCTCCCGCGCACCAACAGGCACGGGCGCAGGAACTACACCCGGCAAGGTCACCATCGCTTCATTCCCTTCCCCGCAAACGCATTCCAGCGTGTCCTGCGGGAGAGGCAAAACAGGCACCGGCAGAGGGGTTCAGGATCCCTTAACTGCCTTCTAAGGCAGACCCACCTATTACGGTGACTACTGTACTCATAGGGAACCTTCGGTCCCTTTTTCTTTGCAGGGGATCTGTCTGACAGTGCATCAGTCAGTCAGCAACCTTAGTTCAATGCCCTAGTCAGAGCTGTAACACAGGCATTCAAGCCTGTCCTGTCCGACCGCTTGTCAGAGCAGCCTATAGCTCTGGACTCACGACATGGAACCATGGCTTACTCTACCCTTTTGAAGAGGAAAAGAGGGGTTTCCGACGCGGTCACTTCCCCGAGGGTAAAGCTAACTCCGTGATGACCATCAAGGCTAGTCCCTCCATTATCTCCCCAGGGATACTCTCCCTTCCTGTCTGATGAAGACAATCCTTCACCAAGGGAACCGCGTGAGGAGAGGCACTCCTCCATCCCAACTTTGGAGGAAACCTCCTTCATGTGGAGAGTTCCCCTCAGAGATCAGGAGGGACACAACACTCAGGCCCCGACATTAGTCTTTTGACTCCTCGGGAAACCTGGTATGATTCGAGGATTTCTCCAAGGAGTGTACCAGGAAGGTAATGGAGACCTTTCTCCTCTCAGGCACTCTCACAATCGAGTTTCTTGACCACTAAGTTTCGAACTTATGGGCAAACACAATCTTGAAACATCGAGATGCAGTGTCTGAGAGGTTCCACCAACAGGTGTCCTGCGTCAAGACAAATAGGCTTAGGCATTTCTCTGTAGAAGGGGCCCCCACCTGTTTGAGCCTAAGGATGTGGAACTTGCTGCTGAGATGTGGAGGAAGTCTCACCGAGACTCCATCCTCCATTGGACTTTAACATCCAAGCCCTATAAATGTCCAGCACCTCAGCAGTCCCGTCCTACCAAGACCGCGATGACGAAACCAGCAGCGAAGACATCAGTGTCTAATAAGCCCTTTCATGTCAAGGACAGGAAAGACATAAAGTCGTCCTGGGGAGGAAAGAATCCTAAAGGGAGCAGCCGAGGCTGCAAACGGTAGGATAGGCACTCCCCCTCAGTTTCCACCAGTAGGGGGATGCCTACAAAGTTGCTCAGACAGGTGGAAGCAACTTGGGGCCGATTCCTGGACAATCTCCGTGATTCGTCTAGGATATCGTGTCCCATTCATAACATCTCTCCCTCCCCTGACCAGGAATCCAGTGTCAATAGACTTCCTTGCCATGGAATCTGCAAGGGGGGAGGCCCTTCGGGCAGAAATCCAGACCCTGTTGAAGAAGGGCGCTCTCCAAGAGGTCCTCGATGGGTCCCCAGCCTTCTTCAGTCGACTCTTTCTTGTAAGAAAGGCGTCTGGAGGATGGAGACCAGTCATCGACCTCTCAGCTCTGGAACAAGTTTGTCAAACAAACTCCGTTTAGCATGGAGACGGCAGACACGGGCAGACTATCGGTAAGACCTCAAGACTTCATGTGTACACTGGACCTAAGGACGCGTACTTCCAGATCCCAGTCTATCCGTCTTCAAGGAAGTACTTAAGATTCAGCCTAGACAACAGAAAGTACCAGTTCAAGGTGTGCCTCGGTCTTTCCTCAGCACCTCAAGTTTTTACCATTGTTTGCCCTAGTGTCATCTTGGGCACAGAGGATTGGCATCAGTCTGGACGACTGGCTAATCCTAGCAGACTCTGTGTCAACCCTTCTTCAACACCGAGACAAACTTCTCAAACTTAGCCAGGATCTGGGAATAATGGTAAATCTCGAGAAGTTGTCCATGCTTCCTACGCAGAGACTGGTATACCTAGGCATGATTATAGACACCACTCTCCAAAAAGCCTTCCTATCAGACGACAGGATAACAAGGCTGAGAAAGGTCGTAAGACCTTTTCTCAGACGATAAGAATTTCCAGCCCAAACGTGGTTACGTCTCATCGGTCACCTTTCATTACTAACTCGTCATAGTTCCCAATAGTCGCCTCAGGATGAGATCCCTGCAGTGGCAACTCAAGTCCCGGTGGAATCAGACTCGCGGTTCCCTGGACATCCTGATCCCCATGGGATCAGCGGAACTGACGGATGACCTCGAGTGGTGGGTGGCAGAAGAGAACGAACGAAAGGGAGTGGATCTTCTCGTCTTCCCCTCAGATTTGATGCTGTTTTCAGACGCTTCAAAAAAAGGTTGGGGATGGGGGGGGGGGGGCCACGTGCTGCACCACACGATCTCAGTCCTCTGGTCAGAGTCAGAAGAGTACCTCCACGTAAATCTCTTAGAGATGAAGGCCGTCTTTCTGGCCCTTCAACAGTTCCTGGCGGGCCACTCAGTGGTGGTGTTGAGCGTCAACACCACAGTAGTGGCTTTCATCAACAAGCAAAGCAGTACTTTTTCGCAGCATCTATTCCATCTAGCAGTAGAGATACTGAGATGGGCCGAAATCAACTCGATAACATTATCGGCACGCTTCGTTCCGGGCAAAAGGAATGTGCTCGCCAGCAACCTGAGCAGAGCATCTCAGATAGTGAGTACCAAGTGGTCTTTGGATCATCTAGTAGCCAACAAAGTCCTGACTTTGTGGACCTCTTTGCAACGGCCCTGAACCTCAGGCTCCCGCTGTATTATTCCCCAGTCCCAGACCCCAAGGCTGTCTGGCATGATGCATTACAACAACGGTGGGACGACATCGTTTCGCCTTTCCCCCTTTCTGTCTGATGAGGAAGGTACTCAGCAAGACCAGAACATCGGTCAATCTTTCAATGTCCCTCATAGCTCCGCTATGGCATCACGCTGAAGGGTTTCCAGACCTTATGTACCTTCTAACGGAGCCCCCAAGAGAACTCCCTCCACGACACAATCTACTCAAACAACCACATGCCAACTAATTCCACAAAGCTGTAGCTTCGCTACGACTTCACGCCTGGAGACTAACCAGCATCTCCTCTCTGAGAGAGGATTTTTGCAACAAGTTGCGACTAGGATGTCTGGATACCTGCGTAAGTCATCAGCAGCAGTCTACCAGACAAAGTGGAAAGTGGTCTGTGTTTGGTGTCGTGGAAGGGGGTTTCTCTACTCTTGATGCCACTATTCCAGCAATAGCTTAGTTCCTCAGCCTTAAGCCTTGCTTTAGACTAAAAGGAATGGACATTTCTTCATCGCTAGAACTTTCCTTACTCATACGGAGTTATGAACTTAATGTCTTCGGTCAGAAGTGAGACCTCCCCCATGGAACGTGGTACAAGTTCTCGGGTATCTTAAGAGACCTCCCTATGAACCATTACGCTAGGCAACCGATCGCCACCTGACTTGAAAGACGGTGTTCCTGCTAGTTTTGGGAGTAGCAGATCCACGATTCGACGCCTTCCGGATTTCTAGTCTACGTACTGTAACAGTGACCCAGACCATCTCTCACAATGCCCAGTGAGGAGTTTGAGGCTGTATCTTAAAAGAACAGCCGCAGCCCGTCCCCGTGTGCCTGCACCATTCGTCATCACAGGAAGGACCAAGAGGAGGGTCACTAAGAACACCATGTCAGCATGGATTTACAAGGTTATAGACCATGCATTGAATCCAGACCTTCCTCTTTCATGTCATGATGTCAAGGGCGTAGCTACGTCCCTGGGATTCAAGAGAAACTTCTCAGTGACACAGGTTCTTCAAGCTGGGGTGTGGAATCGTCAGACCACATTCACATCCCACTACCTGCAAGAAGTGACCCACCGGAGACTCGATACATTCTCTATCGGTCCTGTGGTGGCTGCACAACAGCTGGTTTAAAACCTCAAGCTCCTTATTGGACAAGTAACAGAAGGTTGAGGGCATTGTTATCCGGTTTTAGTCTGCGTGAATGAAATGGTTTTACTGGCTCTTATTCTTTTCTTCATTCTCCCCTCTCTTGCGGAAAGCAGCATCCTGGGTTCTCTGCACAGCTGACCTCAAACCACTGCAGATAAACCGTGTTCCCTTGTGTACCTAGCATTAAAACTAACACTGTCTCCCCATACCTTGGAAAAGTCCTAGTTACAATTTTTCCTTCTAAAGAACTCTGAAAAACTTTACCTGGACAGTCACACTTCTATATACCCCAACGCACAGCTTGTGTAGGCCGCTGACCTTGCGTAGCAAGGTTTTAGCGAGGGCAGGGTCTCCTTATTTTTGAGTACTAACATACTCAGATAAGGAGCCCTCGGGCAAAGCCAAAAGCCACATTGGGTGGGACCTCCACCCCACCTAATGGGTGAGTAACCCCTATTAAATAGCGCAGTTTGTATTCCAGTTATGGACCAAATGGCAAATTCGTAGAATAATTGTATTTTTCCTAACTGTAAAAACCTTAGCTATTTAAACAAACTTCCCCCCCCCCCCCCCCGCCCTATCCCCCTTGCAGTCTTACCTCCAAGGAAAGTGAGCTCAATCACAGATGTGTGAGGGTGGCCGGTAGCAAGCTACCCTCCTCTACCCCTGCTAATTAGCAGTATGGGTAGTTAACCCTCGTTAAATTTTAATGGCTCGTCATTTCATCTACGTTGAGAACAATACCCCTATTAAATAGCTAAGGTTTGTATTGGTAGGGAAAATACAAATTATCTATGAATTTGTCATGTCATACTTCAAGTGGTCTCTCTCTCTCTCTCTCTCTCTCTCTCTCTCTCTCTCTCTCTCTCTCTCTGTTTTTTTTTCTTTTATATACCTTTTCTTTATTAGTAAATTAAAGTTTGTTCTGTAACTAGAAACCAAACTAACGCTTTTTATAGGGGTGTTACTTTTGACGAAGCTGAAAGGACGAGCTATTAGAATTTAGGGGGGGTTAACCACCCATACTGCTAGTTAGCAGGTGGGTAGGGGTTAGTAGCTACCCCTCTCACTCACACACCTGTGACTATACTTCACTTTGTTTTTGGCATAGATAGAGAAAAGTTGTTGCTGCTCTCCCTCTTCACCATTTGGACTGCCATTCATATGGCTTTTTTCATTTTTTTTTTTTTCAGTTTGTGTGTTTGCTTCTTCTGCTGGCCATGCATACCTGCCCTGGTCCCAAGGGCCTCTCCTGCGATATTTATATGTCCGCTGAGGATACTGATCCTTACCGTATTTCTGGTTTGCGTGGTCAGTGGTGTGATGAAAATAACAAGTGTATTGAGTGTCAGGAGTAGTCTGCCTTCCGGTGAGAAAGGTCTGGGCAACGGCGAAAGAAGAGGTCCATACGGGATTGTTCTCCTTCAAAGGTTACTTCTAAGCGAAGGAAACCTAAACCCTTTTCTTCTGCTTCCTGACCTTTCAAAGCTTCTGCTTGAACGGTTTCCTCCCGAGACCTTAAAGTAGCAGCGCATGCCATTTTAACCCCTAGACAACCTCGGTCCTCAAGAGACTTTGGCTTTCTCCGGAGACCATAGAGTAGCAGCGCATGCCCTTTAACCCCTTGACAACCTCGGTCCTCGAGACTTTTTTTTTTTTTTTTTTACTTCCCCAAGTGAAACAGCCCAGCCTCCAGAGTGAATCCTTATCTCTCCTTTTTTACAGGTGTAGCTGTTACTAGGTTTGCCTGGTCCGCCTTCCAAGGTGCTGCTGCTGTAGTTGCTTCAGAGAGATGTAGAGTTGCAGTGTTCGTCTCCGCCTGAGGTAGATCCGTTGGCCGTTGTCAACCTGGTGGTGTGTGAGGAATCGTCTGGTGCCCTGCTAGCGGACTCTGTTCCCCTGATCGTCGACACTTCGATCACTTGGTCATCAGCCCACAACTCGCCATTCGCCACAGCACCCCGTTCTCCAGCTTGCAGCTCAACAATGTGCTATTCGCCAGCGCGCTGATCGTCGAATCATTGATCTCCCTCTCATCGAGCGTTGGAGGAGCGTCACAAGAAATGCAATTTCTCACTGGATTCGCAAGATCATTGACTTTGCCCTCTAGCCTGACCCCCATGGCAACCTCCCCCCCCCCCCAAAAAAAAAGGACAGAGCTCATGATGTCAACGTATTGCAAACTGGAGTGTCAAAGCGTCAGACGACCTTCACTGCCCCCTACCTGCACGATGTAACCCACAGGAACATAGATACGTTCTCCATTGGTCCTGTGGTGTCCTCACATGAAGTTGTCTAAAACACCTTGAGCTCTTTGGACAAGTAGCAGAGGGTTGAGGGCTGAGGTTACTCTGGTTATTCTGTGTGTATGGAAGCTTCAAACGACTTTCACTTTACCCATGATCTACAAAAAGTGACCCACAGACGCCTCGATACACTTTCTATCTGTCCTGTGGTGGCTGCACAACAAGTGGTTTAAGACACCTCGGGCTCCTTGGACAAGTAGAAGTTAGTTGAAGTCATTGGTTACCCAGGTTAAGTCTAGTATGAATGAAAGTATATCTGGCTTTTTCCTTTCTTTATTTTCCCCTCTTTTGGGTTACAGCACCATGGGTTCCTCTGCAAGCTGGCTTCAACCTCTGCAGGTAATAACCATTTCCCTTGTGAAACTGGTATAGTTTATTTGTTCCGTAACTGGAATACAAACCATGCTGTTTATTAGGGGTTATACTTTCGGCGGTGCTGAAAGTATCGTCGTCGTCCACTCGTGTCCGAGTATTGGGTTCTGTCGTTAGCCATCAGCCTCCTATCTATGGGGTGGGTGCTTGTGTCTAATGTGGCTGTTAAGTCCTAGTCTTTGGTGGAAGAGTCGCGGAGAGTGTTCACAAGGGAGGGTAGGTGGTGGGCGGGGCTGTTCTAATCGCTCCTTCTTCTCCTCCTAGCTGCCTCATTTTGTCTCCTCCTCTCCTCGAAGTCCTCGGTGCCATGGTGTACTGTACTCCTCCAGGTTTTCCTGTCCCTGGCTGTTTCTTCCCATGAGGAAGGATCGATGTCAGTTAGAGCCAGGGTGCGCTTTTGTTGATCTTTATAGCGCATTTTCGGGGCTCCTCGTGTTCTGGTGCCCTGGGTCAGTTCTCCGTAGAATATTTTCTTTGGGAGCCTAGATGGATCCATCCTATACACGTGTCCTATCCAGCGGAGGCGGTGGTGGATGATGGTGGCCTCCACGCTGGTCAGCGAGGCACGTTCTAAGACTTCAATGTTGGTGGTGTGGCTCTCCCAGGGGATTTTCAAGATCTGCCTCAGTTTCATTTGTTGGAAGCGTTCAAGGTTTTTAATATCGTTTCTGTATAGCGTCCATGTTTCACATGCATACAGGAGCGTGGAGAGGACTACTGCCCTGAACACCATTATTCTGGTGGTCATTTTCAGTGCGTGGTTGTTAAATACGCGGCAGTTGAGTCGGCCAAAGGCGGAGTGGGCTGCCCTGATCCTGTTCTCCACGTCCTTTTTGCTTGTGGGAGCTGATGTTAGGATGCTCCCTAGGTAGGAGAACTGGTCCACCTGTTCTAACGGTTGGTCATTCACTGTGGTATTGAAGTTTGGGAGCATGAGTCCTGGTGGATGTTGGACGAGGGTCTTGATTTTATCTGTGTTGACTTGCATCCCAAAACGTTCGTAGGCAGAGTTGTATGCATCAGCTAACGACTGCAGGTCCTCTGCCGTCTGACCTGGGGTGGCATTGTCGTCGGCATACTGCAGTTCTCGCACTGCACACAAGGTGGTCTTGGTTCTGGCGCGGAGTCTGGCGAGGTTGAAAGCGCCTCCATCCATGCGGAAACGTAGGTCGACTGAGGGTGTGTCTGGGGGAATCTCGTTGAGCATTGATGCGGTGTATAGCGAGAAACACGTTGGGGCCAGAACACAGCCCTGCTTCAGGCCGCCGTTGATGGGGAATGGGTCTGAAAGAGAGTTCTGGTGACACTCTCTCCCAACCATTCCGTCATGGAGGGCACGCACCAGCTTGACAAAATCGGGTGGGCAGCCATATCTTTTGAGGACAGCCCACATGGCAGGTCGAGGTACTTTGTCGAAGGCCTTTTTCAAATCCCAGAAGATGAACATTATGGGCTGTTGTTGTTCGAGGCTCTTCTCTTGTAGTTGTCGCGCACAGAAGATCATGTCTATGGTCCCGCGGGAAGGTCGAAAGCCGCACTGGGACTCTGGCAGGACGTCTTCTGCGAGAATAAGGAGGCGGTCAAGGAGAATCCGAGCGAAAATCTTACTCGCGATGCTTAGTAGTGATATTCCCCGGTAGTTGTTACAGTTCTCTCTCTCTCCCTTCTTGAAGATGGTAATGATGTTTGCATCGCGGAAGTCACTGGGGAGGGTCTTTGTCTCCCATATTTTCATTATAAGGAGCATCAAACGGTTCCTCAAACCGGGGCCACCGTGAGTGAGGAGCTCCAACGGGATGTTGTCTGGCCCTGGGGCTTTGCCGGGCTTCATGCGCTGCAGGGCCTTGTTAAAGTCATGGATGGAGGGTGGTAGTGCCATCCAGTGACGGACGGGATGCTGCGGGGTCATTCGCAGGAGATCGTCTGGGGTGTCTGCTTGGTCATTGAGGAGGTTCTCAAAGTGAGACCTCCACCTGGCCAGGATGCTCTCGCTGTCGGTGATAGTCATGGCCCCATTCGCGTCCTTCAGGCTGCCCACTGGTCACGTTGGTCAGCGAAACTCTGTATTTCTGCAGCTTTTCTTTGCCACCAGGTGTTCTTGGCTTCACGGATCCCTCTTTAGCAACCAGCTTCAGCCACCTTGTGAGCACATTTGTTAGCTGCTGTTGGTTGGTTTTCCAAAGTCAGGCGTGCTGGTCGTTTGGTTTCAATGAGAAGAGAGATGGTAGCATCGTTCTCATCAAACCAATCCTGCCGTTTCTTGGTGGTGTAGCCTAGTGTTTCCTCCACGGCACGGGCCATGGCGTTTCTGAGGGTGGTCCAGTGGTGCTCAACGGTGGCCTGACCCACGGGGTCTGCGAGGTGTTGTTCGCAGGCCTCCTTGTAGTTCTGTGCCACCTGTGGGTTGCGGAGCTTACTACAATCAAAGCGTTGATGTGGTACGCTGTCAGGTGCCCTTCTGGGTGGTCGTAGGGTCGTCACGGAAAGTCGGGAGATGAGGAGTCTGTGGTCCGTCCAGCAGTTGTCCGCTCCGGGCATGGATCGGGTGATGCGGACGTCTCCTCGGTCTCTGGCTCTGGTCAGGACGTAGTCCAGGGTGTGCCAGTGTTTAGATCGTGGGTGTCTCCATGTGGTCTTTTGTCGTTTTGGTAACTGGAAGATGGTGTTGGTTACCACAAGTTGGTGTCCTGCACACAGACCCAGTATGAGTTGGCCATTGGCGTTGCAATTTCCAATGCCATGGCGGTCGATGATTCCCTCGCACAGGCGATGGTCTTTGCCTACTCGGGCATTAAAGTCGCCAAGCACAACAAGCTTGTCATTGGCGGGCACTGCCTGGATGGTGCGGTCGAGCTGGGTGTAGAAGGCAGCTTTGTCATCATCGGTTGAGGTCATAGTCGGGGCATAGACAGAGATCAGGGTGAGGTGTCTGTCCCGCGTGATGGGGATGCGGACAGTCATCAGGCGCTCACTGATGGCCTTGGGAGCGAGGTTGAGCTGCTGCACTAGCTGGGAATGGATGGCGAAGCCGACACCGTGGATGCGAGGCTCCTCTAGGGCCTTGCCTTTCCAGAAGATGGTGTAGCCTGTTCCAGCTTCCCTGATGTTGCCCTCTTCGGGTAGTCTGGTCTCGGTAAGAGCCGCCACATCAACATTAAAGTGGGCTAGCTCCTTGCAGACGAGGGCTGTACGTCATTCCGGGCGGTTGGTGTTCGTCACGTCTTGGAGGGTGCGGATGTTCCACGTACCTAAGGTTAATATTTTTTTTTCTTGTTTCGACCGCATTAGTGGGATGTCCGCCACCCGCGGTGAGCTGACCAGACGGGTTTGCCGTGTCCGATGTTTACCCCACCTTTTCTAGGGGCCTCCCCATGTGGGGTGGGCTGCAGTGTCCTCAATAGGCCAGCCCAGTCACGGGTCCAGCTGCCGAAATCTGGTGTCACGGCACCATCACCAGAGAGCGACTGAATCTTAGACTCGCCGCCTGAGTGCAGTCGTGGGCTAAGGGCTTCCAGCTATCCAGACCTGCCCCCTTCACCCACGGTGCTGTCGCCTCAGGACTTGGTGGTGGTGATGATGATGGTGAGAAAGAGATGAAGAAGGGTGGAGGAAACGACAGAATGCCAGTAGCTGGGTATATTGTTTTGGGTGGTCGTGGCTTTGCAACAGCCGCGCACACACACTTGGCCTACACCGTTTTTGCCGCGGCTCAAGACACATGAGACAGGCGGCTTCTCCGGTGCTGGTTGCATCGGGCTGCCGGGTTCTTATGTCAAGGCCCGCCTTGTTGCCTGCCCGACAGGCATTGCCCTCTTCCACCGGCGCTGGGAAGCTCCGCCGTTGGGGTCTTGTTTGGTTTGATTTTGGAGTTTTCCTTCTCCTAGCCTTTGCCTATCTTAAATAAAGAAGAAGGCCTATAGGGGTCCAGTCTTGGTCTGGTCTCTCAGAACTGGCCTTAGCGGTATGGTTGAGCCTGCCAGGGTGGATAAACTACCCCACCGCCATTGCCCAGCCCATCATTGAGACACTCAAGACCCTCTACTGCAGTAAAGTGCTGGACCATCAGAGGGTATAACTCCTAATAAATAGGTAAGGTTTATATAGTTAGGAAAGATATAAATTATCTACGAATTTGTCATATTGATATACTTGTACACGTCCCCATTGCTCCCCACGAGGTAAGCATTGATAGTCTATTTTTTGTGTGTAAGTTTCCTGTCTAATCTCGGAACCATTTATGGTTAGGCCGCTGTCATTCTTACTTTGTTTGGGGGGTGCAAGATTTTCCCTCGATTTCACTCTAATACTGTACTAAAACACAGCTCAATGACTATGCCAGTTGTCGGACTTATCCATCCACCTAAGGGTGAGTCATCCATTCATAAATAACGTAACGTTAGTTAGTGTCGGATTAAATGACAAATTTGAAGATAATTTATATTTTTCCTAATACAAACCTGGAGTTATTTATATAAGTTGTCCTGCCATCTCTTGTTTCCCATTAAGTCTCTCTCTCTCTCTCTCTCTCTCTCTCTCTCTCTCTCTCTCTCTCTCTCTCTCTCTCTCTATGAATGGGTGTATTTATGTGCGTGTGTGTATGTATATGTGTGTGTGTATGTATGTATGTATGTGTGTGTATATATATTACAGGTACAGGTAAATGTATTTTGTCCCGGCCACCCACTACCTAGTGTCTGGGTAGGGTTGGGTTGCCACCTCCCACCATCACACCACAATTTTTTTTGTCTACCTTTTAGCTTTGCCGAAAGAGTACATCCATATATAAATAACACCAGGTTTGTATTAGGAAAAATACAAATTATCTTCAAATTTATGTTTATGACGAATAATACCAAACTACTAGAACTCTGCTATTATTTGGTAAACTTATTACTTCTGGAATCTAGTGTTGATGTTCTTTGCCTGAACTGTGAACAGGCGACCTTGGCAGTATGGCTATTTTCCTTTGACATTCTCGTTTGTTACATCATTGCCACTCCTCATGTTCTGGTAACGATGGTTACCCATCATGCACAGCCTAGTAGTGTGGATGCATAAATAATATTTTTCTTTTCTTTATAGGTAGGAGGTTGGCCAGGGTACTAGCTACCCGTTGAGATATTATCGCTAGAGAGTTATTTGGTCCTTTGATTGGTAAAACTGTACTACATAAGATCCTTCTCTCTGGTTACATACACCAAATAGTCTGGCCTATTTTTTTTACATATTGTCCTCTGTCCTCATACACCTGATAACACTAAGATTACCAAACAATTCTTCTTCACCTAAGGGGTTAAATTCAGCACTAATTGTTCAGTGGCTAATTTCCTCTTGGTAAGGGTAGAAGAGACACTTTAGCTATGGCAAGCAGCTATTCTAGAAAGACACGCCAAATTCAAACCATTGTTCTCTAGTCTTGGGTAGTGCCATATCCTCTATACCATGGTCTTCCGCTGTCTTGGGGTAGAGCCCTCTTGCTTGAGGGTACACACTGTCACGCTATTCTATCTTTTTCCTCTTCCTCTTTTGTTGAAGTCTTTATACTTAAATTGTGAAGTATTTATTTGTAATAGTTACTGTTCTCAAATATTTCATTTTAATTCTCTTACTCCCTTGTTTCCTTTCCTCACTATGCTATTTTCCTTGTTGGAGCCCCTGGGGTTATAGTATCTTGCTTTTTCAACCTGGGTTGTGGCTTAGCAAGTAATAGTAATGATAATAATATACAAATTCAAATCTTCATCCTTTAATAGGAATATGCTTTCATCAAAGCTGGATACAGCTGTTACATCTTTACTGAGGTAATGGTATTTACTGCTGGGCGTTGGGCAAACCCTGCCTAACCGACAGTCAATGAACTAATGTTATTTTCAACCAGCGGAGAGTATAGAATCAGTCCAAGCGTCCTTATCAAGTGCTTTACATTTTTTGCTTTTTCTTTTATATGATGATTCTTTTAATTGTCGTGTGCAAGGTATGTTAAGGGAGACTGGTTTGCAGTTAAATCCAATAACTAGATGTGGGACAGCTGTGTGGTCATTCTGCTGACTTCTTGTTGGATGCCATTACCGTTAGCTGTCTCCTTCGTAAGTATGGTCTTATGACAACAGCGGTAACGAATCCTCAGAAAGGGGTCTACCCTTAGGCTTCACTTTACTTACATTAGTTTGATGGGAAATGCGGTCACCCATCCACTTTCTTTCAGTCTTTCTGATCTTGGGGAGATGCTAAGAACATACACCTGGATACTCTCTCAGAGTTCCTCTCGTTCCCCGCAAGCGTGTTTTCCTTGGCCTGTGCGACTCTATGAATTTTTTTTTTTTGTAATTTCTTCCCTCTTCCTCCTTTTTGCTGGAATCATGCTACAAATACCACGATAAGTAGGATGTTTGGGAGGTCCAGGAAGTTACCAGCTTCCCTGAGAGTGCCAATGGATCTCTCTTATGGGAAGAAATATCGGCAAGCATATGTACTAGGTGCCTGGTTATTTGAAATAGGAGGTCTTACACTTATTATTAGTGTTTAGTTTTGCATGGGGTGCAAGTCTCCATCCACTGGATCCCCGTACACTATTGTATGTCCTCAAGCGCTATACTCCTATGAGTTAGAACTCCACTCTCACATCTCCAAGGTAGAGAGGAGTTCAGCTTTTGAAGAGAGAAGACTCTGTAATGAGTTGTAGTCTCCCCAGTCTGTTAACAATTATGTATACTTTTATTAAGGTATATAGCCCAAGGCTTAGATTCATACAAAGAAACACTCACATTTGTGAGTGTAATACTGACTCTTGCTAAAGATTGTTATATAAACACACTATAATGGTCAAAACAATTATGTATATGTTAGCTGATGATCACTAATTTGATAAAGACAATTATAAGTCAGTCAAGGCAGAAGTGTCAAGTCAATGCTGGGTAAAGTCAGGATTATGTAATGAATGGATAAGCCTGGATATATTTTTCATTGAGTTAAGGTACCGGGTATTGGTTAATCATGGGAAAAAGATAATATTGTTATTCTGCTTAGTAATGTTGAAGATATGACTCTAGTTAAACCAGGTTGTTAGTTTAATAGTGTTTGATAGGTTAGTCCATTGATAAAGCATACTCAGTAGGTAAATAACATTAATGTTAAATAAGCTTGTAAATGAACCAGTCATGACTAGGTAATTGAGTCATAGAGAGTGATGATAAGTTTTTGTGGGGAATCTGGCTATAATAAGCTGGTTCATATGATTGAAGGTTAACCAGAAAATTTCCTTAAAGTAAATAGGATGGCTAAAGTTACTTTAAGGAGGATCCATATAATATATGAAGGAAATTTAGCATGTCATTTCTGTTACAAGAATGATGCAAAAAAATTGAAAAATGTGGAAAGTTGCAGGTCTTTTTTTTATATTTTTATTATTTTTTTTTTTTTTTGAGTGAAAACACTACATTATTTAAAAATTTGCATAGCATTATACTCATGTATGCTAAACAATGTCAATAAATCCTATTTTTGTTCATAATTTATACATAAGTTTTTATATAAAATTTTTTGAGTGTTTGACCAGGTATGAGTATCTCTTGAAGAAAATTGTTGGGATTAATTGACGATTTATAGAGCTCATGTTAGTCAGTTGATTACCAGAAGGAAGTTATTAGGTCATTGTAGTGAAGTATTTCCTTCTTAGGATATTGGAGATAAAACATTTCCACTTCACAAGAAACACTTTCGGTTGTAATATTTGCTATTGTAAATGTCATGGACATGTATAGATTTTCATGGTTTCCACTTTTCTAAATATTATATTAGAATATTTTATGTTCATTGTAGTTTATCATGTAGAATTTTTTACCAAAAGTATAGTCCTGCTATGGAGGTGCACAGTAAGATTATGAACTAGACTGATACATCTGTATAATTAACATCTTTTATTTATTTTTCAGGCTAGAATCCTCGAAAGAGAAGGAAATTTAGTCTCCAGGTCAAAATAGAAAAGTTAACGGCAAATAATCACTAACGAGGAAGATCGTCAGAGAATCAATAATCAGGGATTTACTATTGAAAAATTCAAAGTTTCCAAGGAGGACAATGATTACCACCAAACAGTCCCAATGAAGTGGCTTATCAAACACTCTGGAGTATTTGATGAGTTAATAATTACAGTAGGCATGAAATACTCAATTAACCGATTTTTGGTGTGTTATGTAACATTGGTCACTCCATTTATATCCAATAGGTTCAATAGAAATCAACACTGAAGATAAAAGTAAAACTAGTGAAGTTACAGTATAAAAGTAACTTAGATTTTTACAATAACAATGTTACCTAATTAATTCAAGTTTATCACAGTATCATTATTTCAGGAAGCCTCATTTAATTATTAACACTATTAACTTTTAATTTTTTATATTTCATTTTATGTATCTTTACATTAAAAAATGTGAATTAAGCCCAAACTTTTACTGGAAAATCAAGTCCAGCTCATCATTTATGAGCTTTTTTAATTGTTTAAATTCAAATTGAAATTGGTTAATTATTTGATATTAAGTGCAATCATTCGTTCAGTTGCTTGAAAATTAGTTTGCAAATATTGTACTAATATACTGACTGATAATGGATTACTATTACCTTTTAAAATAATTAGCAGGAATTATATTGTTAAATGGATTGTTTTTTATATTGTGTATTACTGTAGAATTTTTTGAAAAATGGGGAAATTGAACATAAATAACCAAATAAGACCAGCAAGTGTAATATGAGTTAGGACTACTTCCTTATAAATTTGCTGCCCATGCTTTCAATTTTCATTAACAAGTTGTTAAAATCAAATTTCAGTTTCCTCTTGGTCTTTCTAGATCATCTCGTATTTAGAATTGTGTAAAGTGTTATCAAAATGTGTGACTGAAGGGAAATTAACAATAATCTTTTTAGCAATTGATTTGAATTCTTTTCACTTAGTGTGTTAAAGTATATTTTCTGGGGGGCCTGTGACGGCCGGTGAGAAAGGTCCTTCCTTATACCTTTCCTAATATAAATCTTCCAAATATACTAGAGAAAGATAAAAGCATGGAATGCAGAGGTTACAACCCTCGCGCGAACACCTTGTAGGTGTCGTGTATTAAACAAAGGCGTGTGTAAACCACTATTCACAGGTTGTCTTCCATTTAGATAATCCCTTCATCAATGGGGAGGGCCGTGACAGGCCCTAGATAACATGGTTGAACTCCCCAACGACACCTACCACGCGCGCCCTCTAGGACATCCTTCTTTAATTGGACTTGAAGCAAGCATAGTTTTTTTGGGCACAGTGTTTTTTCGAAGAATTTCTCGTTATTTCAACATGACTGACGTTGTTACTTCACCCTTACCAATGTTAAGTACCATAGTTTGTTTTGGCAGCTTTTGACAGTACCGGGCATTTGTTCTATTTCCATTATGGTGGTTTTTAGTTTTGGAAGCGATTGTCCTGCCGAGATATCGGCAGCCATTTTGGGTATGTTCGCTTCGGTAAATTTTCTAGTTAATTTTGCCCATCTGGTACTCTGTCAGATAGGTTATATCACTTACGTTTTATGGCCTTTTATGTTATCATTAATTATTATTAATTTTTACTATGGTATTTATTTGCTTACAAGTCCAATTTGTACCTACGAAGAATAGCGATTTAAGATAGCGTTTTAAAGCATAGTAACGATTTAAAGCTTAGCGATTTAGTCTGTTAATTTGTACCCTCCTGGAGGGTTCGTTTTAGACTATATCCTTGTTTTTTTGTTACGTTGTCGTTATTCTTCGTTATTACTATTACTAAGAAAAGCAATCAATTTTATTAATTTTCTTATTTATTGTGTGATGTTAATTTTTAATATGTAACCTTGAGAGCGAAAGCATAGAGTGCTCGTTTCCTGTTCTACAGGTATGAGTTATCCTTTCTCTCGTTTTCTTTGAGTAAGAGAGGTGAATTTCCCGTTCTCCGTTTTTATACGATCACGGGTTATTCAGGCCTCTTCTCAGTATCAGAATTGATGATAGTACGTTTAATATTATAAACGATTTATTGATGTGGTTACTGTTAATATAGCTAACACTATTATTAGGTACGTTAGTGTATGAGTCTTTAATTGGGGTCGTTTTATACCGACACCCTTAGCTCCGCCTTGAGTTATGCTTGGCTCCGCCTTGAGTTATGCTCCGCTATAATGGATACTCATTGGGTGAGAACTAGTTATCGTTCCGGAGCAGATTTTTGGAGTGCAACGGTGAAATCCGGCACTCGGACTCCGGCTGAAGCCTTTTACACACGAACCTTTGTCATGTTTGATCACAATTACACAGTTAAGGCCCCCGTTTTCATCGTATCTCCGGCTTCACTGGAGATAACTCATTCATTGAGGATAATGTTATCGTACCGGAGACGGTCACGATATCACGATGACGGGCCTTTGCTACCGGACCTCCGGTAAAAACAGAGATCAAGCAGGAGTCCAGAACCGGAGTTAACAGTGTGATATCGATGAAGTTTAGAGATTCATGCTATGTGGTTACTGGTTTTCTATTATAATTTCTTATTTTATTAAGGTGTTAGCTACTACCATACTCACACATTAATTAAGATTTAAGTGTTTCTGATTCATAAGTCAATGACAAGAATCTCAAGGAACATCCAGACTTATGTCTTCTTTCTTTTTACAGAAAGTCCGCTGCACTGCCAGGGGCTGCTCCGCTGCCTTTACTGATCCCATGGGCCATGATCTATGCCGGGCCCATGCCCATTGCGCCATATCCTTCTCTCGGGAACCGGGACAAGCCCCCTATACGATATGGTTTCCGGAGGCATGCATGCTCTGCTATGGGCTGTCAGCCCTACTCCTGAGCGAGGAGGTAAGTTGGTTCTAGTGTCCCTGTTAATATTCTTTGCGAAGAATTAATTGCTCTTTGTATATTGACTTCAGTTTTGACTTCATCATTAATTCCCTCTCCTCTTTCAGGCTGATGATGAATCTCTCAGGGAGGCGAGAGCTACTCTCCGGCCTTGGGTGTCAGGGTTTGGGAGGAATGCGCCTGCTGGCGCACCCTATCTTCTTGATGGAGACATGGCTTCTCGCCTATTCCCAGGCTCTACTACTGCAGCAGTTCCACCGGAGACAGCGGCCCCGTTAATTGAAGTGATTAGAGAAACCATTCTAACTGAGGAAGAGGTTTTAGTGACGGAGGCCGAGCCCTACCTAGGTCTGGACGAGGAACCCATGGATGAGCAGGTAGGTGGTGTTGAGTTGGTGGACCCCCTTTCACCCCACACTCCTTCCTCTTCTACTTCCTTTCACGGCTTTGATAAACCTACGGCTTCTCCTCTAGGTTCCTCCATTCCTGTACGACCCAAGGTGAAGCCACTACGTACCTTTAAGCCTTCAGCTTTGCCATTATCAGTGTCACCGGTTCCGGGACCCTCAAAGGATCCTGATGTTCATATTGCTATACCTAAAACCGTGACTCCTAAGAAGTCAAAGTCTACTAAGTCCAGGGCTTCGTTAGAGGATCAAGCTCGGGAGCCCCCTTTATCCGCCGCCATGGTCAGGGATATTGTGAAAGAGCAGATACAACAATATCTTCAACAGTCTAGGGCAGACCGAGGAGCTATGACGGAGCTCAAAGATATGGTGGCAAGTCTCATCCGCTCCGGAACTCAGATGCCCCCTCCTTCAGCCCCGGACGCATCGAAGTTACCTCCCTTCGAGAAAAACAACCCTTGGAGGTTTGCCTTACATGCTCCATATATTGATGGTGCCATAACTCTAGAGGGCATAGGCACCCGTCCTCTAGAGGACTTAGAATTTTACCCTCCGGGACTAGAATTCCCATTCAACGGCTTCGTCCGATTGAAAGAACATGCCTTGGTTAGGTTAGACAAGGTACCGAAGGAAACGGTAATATTCCCTAAAGAGCAGGCCCAATCTTTCTGGGCCAGGACGTTGTCAGACTGGGGTTGCACTAATTCCAAGCTCACCCCACACAAAGGAGCCTACACCATATTTACAGCTTCTCCAGGTATTACCTTGCCTATTACAGATAAAGTGGCAGCTCTTACTTTTCAGGCTATCAAAGAAGGTTCTGCCATGCCAGCTCTTAAAGAGACCGATCCCACCTCCATGCTCATTCCGAGTACCGTTACTATCTGGGATGATGCCCCCGCTACTTTCACAGTAGGGAAGTTAGACCCAGACTGTGCCTCTAATCTGTTCTCCGAGAAGCTTCCTAAATTACCAGATATTCTTCTCAAGACTGAGTTTGAGGCACGGAATAGGTTGGCTAGGTCTCTCCACTCCATTACCTCCGTGGAGTCCCTAACCTCACTTTACCCGACCGAGACCATGTTCCGGGTATTCACAAAGAACCTGTCTCTGTCCTTCCAAATCGACTTACACGAGTTTTGTTCGGATCGGGTTAGTTGCAGGAAGCACGTTCTTTCTGAGGCCACGATCAGGCATGAACCGAATAGGCTGATAGCTTCCCCCTGCTGGGGTAAGAACCTTTTTCCTCAGGAGGAGGTGAACAAGGTACTACAAGACGCTGCGAGAGCAAATCAAAATTTGCAAGTGAGGTGGGGCCTCACTGCCAAAAAGAGGGTTGAAGGGCAAAAACAAAACTTCTTCAGGAAGAAACAGAGGTTTGCCCCTTACAAGACGAGCCGAGGTCACTACCAACAATCGTCGATTGCCCACTCGTCTTCACAGTCTCCCACTGCTTCGTCTCCTCTACAGCCGAAACACCCTCAACAGGTGGTCTACCTCACTGCTCCCCCAGGTACCCAACCCAACCCCGTTTGTATGCCCTCACCCGCATACATCCCTAGCTACGGACCCTCAGGTCCCTTTCGTGGACACCAGAGAGGTAGCTACAGGGCTAGAGGACAGTTCCGTCAACGAGGCGGACCTAGGACAAGGGGTTCTCGAGGAGGGAAAGAACCTAGATTCACTCCCTCGCAATGATATAGTTCCGGTAGGGGGGAGACTTTACCACTTTCGAGACCGTTGGACCTTCAGTCCGTGGGCTCACAGCATAGTCTCCAAAGGCTTGGGGTGGAAATGGTCACGAGGTTCCCCTCCTCCACCAGTGACCTTCTTCCAGAGACCCACATCCATTCTGAGAGAGTACACCACCGAGTTACTACAGAAAAAAGCAATCAAACGGGTTCGATCGCTGAAGTTCCAAGGCCGCCTGTTCACAGTTCCGAAGAAAGGCTCGTCGGCATTGAGAGTGGTCCTGGACTTGTCAAAGCTAAATTCTTACATCCTCTGCGACAAGTTCCGGATGTTGACCATCTCTCAGGTACGTACCCTGCTTCCCCGTGGGGCCGTCACCACCTCTATCGATCTTACCGACAACTATTATCACGTACCAATAGCTCGAAACTTCTCTCCTTACCTAGGTTTCCGTCTAGGCAGGAAAGCCTTTGCATTCAAAGTCATGCCCTTCGGCCTCAACATTGCACCCAGGATATTCACGAAACTGGGAGAGACGGTGCTAGAACAACTCAGGAACCAAGGGATTCAGATCGTTGCTTATCTGGACGATTGGCTTATTTGGGCTCGGTCAGCCCTGGAGTGCAACAGAGCTACGAAGAAAGTACTTCGTTTTCTCGCCAACCTGGGATTTCGGGTCAATCTCCAAAAATCCCGCCTACTTCCATCAGACCGCTTCGAATGGTTAGGCATACAGTGGGACCTTGCACGGCACAAGCTGGTTCTACCTCCCAAAAAGGTAAGAGAAATAGCTTCCAAGGTCAAGAATTTTCTAAAACACAGGCAGGTGTCCAGAAGAGCCTTAGAAAGAATCCTCGGCCTTCTGCAATTCGCCTCAGTAACAGATCGCCTATTGAAAGCCAAACTCAAAGACATCAATCGAGTTTGGAGAAAGAGAGCCACAGTACCTTTAAGAGACAAGGTCTCGAAAATCCCCTCTGTCTTGAAAATGAGATTACAGCCATGGTCCGAATCGAAGAACCTTTCCAAATCGGTTCCTCTTCAATTCCCACCCCCACAAGTGACAATTCATACAGACGCGTCTCTGAGTGGATGGGGGGGTTACTACGAACGTCAGATGTTTCAGGGCTCTTGGTCACCCGCCATAAAACACTTCCACATCAATGTTCTCGAAGCCATGGCAGTGTTCTTGACCCTGAAGAGGCTCTCTCCTCCGAGGTCGACCCACATCAGAGTAGTGTCAGACAGCACAGCCGTAGTACACTGCATCAACAGAGGAGGATCCAAGTCGCCCAACCTGAATCAGATCCTGGTCACTATCTTCACCTTGGCAGCAGAAAAGAACTGGTTCCTGTCAGCAACCCACCTAGCGGGAGTCCAGAATGTGATAGCGGACTCACTATCCAGGATGAAACCACTGGAATCAGAATGGTCTCTGGACATAATTTCATTCCAGTGGATACTCAGGCTGGTTCCGGGCCTTCAGGTAGATCTATTCGCAACTCAGATGAATCACAAACTTCCTTGTTATGTGACACCAAACATGGACCCTCAGGCTTATGCCATAGACGCATTAACCCTGGATTGGAACCATTGGAGGAAGATTTACCTATTTCCACCAGTGAATCTTCTAATGAAAGTATTGCACAAACTACGCTCCTTCCGGGGGACAGTGGCCTTAGTAGCACCTCACTGGCCAAAGAGCAGTTGGTTTCCTCTCCTCCTCGAGCTGAAACTCCGACCCTTCCGGATTCCATTCCCCAAACTAACCCAAGTAATTCAAACACAGACTGTGTCAGATTCCTCAAGGATAGCCAAAACCCTAACTTTGTGGACTTCATTGTGTTTGCAGCTCATAAAGACGCAAACATTGACCCGGAAAACGTTCTCTTCATCTAAGCGGACAAAAGGGACTCGACAATTCGTCAATATGATTCGGCTGTTAAGAAATTAGCAGGTTTCTTAAAGAATTCAGACCACACTCGTATGACTCCGAATTTAGCCATCTCGTTCTTTAGGTTCTTATTTGACAAGGGCTTGGCAGCTAGCACTATAACTACCATCAAGTCAGCTTTGAAGAAGATATTCCTGGTTGGGTTTAACATTAATCTAGCTGATTCCTATTTCTCATCTATTCCAAAAGCATGTGCTAGGCTTCGGCCATTGGATCGGCCACAAAAAGTCTCTTGGTCTCTGAACAATGTCCTCAAACTCGCGTCGGACACTGACAACGAGTCCTGCTCTTATATCACTCTGCTTAGGAAGACGTTATTTCTATCAGCTATGGCCTCAGGTGCTAGAATCTCAGAACTAGCAGCGCTCTCACGTAACCCGGAAAACATAGATTTCCTCCCTACAGGCGAAGTACTGCTTACCCCAGACAGAGCTTTCCTAGCAAAAAATGAGGACCCGCAAAATAGGTGGTCCCCTTGGAAGATCATCTCTCTTCCCCAGGATCCTTCGCTGTGTCCAGTCACTACTCTCAGGACCTTTTTAGCTAGATCTGCCACCCGCTCGTCTGGCCCCTTATTTATCAGGGAACAAGGTGGTACTTTGACCATTCAAGGTATCAGACAACAAATCCTCTACTTCATTAAACATGCTAACCCGGAATCATTTCCCCATGCTCATGATATACGGTCAATAGCTACCTCTATCAATTACTTCCAGAACATGGACTTTGATGACCTTAAAAAATACACGGGTTGGAAATCTCCTATGGTTTTCAAACGCCACTATCTAAAGAACTTACAGGCCCTTAAATACCCTACGGTTGCAGCGGGGAGTCTTATCTCCCCCCATTAATCTCTGATTATTTCTTTATTCCATCTCTTCTCTCCTCCCTCCTGACCACCTCTCACACCACGTCGCCACTCTCCTGGGTGGTTCGTTAGCCCTAAGTTATTTTGCCATGTTTAATTGTTATGATTTAACTGTTATTGTAATTACCATTCCTGTAAAGTTTAGATATGCTTAGACATGTAAGGTTGATTCCTTTCACGACGGGACACTCAGGTGATCCCTGGTCCTCATATTATTTTAGCATTACATCCCCTATGCCTATGGCTAGTTTATGATTTATGTTTACTTACAGTATTATATTATTGCCTTACATGGTGTTTGTTTTCTCCTTATGTTATTAATTTATTGGGCTTGGAAGGCATTCTCTGGTACATTCTCACCGGCCGTCACAGGCCCCCCAGAAAAGGGATTTTGACGAAGGAAAAATCTATTTCTGGGAAGAGGCCTGTGACGCCCGGTGAAACCCTTCCCGGTTATTTGATACGGACCCCACCCCTCTTTTTCCTTGCCAAGCCATATGTTCTTGCAGAAGGATGTCCTAGAGGGCGCGCGTGGTAGGTGTCGTTGGGGAGTTCAACCATGTTATCTAGGGCCTGTCACGGCCCTCCCCATTGATGAAGGGATTATCTAAATGGAAGACAACCTGTGAATAGTGGTTTACACACGCCTTTGTTTAATACACGACACCTACAAGGTGTTCGCGCGAGGGTTGTAACCTCTGCATTCCATGCTTTTATCTTTCTCTAGTATATTTGGAAGATTTATATTAGGAAAGGTATAAGGAAGGACCTTTCTCACCGGGCGTCACAAGCCTCTTCCC
Organism: Palaemon carinicauda; assembly: GCF_036898095.1. Classification (NCBI taxonomy): domain Eukaryota; kingdom Metazoa; phylum Arthropoda; class Malacostraca; order Decapoda; family Palaemonidae; genus Palaemon; species Palaemon carinicauda. Next base: position 42,816,590 of record NC_090727.1, read on the forward strand.
AGAAATAGATTTTTCCTTCGTCAAAATCCCTTAATTGCATGTGAATTAACCTACAACAAATTATTTTAACCGAATATCATTTCATCTTTGTATGTATACCATTTAAAATCTGTTTGAGAGACTATCACCTAATTAATAGCAACTCATTGAATTCATCTTACACAATTTTGAATCTAGGCCTATGTCCTCTTGAAAGAATAAACATTTGCTCAAGGTAGAAGCTATTGAACAAAATGATGTTTGGCTCTCTAATTAGCCACATATTGCCAGTGCTGTTCTGACACTGCCTTAGGGTTTTGGGGGAAAATAGATCATTGTATTCTAGCAATCAACACAAGTGTTGATATAAATATACATACATACACCAAGGCACTTCCCCCAGTTTGGGGGGTAGCCGACATCTAACAAATGAAACGGAAAAGGGGACTTCTCCTCTCTACGTTCCTCCCAGCCTGACAAGGGACTCAACTGAGTTTGGCTGGTACTGCTAGGGTGCCACAGCTGACCCTCCCCCGTTATCCACCACAGATAAAGCTTCATAACACTGAATCCCCTACTGCTGCTACCTCCGCGGTCATCCAAGGCACCGGAGGAAGTAGCAGGGCCTACCCGAACTGCGTCACAATTGCTCGCCATTCATTCCTATTTCTAGCACGCTTTCTTGCATCTCTCACATCTATCCTCCTATCACCCAGAGCTTCCTTCACTCTATCCATTCACCCAAACCTTGGCCTTCCTCTTGTGCTTCTCCCATGAACTCTTGCATTCATCATCATCTTTAGCAGACAGCCGTTTTCCATCCTCTCAACATGGCCAAACCACCTCGACACATTCATATCCACTCTAGCTGCTAACTCATTTCTTACACCCGTTCTCACCCTCACTACTTCGTTCCTAACCCTATCTACTCGAGATACACCAGCCATACTCCCTGGACATTTCATCTCAAACACATTCAATTTCTGTCTCTCAGTCACTTTCATTTCCCACAACTCCGATCCATACATCACAGTTGGTACAATCGATTTCTCATACAGAACTCTTTACATTAATGCCCAACCCTCTATTCTTTACCACTCCCTTAACTTCCCCCAACACTTTGCAGCCTTCATTCACACTCTAACGTACACCTGCTTCCACTTCACCATTTGCTGCAACAACAGACTCCAAGTTATTTAAACTGATCCACCTCCTCAAGTAACTATCCATTAAACATGACATTCAACCTCGCACCACCTTCCCTTCTCGAACGTCTCATAACCTTACTCTTACCCACATTAACTCTCAACTTCCTTCTCTCGCACACCCTTCCAAATTCTGTCACTAATCGGCCAAGCTTCTCTTCCGCGTCTGCAACCAGTACAGTTTCATCCGCAAACAACAACTGATTTACCTCCCATTCATGGTCCTTCTTGTCTACCAGTTTCCATCTTCGTCCAAGCACTCGAGCATTCACCTCTCTCACCACTCCATCAACATACAAGTTAAACAACCAAGGCGACATCACACATCCCTGTCTCAGCCCCACTCTCACCGGAAACCAATCGCTCACTTCATTTCCTTTCCTAACACATGCTTTACTACCTTTGCAGAAACTTTTCACTGCTTTCAACAACCTTCCACCAACTCTATATAACCTCATCACATTTCACATTGCTTCCCTATCAACTCTTGTCATACGCTTTCTCCAGATCCATAAACGCAACATACACCTTACCTTGGCTAAATATTTCTCGCATATCTTAACTGTAAAAATCTGATTCATATAACCCCTACCTCTTCTAAAACCATCCTGTACTTTTAAGATTTCATACTGTTTTATCCTTAATCCTCTTAATCAGTACTCTATCATACACTTTTCCCACCACACTCAACAAACTAATACCCCTTGAATTACAATAATCATGCACATCTCCCTTACCCTTATATAGTGGTACAATACACGCACAAACCCAATCTACTGGTACCATTAAACACATTAAACAACCTCACCAACCATTCAAGTACAGCCACACCCCCTTCCTTCAACATCTCAGCTCTCACACCATCTGTATCAGATGCTTTTCCTACTCTTGTTTCATCTACTGTAGTGCTTTCCTTACTTCCTCTCTTGTAATCTCTCTCTCTCTAATCTCCCATCACCGGCACTTCAACACCTGCAACAGAGATTATATCTGCCTCCCTATTATCCTCAACATTCAGTAAACTTTAAAAATATTCCGCCCACGGTTTTCCTTGCCTCCTCTCCTTTAACAACCTTCCATTTCCATCTTTCACTGTCTCTTCAATTCTTGAACCAGCCTTCCTTACTCTCTCGACTTTTTTCCAAAACTTCTTATTCTCTTCATATGAATGACCCAATCCCTGACCCCACCTCAGGTCAGCTGCCCTCTTTGCCTCACTTACCTTGCGCTTTACTTCCACATTTTTCTTTCTATATCTTTCATACTTCTCTACACTATTACTCTGCAGCCGTTCTTCAAAAGCCCTCTTTTTCTCTTCCACTTTTACCTTCACTCCTTCATTCAACCATTCACTGCCCTTCCTCATGGTGCCTTCAACAAACGTCTTGCCACACACATCACTAGCAATCCCAAAAAAATTTTCTTTTACTAACTTCCACTCCTCTAAATTACCAGTTTCTCTTACTTTCACTTCGTCATATGCCATTTTCAACCTTGATATTTACTTTTTACCCCCGGTTTTATTAGCTCTTCAACCCTCACTAGCTCCCTTTTACATTCACCTACTCTATTCCCCCACTTTTGCAACAACTAATTTTCCTTCCACCAAAAAATTACCAGACATACCGTTAGCCATACCCCTAAACACGTGCACGTCTTTCAATCTTCCAAACATTCTTTTAGTTAACACACAATCTATTAACACCCTTTCTACCACTTTCATTTGCCACTCTTACCCATGTATACTTGTTTTTCTTTCATTTTGAAAAAGCTAGAACTTATCACCATCTCTTCCTCAACACACATCTACCAGTCTCTCACCACTCATTTTCACCTGGTACGCCTTACTTCCCAATGACACCTTCTACCTCAACAGCGCTCACTCTAGCATTTAAGTCACCCATGACAACTACATAATTTCTTCTACCCAGTCCTTCTACACACCTAGTTAATTCATTCCAGAACTCTTTCCGCTCTTCACTTTTCTCACAACCTGGTTCATACACTTTGACAAAAGCCTAACATCCCCTACCCAACCTAACCCTTACCCACATTAACCCAGATGATATGTCCTTCCATTCCACTACTTTATCTGTCATCCATGCACTCAGCAATAAAGCCTCACCTTTTCTTGCTCTTCACCTTTCAATCCCAGACACTCTACCAGACATTTCACCAAACATCACTTCACCTGTCTCTTTTATCTTTGTCTCGCACAAAGCCAATATATCCCTTCTATTCCTAAACATACTTCTAAACTCACATCTTTTACTCTATCGTACTACTTTCATGCACATTCAATCACCCCAAAACTAGTGTGTGGGGAGCAGTCACTCTCCCCCCAGCTTAACTTCTTTGATGTCTCGCAGGATTATAATACAGGAGTTATCAAACAATAATCTTTTTAGACATAAAACAAATACTAATTTATGAGGTGTCCTTGTATGTTTCAAAATAATCATGGTATAACCATCCCTCTTGCTTAATTGAAATTTTTTTAAAACTCCCCTTGAAGATAAAATTTTTCCCTATTTTAGTTAGAGGGAGAACCAAGTGTTCTGACTTAGCTTTTGTAAAGTCATGAATAGAATAATTAGTTGATTAGAAGGCTGACAAAATCTCTCTCTCTCTCTCTCTCTCTCTCTCTCTCTCTCTCTCTCTCTCTCTCTCTCTCTCTCTTTCTTTCTTTCTTTCTTTCTACACACACACACACACACACACACACATTGGAATTAAGGTTCACTCATTGGATTTAAGGTTATATTCACAGTGAAAATTTAATTTTCAAAATCAGTTTGAATTATTTGAAAACTTTCTCCTAAGGTGCTTGCATGTAAGATTAATTTCAAATATCCTTTAGTAATTTTTTTTTTAAATTAATCATTTCCCCAAAATATCAATCATTTTGATTATTCTTGTCTCATACATTTTACATGCTTGTTTGCAGTAGCAGATCCTGTTATTTTTTCAATCCAATGAATAGACATTTGTTTGAAAAAATTAGAGTGAAAAAAATTTTTTGTTAAAAGGGTAAAATCTCTTGACTAATGGTTTTAAGCTTTGCTTATTTTTGTGGTTTAAATCTTTGCATATTCTCTATACAAAAGATGCAATTTGTGTGTTTCTTATAACAATTTGGTAAATTTTGGTTACCAATACTATTTAATCCCTTCAAAATAATATTTAAAGATATGGGAAGGTAGTGTTGTGGTGGAAATTTTCAATTGTAGTAGAGAGTAGAATGCATCTTGAACCTATCAAACTGGTTCTATAGGTTAAATTGCTTTGCAAATCCAATAAAAAATATTTTCATATAAATAGAAAGCAAACTGAAAATGGTAATTAAGGATTTTTTCCCATTCAGACGGCAAAGCAGATATAAGATGCTTAAAACCAGTTACTTTTTATTTACAATAAAATACTGTTTTGTCATTTACAATATTATTTGATACAAATATTAATCATTAGATCCTAATTGAGATATGAAATGCTTGTATAACTTGAACTGTACATTGGTTAGAATGATTTCAAATATTTTGTTGTAAATAGCCGCTAAGCTGTAATGTCAATTGCATAAGAAAAATTTATGTTGATGAAAATGCTGGAAGATACAAGAGCAAGGGTCATGAATGATGTGCTAATGGTATAACTACATATAGTTAAAGTAGCAAAGGTAGATGGCCCAGCACTTGGATGTCATTGGTTAGTAATATGGGCACTTTGAACTACTTACGTTATAATCTAGGTTCATCATATTCAGAGCTGTGAAAGATTTGTCCATGATATAGAGTTAAAAATGTTTTGATGGCTAATTACAGTCGATGACTACAACCATAACAAATTATATTATTCACTTGAGCAATCTGTAGTTTTTTTGCGAGGGGAGGTAATTTCTCAATATCCCCCTTAAGAAAAGGTGAAGCTTAAGATATTAACTTCTCAAAACAAAGGTGAGGCTAGTCTTACGAGAGATTTACTCAGAATAGCCTTGGTTCAGTAAACTATCAACTTGAAAAGCCTGATTTAATTTTACACAGGCTTACATTGCTAGTAATAGTAATACTAATGGTAGCAATTCAGACTTTTCATGCCTGAGGCATTTCTGGGAATAGTTTAGAGAGTTTTATTTTTCAGCTGACCTCTTATAAATAAGACACTCTTTCCTTCTTCCTTCCCACTGTTATCCCTATATCCAAGGGTTGGTTGCCTGTTGTACTCTCCAATGCTCAATAGCAAAGGCATCCTCTTCTCTCTATATTATCCTTCACCTTATCTCACCATCTAATTCACTGCATTACCCCCTCTCAATCTTCTTCCCCTAACCAGTTTCTCTGAAGCCGCCCTCAACATGCGCCCACACCATATCTGTCGTGACCCTTGACACCTTGGTAATCTTATGCCCGTCATTGTCTTATTTCATCGTTTTCCAATCTTTTGAGCTGTGATATACCCATAATCCACCTCAGCATACTCATCTTTGTTCTCTCAAGGTTTGCTTCCTCATTTTGTCGTAGAGCCTATATTTCTGATCCATATATTAACACTGGTCATATTCCTGTGTTATAGATCTTGAATTTTAGCTTGATTGGCATTTTCTAGTCATGCATCCCTCCACTCCCCAAGCTGCTTTTATTCTATTCTCAACCTCCCGCAAGTCTTCCCTCCTGACATAATAGATCCTCAGTATCTGACTTGTTCCACCTGTTTTATAACAGAACCTCTGCTTTAATGCATAGCTACCCTGTCCCTACCTTCCCTACGGCTTAACACATCCATAACTACTACTAATAAAAACATGCTTAATGTTGACCCCTGCTTTAATCCAACACTAACTTCAAAGGTTTTTTTCCCCAACAGCAATTTTGTCTTTCTTTAATATGTCATCTTTACCATTCTAACCAACTTGTCTGGGACTTTCCTCTTCCACTCTACCACAAGCACCAAAACATCACTTCTCTTTGTATACAATCATACGCCTTCTACAGATCTACAAAAGATCCTATTGTTTCCCTCTCATGAGTCCATAGTGCTGTTTCCCAGTCCTTACAATCACATCTAGTATTCTCAAAACCTTTACACCATATCGGTAGTTTAATTCCCTTGTAGTTATTAACATTCCATGCCATCACCTTTCTGCATAAATATATATACACCATTAGACACTTAGTATTTACATTATTTCATTCATGTTGCTCTTAATTCTACCATCCATTCTTTCCTTTTCTTTATCAAGGATCTTGACCATTTTAGTTTGAAACTGATGGGCCCAGTGCTTTTCTATTTTACATAATACTCGATGCCTGCTTTATTTCTGTATTCCGTATTTCCATCACTGGGTGCCTCCACCCTTTGTGCCTCTCCTAACCATCCTCTCATTTTCAGTATTCAATAGTTCAAAATATTTCTCTTAATGTCATCCTAATGCAATACAGTATATATCAATCTCTATCCTTGATAACAAACAATAGCTTTAAATTCTCTGCCTTTTCTTCTTGTTTGACATCTTATAAATGTCCTTGTCTGACCTATCTATTGCTATTATGGAGATTAGCAAACTTAGGCTTTACCATTTTTGATGGGGGTATCTTGAGAAATAACCACCACCTGGCTAAACTCCAGGAATTACTCAACTTAGGCATTTCATTTCCGTTATGGATAAAGGTGACTAATTAGCTATTCAAATATCTTGTACTTTTCAGAAAATAAAATCCTTTTCAGCTCTTGACTATAATGAACCTCCAATATACAGTAACTGCAAGTTAGTAATGTGCATATTACTGACGACTGGTGTCTAAATGTTGGGCCATCTACCTTGACTTGGATATTAGCAGTGCTGTCTCTTTAGCCATAGATATTCATTCAAAACCCTAGCTCCTGTATCTAACAAGCATTTTTGTCTATACTAGTTATTCTTATGCTTTGGACCTTAGCAAGTAGCAGGTAATTTTATATTGAAAAGTTTTCTGCACTGTTTAAATATGGCAATGTGAGAGATAAAAGCAGTTAGTTTCCTATATTAGAATATGCTATATATAATGGATTCAATTATTTATATCTAGTGTCTAACGGATTCAATTATTTATATCTAGTATTGTATGACAATGAGATATTTTACCTTATTATACTGTAAGATATTCATACCATGTTTAAACACTTGTAACTTATGCATTTCGAAATAAAATGCTTATAAAAGGTATTGCACTTTTTAATTTAGTTAACCTGGTATATAATAAGAAAACCTGATGTAAAATAAAAATGAAAAAAATAAACAGTAATCTGTATTCTTATATTAAAGCTCATTAGGCAGAGTATTCTCCCTAAACGGCCCCCTGCCCCTTCAAGTATCAGCAAATGCCTTATTCCCCACAAAAAATGGGCTAGTAGGTTCATGAAGTCTCCACTCTTAACTACCCACTCGTCCATGTGGACCGTTATTGATTCCCCACGTACAGATTTTGTTCACCCCCCAATGGGGGAGAGGAGGCAGAGCAGCAGTGCTAGTGTTTTATGAATATGAAGTACAAAGTCAAGATGGGCAAACTATATTTCGGTAATTCATTTTGGATCAGTCTACTTCTTAATTCAAATATCTATCTAGGTTTTTTTTCCTGATTAAAGTCATGATAACAATGGCCTTGGTATTTTCATTAGTTGTTACTTCAAAAGCCTCTTATTAAATCTTGGAGGTAGCGACATAAAATTTTAGGTACAGTATAAGTGAATATGAACAATAAATCTTTTTTAAGACTTTTATTGTAGAAGATTGGATGCCCAACATGAGACAGGTTTCAGTGTAATCAGTTTAGCTATATAAATTAAATACAAACACTCAAGTCAATGACATTACATCAAATTCATGGTCCCCCATTTACTGATAGCTTTAAATTCTCTCCATTTAAAGAAAACTTACAATTGTCACGCATTACTCTCACGATTTGACCAAGAATGGCTCTAGTCGAGTCATCCTTCATCTAACATAATGCACTGACTGACAAACATTCCCGTTTTCTGTTATCTGGACACTGCCCGTTTTCTTTTTTGAAAACTGCAGGTGCATTTGAAGCTCAGCATTTGAGGTTACATAGTTCATAATTGTGAAAGTAAGCAGTGTTTTCTCTAATACACAGATAAAATTATTAACAAAAACGGAGGGAAAAGGAAAGCCCACCAAGGCCATCCCCTGTCCCACCTAGTAACCAGTAACTTACTGCAGTTTTCTTCTGAAAAGCAATGTTACTAGGCCCTTGAATGCTTTCCTTTTCCTTCTTTTTTCCAATATTTTATTAATAATTTTACATAGAATGATTTATGGATTGTAATTTAATAACTCCAGGAATAGTTTGGACCTCTCCTGAAGTTAAAATGGTAAAACATTTATGTACTATAAAGTAGATTCCAGCAATTATAAAGTTACGAATTCTTTAATGAAACAAAACTAAACACTAGGTCAAAAAATAATTAATTAATACTTCTAGAATGGAATGCAAACAAAAAATCTAAAACAAGTAAAAAAGTCGTTTTCAGGCCTTTGTGCAATTTCAGAACGATCTATTACTACAGACACCTGAAGCTCGGTCAAAAGCAGACAAGATTCACAAATGCCAAGTTGCCTCCCAGTCCTGTGCCATTTCATGTACATGATTGAGTCGGGTAAAAGAGAAGAGAGGTGCAAGACTACTGCCCTGACCATCCTTGCTGCTTCCCCCAGCAGACAGTCAGATCGGACCGAAGTACGCATTCATCTTACACGTCGACACCTAAATCACTTAAGCTGTGTAATAAAGTTCTCAAATACAAAACCTAAGGAAAACAGCGTTGGAAGGCAAGATCAACTTATGTAAAAAGCTGACACTATTATAAACAATACAATAGAGATAATAATAACAATACTATCCTCATCTTACAATCTCTTACTACACTATCCCCTCCTCATGATCCCCTACTATACTATCACAAACATATAAGTCCTGTCTTAATTGATATCTAACTACAAGTTACGGTCAAAATAGTTATGGTAAAGCAATTTTTGGTAATTAAAATAATGATACTTCCTGTATTTTTTTTTTTTATCAGACTTGGGATTAACCCAGCCTGAAATTAAGTTTAAATTGCCTTTTTAAATTTACCAGAATGAGCTCAGAAACAAAACATACAGACTCGGATTACGTTTGCAGGGTACAATAATTCTTTACTGAAAACCACCACAAGAAAACAAATATTAAAATTAGAGATATAATTTTAGTAATGGATGGAACACGAAAGTCTGAGCGCCTAAATAACGCTTGCAGAGAAGGTTATTTCTTTACTGAAACCACCACAAGATGAACAAATATCAAATTACAGATATAATTTTAGTATTGCTTGGAACACCAGTCTCTAAGCGCCTAAATAACTTTCTATGTAAGGCAGTTATAAAAATGACCATCTATATTAATTACGAAACACCCAGCAGTTCACAAAAATTATCTCAGAGGAAAAACTAGAATAATTTTCATAAAAAAAACAGGACCAGCTATTATTACTTCTATAAAATTTAATAGTTACTGTTTGGAAAATATATGCTAATAAAGAGAGAAGCATTAAACACAAATCTCTAAGATCAATAAGACAAATTATAATATATCATTTATTCTTCAGGGACCTTAGAAAGACAAATTACTTTCTTAGATAGTTCAGCAAATCACAAAATTAATAAATAAATGCTCTAAAATCAAGAAAAAAAACTTGCGCTTTAAAGAATTTTTATACTGTAAACAAATTCATATAAAAAAAAACTTTTATGTTAAAAACAGTTATCTCAGAAAAGTGACAATATTTAGGCATATACTAAAATTTCAAGTAGTTTCTTTACTCTAATACATTTTTGTAATTATAATACGAGCGATTTCAAAAACTTGATATGGTAAATATTTTATATGCTTTGCTTACTGAACCTGAGGATTCTACACTTTTGGGAAATAAAATTTTTTTTGAAGAAACTCGAGCTTGAAGCTTTCCAATGACCTGACTGACAGGGTGTTGTACTTACTAAATGGAGAGAGGATATTTTTCACCTTCTCACGTAGTTAAATAAAATATGTTCAGAGGCTACGCTACGTAAACAATAGAAACCCTATATAATTCTACATGAAAAACTTACATTAATTCTGTATGAAAAACCTATCATAATTCACTATGAAAATTCCACCATAATTCTGTATGAAAAACATGCAATCCTAATTTATACCAATCTATACAAACACTCTAACTAAAATCCTAATAAGTCTGACTTCTTTAAGGAAACCCTGACAAAAAATCAACTTTCCTTTTCCACCTTGGGACACACTCTATTGAAGGGAAATGGGCAGAACAACAATCTCACTTTTAAATAAGAATCTCACACCAGTCACTCAATACTAGCACAGCAATCAAACATTCCTTGAAGTGGAATTCATGACACTTTCATAATACAGAACAAAGTCCCAACATTTAATATGTGCAAATTCTCATCATAATTAAGGATCATATCACAGGTTTTTCATCCTTTTGCTATACTGATGTGCAATGAATAATCATCTTAAGAGAGTAAAAGTGGCATAAAAAAACCAATTGAGCTTGTTACCAGTAGGGAATAAAAAAATATGCAACGGAGAATCTTGTTAATAGCATTTTTAAAAGGGTCAGTAGTGGGAACTGTTTTGGGCAAGATTAAAGTTTTACTTTAAGACAAAAAAAAAAAATCCACCTTTAATATTATACTGCAGCATTTTAAATTGTACCCTCTTTCAATATGATTTGTAAATTTCTCATTTCATTAGTTTTGTTAGACATCCATCAGTATTCTTCTTCTTTTCTCATTAGATATTCACTAAAAATAATGAGTAAGGTTTGTTATTACTTTGATAGCTTCCCATGCTATAAGTGTGAGGTATCTTAATCATCAAAATTCTAGTCAAATTTTATGCTAGTTTCCAATATAAGTTGATACCAGTTATCTAATAAATTAAAAGAAAAACTGGCCCAAAGGCCAGGCAATCTAACAAACAAACTGACGTTGAAATGGTTACACATAAAAAGACCAGTTATGAATCTGTCCACGATCCAGCATTAATATATCTTACAATTTTCTATACATTGCCAAGAGATCTAACCATAAAGATAATTAAGGGATTAAAATGGAGTAAAGCGGGCTATGAATTAGCTATGTATAGTGCATTAACAAATGTCTGAATACGATATTCAAATTACTGTCAACTTTGCAGGTGTAATATATCTATTAGGTCTCTTACAATGTTATGAATTTACCTCAATGAAGGATACTGATTAAAGATAAGAATATTTCTGCACATCAGTATTGCATTCCCCCAAAAAATCTACCCAGAAATCAATGCATCTTTAAAATACTGGTTTCGAGTATATGTAAACAAAGCAGTCTTATGGTAATGGGACTTCCACATCGTGACCAATGTAAGGAAATATACAAAAATCTTTGCCATATATCCTGGAAATTTTGCACTTAAAACCCACAAACCTAACGAGATTCTTTCTCAACGATTTATGAAACTATTCTTCAAACCAAACCAGCTTACACACACACACACATCCGGAAAGCTTTCACGTCAACAACAAGATATTCAAAAACTTATTACACAATTCATCTAAAAATGCTTAGTGTTATTTATCCCTTCTTTATGTCAGGGGCACAAATGGCACGAGACAAGAAGCAAAATGGAATTTCTGAGCCGAGCTGTGCACCTTTTCAGAGAGCCCAGGTATCTCGCCATAATAAAAAGCTCTGAAATGCAAGACTTCAAAATGACCCTCTTATCAAATTCCTTATTCATTGAAACACTTATGTACACTTATCATTAATTGCTAACATTTTAGTTATAACTGAACTTGTAGTTTTTATGAAAAAATAGAAATGAGTTACCATTGATTACACATTAACTTCAAGATGATCATAAACATGTCTGGAGTACATTGAATTACAATCCTTTTACATTAGATACTTTCACTACTTACATTACACAGTTCATACCAAATCTGATGTTTTTTGTCATTGATACTAGTGCATATAACTTTTCTAGAAATGAAAATGATAGTACCAAAACCTGTACATTTGACATCATAACCTCCTACAATGGAAACTACTTTAACATTCTGAAATACTTGATTTAGCTTGATCATTTATACCAAATTCTGAAATCTAATAAACCATTACAAACTTTAAGAATTTGAGGCTTTTGAGCAAGCAAATAATAGCAGAGCAAAGCCAAGATTTTTCATGACTAGCTATCAGGATAAAACCTGAGCTGACAAGACAGCTGAATCAATATGCAAACTAAAATCCAACATGTTTACCAAGACAGGATGTTGGCATTTGACAAGTACAATATATTCAAGCAAACACATTGAGCTACAGCTCTCAAGGCACCAATAAAAGAATGAACAAGTTTTGTAAATGGGGAATAAAATAATAGTCTAATAGAACAAGTAATTACTCTGTTAAGATAGACTATCTCATGAACCGTTTAGCCCTTTTTATGGTGAGGAATAAAATGGCAAATGCTGATGCTCAAAGAGGAGGGGGCCAGTGGGAGACTCATCAGCCATATGAGGAGAGAGTCTTTTTTTTTTTTTTATTACATTTCCAAATTTGGGATAAGGAAGGATTAAGGATGGGGAGGGTGAGATCTGAAATTGGAGGTGAGGATCAGGTTGACATAAAAGAGAACTTCGTAATTCAAACTTCTTGGAAAATGTGTACACAATCTCCCATTATCTTTAACATTTAGCATGTTATTCTTCAAGGTATATTCATGTGAGAGAGAGAGAGAGAGAGAGAGAGAGAGAGAGAGAGAGAGAGAGAGAGAGAGAGAGAGAGAGAGCGAGCTACTGTTGCAAAGCAATACAAAAGGTCAAAGGCAGGATGGGCATTGTGACAAAATTTGACTAATATTCAAGAATTATTAACTCAAAGAATAAGTAATACAAGATACTGTACCATACTATTCTTTATCTTTAACTTATGAATCAAAATGGCAAACGTAGCAAAGATTACAGAAGTGATGAGTGTCAAGACCAAGATGGTGTGAGCGATGTTGAGGATGGATGGTGTGGAGGGAGTGAGGAAGACTGGGAAGGAACCTGTCAGGGGGGGAAGATCGAGAGGGAGAGAGATCTAAATAGCAAGATAAGGTGAAGAATGATATAAAGAGAAGAAGTTTGCCGGAAAAGGATGCCTTTGATAGAATGCATTGGAGTGGGTGCATCCAGCAATCAACCCCTTAATGTAAGGATGATGGTGGGAAAGATATGAAGCGTAAATAGGATTCTAATTTTCTTTCATCCTTAGAAAACAAAAAATTGCAAAAGGAATACATTATTTTTCATAAAAGCAAAAATTGATTATTGTCATTGGAACTTCGATTTTGGAAGAAGACGGGACTTCTTGAAGATGATCTGGAAGCCTAGAGATTGAAGATAATGGATGACTTTGTGAGTGGCTTTTAGGCAATTTTGGGAGGTGTCTGACCAAATGAGCCAGTCGTCCAGATAGGCTACTACTTGAATCCCTTGATTCCTGAGTTCCTGAACAGCGACTTCTGCTAACTTTGTGAAGATCCTTGGGGCGATGTTGAGCCCGAAAGGCATCACCTTGAAGGAGTAACTTTTGTCCCCTAAGCGAAAGCCTAGGTACGGACGGAAGTGTCTCGCTATCGGGACGTGATAATAGGCGTCTGTAAGATCGATAGAGGTGGTGACGGCCCCACGGGGAAGTAAGGTCCGCACCTGCGAGACGGTAAGCATTCGAAACTTGTCGCATTGAATGGACAAGTTGAGAAGGGATAGGTCTAGAATCACTCTTCTCTTGTCTGAATCCTTCTTCGGGACACTGAACAGCCGACCTTGAAACTTCAGATGTTTCGTTTCTTGTATGGCGTTCTTTTGTAAAAGATCCTGGACAAATTCGACCAGGTCCGGAGTGGAATGTTGACGAAATTTGTTCGGAGGAGGAGGTCCTTGAATCCAACTCCACCCCAGTCCCTTGGAGATGATACTGAACGCCCAGGGACTGAACCTCCATTTGTTGCGGAAGGCATAGAGCCTCCCCCCTACCTGCTGCACCTCAATATTGGTTTGAGGAGTTGCCTCCACGTCCGCCTCGGAAGTTCTTTCCTCTGCGAAAGGCTCTTCCCCTGCCTTTGTTCTGGTTAGAGCCACGGTGGTAGCCTCTACCTCTACCATAACTCTGGGAAGAGCTATGAGCCTCGTAAGACTGGTTAAAGGCAGGAGAAGTGGCGGAGGCACCAGAAAGCTGGCTCTTAGGGAGTAGAACGGTGACATAGTCGTCCGAAGTAGCCTGAGAGGTGGAAGGCTGTGCAGGGACAACAGAAGATGGAGGAAGAGGCAGCCGGAAGTTGGATGAAGCACTCTGCTGTTGCCTGAACTGGGTGGAGGTATATGGTCTAAGCTTCTTCCTACCCCGGGCTTGATAATTTGCGGAGTCATATTTGCGTTTAGGGGTCAAACCCCAACGGGCTTTAAGGCTCTGATTAACCCTAGTGGCCTCCGCCAAGACTTCCTCTACGAGATCCTCGGGGAAGAGATTTGAACCCCAACAGGAGGACCGGATGAGTTTATTAGGTTCATGCCTAATCGTCGCCTCAGCTAGGACATGCTTGCGACATCTGCGTTTAGCAGTAGCGAAGTCATACAAGTCATAATATAGAGACTGTAACGTAGCCTTGTTGAGAGACTTAAAAATACTCTCCGTATCGTAAGTCAAGGCTATCGACTCCGTGGATGTGGCCAAGTTTAGAGTACGGCCCACACGTAGGCAGGAATCATATTCCTGTTTAATGAGGGATTCCGGGAGACGGGGAAGCCTCTCACTAAACAAAACTGAGGCACAGTCTGCTGCAAGCTTGCCAGAGGTAAAGGTGGTATGGACGTTGTCCCAACACTCAATGCCTGAAGGAAGAAGGAGGGAGATTGGATCCACCTCTCGGATGGGAGGCAAGGGCTTCTCCTCCAGAGCATATTGGAAGGCAAGCTCTGCCACCTTATTGACGCATGGAGTCAAGGTGTTCTTGTCCATTAAGAACATCGTAAAGGAGCTTTTATAAGGCGTCAGCATGGTGTTAGTGCAGCCGATGTCGTTCAAAAATCTGGCCCAAACAGATTGGGCTTGCTCCTTCGGGAAGATGACCGTCTCTTTGAGGACCTTGTCTAATCGAACTAAAGCTTCCTCGGTAAGCCTGGCATAACCATGAAATGGAAATGCCAGACCAGGAGGAAAGAATTCAAAGTCCTCTAGAGGACGAGTGCCAAGGCCCTCCAAAGTCAACATTCCGTCTGAGAACGGGGAATGAAGAGCCATACGCCAGGGGTTGTTCTTGGCAAACGGCGGGAGCTTAGAGGCATCCGGGATGAGAGAGCTTTGGACTCTCTCCGGAGCTCCTTGCTCTAAAGCCCCAAGACTCTGACCGATGTTAGAGAACATCGTGTCCATCTTCGACTGCATCTCCGAAACCAACTTTGCCTGCATCTCCGACACGATGCGAAGCATGGCTGATTCGGAAAGGCCCGGGCTAGCAGCAGGAGGGGCGGAATGAACTCCCGGGTCGTGAGACTTAGAGGAGGAACCAGAGGCCTTTGATGACAGGTTCGTACTTTGTTTAGAGCCATGAGAAGTCTTGTGAGGCTTGCGAGCTTTGGGTAAGGTTCTTGAAGTAGACTTATCCTTAGGGGGGACCGGGTATGATCGTTGAGACGAATCACGGTCCCCAGAGAATCCATGAAAAGAAGAGCGATCAGAAGAAGAAGAAAGAGCGGGGCTGAGGATAGGAATCTCAGCACCGGACACACCTGCCTCACTTACCACCCTACCTGTATCCGGCTCGTCTAGTAACATTGGTTCGACGTCCAGGTTCATGGAGGCAACATTGTCCTCCAGACCTCCGGGGGCGTCCGATGGATCTTGCTCTGGGTCGATGAGACCCGTTATAGTGGCATCAATGTGGGCAATGATGGGAGCTGCCACATGCCTAGCCACAGCAGCTGAAGACTTGGCGTTGGGGTAAACCATGGTGCAGTAGTCCTCAGATAGGACGTACAGCCGCTTAGACTTCACATTCCGGGCAAACCCACCAACCCACACCTTCAGTGTGGCCCGAGCCGCGGACTTTTGTTCCGGGGATGCCGAGTCAGATCCAAGGGTAGTGATGAGGTCGAAGCAAATCACACAGTTATCCGGGTGCCATACCACAACGTCTTCCAGTTGAACCCCACAAGGGGCGTGAGATCGGCAGACGGAGTGGCCACAAGGCTGGTGCAGAACAGCTGCACAGGCCGGCGTCAGACAATGCACCATCTATAAAAAGAATAGTATATGAGAAACTGTAATTCCCTTAAGTAGGGGCGGGTCCGGAGGACCCGAGCCTAACATAGGTCTAACACAAGAATAGAGCCTAACTGTAATATTCTTTAAGTAGGGGCGGGTCCGGAGTACCCGGGCCTAACATAGGTCTAACACAAGATTAGAGCTTAACTGTAATATTCTTAGGTAGGGGCGGGTCCGGAGGACCCGGGCCTAACATAGGTCTAACACAAGGTTAGAGCTTAACTGTAATATTCTTACGTAGGGGCGGGACCGGAGGACCCGGGCCTAAACATAAGTCTAACTTGAAACTAAAGTATAGCAATCCATTCTGGTCGAGCCGGGAGCATAAAAAAGGATGCAATAACAAGGAATTAAGACATATGGTGTCTGATTTCCCGGGGCGGGGTAGGCCCCGGGCCGGGAAATAAAAGTATATCCAATACCAATTCATTTAGGGACTCCGGGGTAGTGATCTGTCATATATAATCATCATATATCATCATAGGAAATGTTATAAAATAATAGGGGGGGCGGAACTGTAGCTAAGAACCGCCACTGAACCCGGAGGGTTTCGTATAACATAAGCCAGAATGAAAAGTGAATATAAAATAGGGTGCACCGGGATCCAACTCTGTTGACCGGTGGCCAACCAGACTAGACAGAGACGAACCCGCCGGGACACCCGGAGGACAAAGTCCATAAACACTGAACTACCCCCTCTAAAAGGAGGGAAGGCAACGGTCCCCTAGTGGAGGGGGGAGAAGCCTAGTCGCCCACCTAGCGAGAGGGGGAGCGTGGGGGAGGATCACGTGATACGAGGCAGCAGGGCTACCAACTGACGATCCCCAACCAGACAGATCAAACGGAGTAATGGCACAAATATTCATTATAATAATAATAGCGTTAAAAATTATATGAATAAACACATAGAATTTTGGGCAAGGCATGCAACATAATAATTAAATCACAAAAGACACACCTGATGGCTAAAAATAACATTGCCGCCTAGTAACGAAGGTCGGCAGCCATAACGATACGTAAATGATATCGGCCCTAAAATTGAACCACGAGGATTCTAAACGCTAAATAATGAATATTCACAATAACAAATAATATTTAATAATAAAAATAATACACATAGTAACACCGCGAGTGAAACTTAAAAGCTCTCAAAAACAGGAGTACCAACTGTAGTGAAATCAAGCAAGATCGATATGAACGAAGAGAATAAACTCCTATAATATAAATATTAAACGATCTAGGTTGCTCAAAACACAGTAAAACCAAGCTTGGTACTTAACTTAGACGGTGTCTCCTGGGAAACCGACGAAGAAGCCATAATTCAATGGAAATTAAACCAAAAACGAGAGCACAACAAAAATGCGGGTTACTATACTCGTCGTGCTAAAAGGAGTTGGGTTCTGAGCGGATGCATTGTTAGTAGTACCGAGTGGGGTTGAACGGCTCTCCTCTATTGGGGTTTCTGTCGTGGATAAATCTAAATAGTGCGGGACCTCTGGACTATACGCCCAATTTTATACCGACACCAATAGGTGAGCGAGCTAGTTAACCTAGCACTCCTTTACATTTTTTCTCTGGTATATTTAGCAGTAAATTACCTAAGAATAAGTGCTAAATGGAGCTTATTCACTGGGCGGCACAGGTCCTTCGCCCAGAAATAGATTTTTCCTACGTCAAAATCCCTTTATTGTACACAGTTTACCCTTAGCAATATAGTGTACAAGAAATTTACGGAAAAATAGGCTTTTAATATTTTCTGATTAAAAAACTAATGGGGATGAAGCAAATCCCTAGCCAGTTTTGTGATCGTTTGGTAGATAAAATATATAGAAAAACTTAAGGTGCTGCATGTAACATACCTTGAATTCTATTGATACAGAAGTTCTCTTTTACCTTTCCCCCAAAATATAAAAGTGAAATTACAAAAAATATGTATAAATCTGAAATTCACCAATTTTATAGATTTTGCTGATTAAATTTTAATTCACAGAGCAGTGCCAAATAACTCTGGAGCCTAAAGAGTGGAAAGAAAACTCAAACTCTTGAAAACAAGAGTAACTGAAAAAATGAAACTATGAATTACTTGAATAGAAACAAGAAAACAATGAGCAACATGAAATAATCTATCCAATGACTGGACAAAATAGCTCCTTAGAGAATGGTGTGTAGCAGATAACTCCATGCACAAAGAATTTCTTTAAATAACTCCATAGGTAATATAGTGCTCCAAATAACATACAGGTATAGATCAAGGCAAGTCACAGATAACTTCATTATCCAATGAGTGACAAAACAACCTCATAGAATTGTCTTTCAAGGCCAAGAAATGTCATGAATAACTGAATGAACCAAGGAATAAGACCAAATAACTCCAAAGACAATGTGTCCTCCTCAATAAAACCATGGGAAACAAAAAGTTCTGTAAACGAGTGAATGCTAACAACTGGTAATTCAACTAAGTGCTCAGATTTCTTATTAAATCAAGAAACACCTCAGATAAATCCACACAAAGGATTCCCACATTATTGCATAGACAGATGAAAATTTCAAATAAACTAAAAAATACATACACAACCTTAATTTCTCCACAATTCATGGCTGAGGAGTTTGTTAAATAACTCTCAAAAATGTTATTTTTATTAATAAAATAAATTTTTGAATATACTTACCCGATAATCATGTAGCTGTCAACTCCGTTGCCCGACAGAATTCTATGGAGGGATACGCCAGCTATCACAATACTAGAAGGGGGTGTACTTACCAGCGCCACCTGTGGCCAGGTACTCAATCATTTGTTGTTGACACCTCCTCAATTATTCCTCGGTCCACTGGTTCTCTCTGGGGAGGAAAGGGAGGGTCGATTAAATCATGATTATCGGGTAAGTATATTCAAAAATTTATTTTATTAATAAAAATAACATTTTTCAATATTAAACTTACCCGATAATCATGTAGCTGATTCACACCCAGGGAGGTGGGTGAAAACCAGTGTCCATGATTAAAGGATAGCTAAGTATCCCAAATTTCATATAACAGTTATCTCAAATAACAATGAAATAATAAGTACCTGGTAAGGAAGTCGAATAGAACCGTTACTCTGCCTTTTATTTAAAGTTCGTCTTCCTTACTGAGCGCAGCGTTCCTCTTGGAGGCTGAATCAACCCAAAGGTGCCAAAGTACAAGGGTTGCAACCCTACTAAAGGACCTCTACCAAACCTTTAACCCAGGCGCTTCTCAAGAATGAATAGACCACCCGCCAAATCCAAGGATGCGGAAGGCTTCTTAGCCTACCGTAACAACCATAAAAACAACAATAAAAGTATTCAAGAGAAAGGTTAAAAAGGTTATGGGATTATGGGAATGTAGTGGCTGAGCCCTCACCTACTACTGCACTCGCTGCTACGAATGGTCCCAGGGTGTAGCAGTTCTCGTAAAGAGACTGGACATCTTTCAGATAAAATGATGCAAACACTGACTTGCTCCTCCAATAGGTTGCATCCATAATGCTCTGCAGAGAACGGTTTTTATTAAAGGCCAACGAAGTAGCTACAGCTCTTACTTCGTGGGTCCTTACCTTCAGCAATGCAAGGTCTTCCTCCTTTAAGTGAGAATGTGCTTCTCTGATCAGAAGCCTTATATAGTACGAAAGCCCATTCTTGGACATGGGTCTCGAGGGTTTCTTGATGGCACACCATAAGGCTTCTGACTGTCCTCGAATAGGTTTAGACCTCTTCAGATAATATTTGAGAGCTCTGACAGGGCAAAGAACTCTCTCTAGTTCGTTACCTACCATGTTGGAGAGGCTAGGTATTTCGAACGATCTAGGCCAAGGACGTGAAGGAAGCTCGTTCTTTGCTAGGAATCCAAGCTGAAAAGAACATGTAGCTGATTCGGTTGTGAAACCAATGTTCTTGCTGAAGGCATGAACCTCACTGACTCTCTTAGCTGTTGCAAGGCAAACGAGAAAAGCAGTCTTGAGGGTAAGATCCTTGAAGGAAGCTGACTGGAGAGGTTCGAACCTAGATGTCATAAGGAACCTTAAGACTACGTCCAGATTCCAGCCTGGAGTGGAAAGACGACGTTCTTTAGACGTCTCAAAAGACTTGAGAATGTCTTGAAGGTCCTTGTTGGAAGACAGGTCCAAACCCCTGTGGCGGAGGACTGAGGCCAACATGCTCCTATACCCTTTAATCGTAGATGTTGAAAGGGATCTCTCATTCCTAAGATGAAGAAGGAAGTCAGCTATTTGGATCACAGAGGTATTGGTAGAGGATATTGAATTGGCTCTACACCAGCTTCGGAAGACCTCCCACTTAGACTGGTAGACTCTACGAGTGGAAATTCTTCTAGCTCTGGCAATCGCACTGGCTGCCTCCTTCGAAAAGCCTCTAGCTCTAGCGAATCTTTCGACAGTCTGAAGGCAGTCAGTCGAAGAGCGTGGAGGTTTGGGTGCAACCTGTCTACGTGTGGTTGACGTAGAAGGTCCACTCTTAGAGGTAGAGTCCTGGGGAAGTCGACTAGCCATTGACGTACCTCTGTGTACCATTCTCTTGCAGGCCAAAGGGGAGCAACCAGCGTCAGCCGTGTCCCTTCGTGCGAGACGAATTTCTGCAGAACTTTGTTTATAATCTTGAACGGAGGGAATGCGTACAGGTCGAGATGGGACCAGTTCAGAAGAAAAGCATCTACATGAACCGCTGCAGGGTCTGGAACAGGGGAACAATAAAGCGGAAGTCTCTTGGTGATGGAGGTGGCAAACAGGTCTATGGTAGGTTGACCCCACAACGTCCAAAGTCTGTTGCACACACTCTTGTGGAGGGTCCATTCCGTGGGAATGACCTGATTCCTTCTGCTGAGGCGATCCGCTGAAACATTCATATCGCCCTGGATGAACCTCGTGACCAGTGTGAGGTTTAGACCTCTTGACCAAATGAGGAGGTCCCTTGCGATCTCGTAAAGGCTCCTCGAATGGGTCCCTCCTTGCTTGGAGATGTAAGCCAAGGCTGTGGTGTTGTCTGAATTCACCTCCACCACTTTGCCTAGCAGGAGGGACTTGAAGTTCAACAGGGCAAGATGGACTGCTAACAGTTCCTTGCAGTTGATGTGGAGTAATCCTTGTTCCTTGTTCCATACTCCTGAGCATTCCCTTCCGTCCAAGGTCGCACCCCAGCCCGAGTCCGATGCATCCGAGAAGAGATGAAGATGGGGGGTCTGGATGGCCAATGATAGACCCTCTTTGAGAAGAAGATTGTGCTTCCACCACCGGAGAGTGGTCTTCATCTCTTGGTTGATAGGGATAGAGACTGCTTCTAGAGTCGAGCCCTTGTCCCAATGAGCTGCAAGATGGAATTGAAGAGGGCGGAGGTGGAGTCTCCCTAGCTCGACAAACAGGGCCAGAGATGAGAGGGTCCCTGTGAGACTCATCCACTGTCTCACTGAGCAATTGCTCCTCTTCAGCATGCTCATGATGCACTGTAGGGCTTGGTTTATCCTGGGGGCCGATGGAAAAGCCCGAAAATCCCGACTCTGAATCTCCATTCCCAGGTACACAATGGATTGGGAGGGAATGAGTTGAGATTTCTCTATATTGACTAATAGACCTAGGTCTCTGATTAGATCTAAAGTCCAAGAGAGGTTCTCCAGACAACGACGACTCGTGGAGGCTCTCAACAGCCAGTCGTCTAGGTAGAGGGAGGCTCTGATGTTCGATAAGTGCAGGAATTTCGCTACATTCCTCATCAGATGAGTAAAGACCATAGGAGCTGTGCTTAGGCCAAAACACAGGGCTTGGAACTGATAGACAACCTTTCCGAAAACGAATCTCAGGAAAGGTTGGGAGTCTGGATGAATGGGAACGTGAAAGTATGCATCTTTCAAGTCCAACGAGACCATCCAGTCCTCCTGTCTGACCGCTGCTAAGACCGACTTGGTCGTCTCCATTGTGAACGTCTGCTTGGTGACATACTCGTTGAGAGAGCTGACGTCCAGCACCGGTCTCCAACCTCCTGTCTTTTTGGCCACAAGAAAGAGACGGTTGTAGAAGCCCGGGGATTGATAGTCCCGGACTATAACCACTGCCTTCTTCTGCACAAGTAGTGACACCTCCTGTTGCAATGCTAGCCTCTTGTCCTCTTCTTTGTAGTTGGGAGAGAGGTTGATGGGCGATGTGGTCAGAGGCGGTTTGAGGCAGAATGGAATCCTGTAACCGTACCTCAGCCAACTGACAGACTGTGCGTCTGCACCTCTCTTCTCCCAGGCTTGCCAGAAGATCTTGAGCCTGGCTCCTACTGTTGTCTGGAGAATCTGAGAGTCAGTGCTTTCCCTTAGATGTCCTGGGTCCTTTCTTAGACTTGCCCCTGTGAGAGTCTGGACGGGAGCTTCCTCGGCTGGGGGCTCTACCACGAAAGGGCGGTATGAACCTAGTGGCCGGGGTATCAGCCACTGGAGAGCGATAAGTCTTGGGGACAGAGGTGGTAACCTTAGACTTACGAGCCGATGAGGCTACAAGATCGTGCGTGTCCTTCTGTATCAGGGCAGCCGACAAGTCCTTAACTAGCTCCTCGGGAAAGAGGAACTTTGAGAGTGGAGCAAAAAGGAGCTGTGACCGCTGGCACGGTGTAATGCTGGCTGAGAGGAAGGTACACAGTTGTTCCCTTTTCTTCAACACCCCTGATACAAATAACGACGCTAGCTCACCCGATCCATCCCTGATAGCCTTATCCATGCAGGACATAATTAACATGGCAGAGTCTTTGTCCGCAGATGTTTTCTTGCTGAGGGCTCCCAGGCACCAGTCGAGAAAGTTGAACATTTCGAAAGCTCTGAACAACCCTTTCAGAAGATGATCCAGGTCTGAGAAGGTCCAACAAACCTTCGAGCGTCTCATCGCAGTCCTCCTAGGCGAGTCCACCAGACTTGAGAAGTCAGCCTGGGCAGAGGCAGGAACTCCCAAGCCTGGTGCTTCCCCTGTGGCATACCAAACGCAACCTTTAGATGCGAGCTTCGTTGGAGGGAACATGAAGGAAGTCTTGCCCAGGTGTTGTTTAGACTGAAGCCACTCCCCTAAGGTCCTTAAGGCCCTCTTGGAGGATCTAGCTAGGACAAGCTTAGTATAGCTCGACTTAGCTTGCTGCACGCCTAGCGAAAACTCAGATGGAGGAGAGCGGGGAACAGCAGAGACGAAGTGGTCAGGGTAAAGCTCCCTGAGTAGAGCCAAGACCTTTCTAAAATCAACAGACAATGGAGAAAGCTTAGACTCCTCCACGTCTGATGAGGGATCAAGATGTGCCTCCTCATCATCCGACACTTCATCAGCAGAAGGTAGCGAAGCAAAAGGACCAGAATGCTGAACCGCAGAGTCAGAACGGGTAGGAACAACAACAGAGGTTTCCTCAACTTGAGGGAAAACCTGAGGTTCAGACTGCATAGGCTGAACAACAGTCGGAGCAGAAGGCAGGTGCAAGGGTGAAGGAGGTTGACTCCTATCAAGAGTTGCACCCAAGGGTTGCACCAGCTGAGCGGAGGACGGAGGTGTTCCTGAGAGATGAGTGGAGCATGAGAAGGTTGAGGCTGCGCAGAACAAGGTAAAGTTCTAGCAAGCTGAGGCTCCTGAGGCGCAAGTGCATGGTGTAGATGAGCTTGCCTAGATGAGGGTTGAACTCGGTGCAGCGCTGGTTGAGCAGACAGACTCACGGAGGGGAGAGGTTGTTGTACCCCAACCGAGAGTTGCACCACTGGTGGAGCAGCAAGGGGAGGAGGAGGAAGAGTGTAACTCTCCTGATCCCAAAGCAAGGGTTGCCTTAAAGAAGGCTGAGGCTGAACAACACTGTGAACAGCAAACTCCGAAAGTGGTTCAACATCGTACGCCTGGCAGATGGTGCTGCGACCAGGCGGAGCAGGTGCAGGCTGGGCGAGCACAGGCGGAGCAGGTGCAGGCTGGGCGAGCACAGGTGCAGCGAGAACAGGTGGAGGGAGTGCAGGAGGTGCAACACTCTCAGCCCGACACTCACGCATCAAGTCCGAAAGCTGAACTTGCATGGACTGAAGCAGGGTCCACTTGGGGTCGGCAGAAACGATAACAGACTGAGGTAAAGTCACAGTCGGGGTCTGTATAGGCAGAACCTTACTCCTCTTGGGCGGAGTACAGTCGACCGATGACAGAGGCGAGTCGGAGCTGAGCCAATGACTGCAACCTGGCTGAGCACTCGCTGACTGAACTCTACGTTTAAGCGGTCTCGAGACCTGAGACCAACGTTTCTTCCCTGCATGAAGATCAGCGGACGAGAAGACGGGCTCAATCGTCTGCAGGTGGGAGTGACGGTCTAAGGAAGACACGCCCGCAACCACCGAGGATAATTCTGTGCGCCTAACAAGGCCTGTCGAACCCTTAAGCCCTTCGACATTGCTTCTCCCCTGGGCATGGGAGCTTGCAAGAGGTCCCGGACTGGGAGGACGACTGGCTCGCACAGAAAAATCCTCACGCACCACACTGGCACCACTAGCACTTGGCACTGCACAGACACTAGCACTCGTCACAGCACTGGCACTATTTCCACCCACTGCACTCTTGACCTTCAGTTCTTTAACCTCGGCCATCAGAGACTTATGGTCACTTACCACTGATTCTACTTTATCTCCTAAAGCCTGAATAGCACGCAAAACAGTTGACATATCAGGCGGAGGGCACACAGTAGGTTCGGGGGTAGCCACTACAGGGGTAGGAAAAGGTAGGGGATCATGAGGTGAGGAAAACATAGAAGAGTGAGAAGAACTTCTCCTAGCTCTAGTTCTCTCTAACTTGGATGAATATTTTAAAAGACGTACAAAATCCAATTCCGAAAGTCCGGCGCACTCCTCACACCGATTTTCTAATAGACAGGGCCTGTCCCTACAGTCAGAACAAGCGGTGTGAGGATCTACCGAGACCTTCGGAATACGCCTATTGCAAGACCTACATCGTCTATGGGAGGGAGCTTGCGAAACGTCAGACATCTTGTTTCAAAGAGTAAGTCAAAGGGTGATCCAAAAACAAGCAAAAATTCATTAACCGTTAATCAGAGTTTATATAAAAGCTAACTAGCTAATATAAAAAGGATTCCAGTATGCGACAGCCGTTAATCTAAGAGAATACTTCACCAAATATCCATGAATAAACTCGAAGACCATGAGCGTATCCCAGAACGTCTAGCCGGAAGCACGACAGAGGAATAATTGAGGAGGTGTCAACAACAAATGATTGAGTACCTGGCCACAGGTGGCGCTGGTAAGTACACCCCCTTCTAGTATTGTGATAGCTGGCGTATCCCTCCATAGAATTCTGTCGGGCAACGGAGTTGACAGCTACATGATTATCGGGTAAGTTTAATATTGAAAACTAAGGAGTACTACGAAAGACATTTTAAGCAAATCTGAACTAAAGAGTAAAATCACAAAAACTTGACAAATTGAGGCTTTACCCAATAACCAATCTTCATCCAGAGAAAATTCATAAAACAAAAGGAACTTTGCAAGACGTTTTTAAACACAAACTGCACCACAAAAGCCTGAATAATAAAGAAAGCCCTTTATACCCCAAAAGGGACCCAAAAATATATTTTTATAACAGAAGTATCTGAAAATATCTGTTAACAAGAAATGCTCAAAAGAAGCAAGGATGGCCCAATGTAACTCAGCAGACCTAAGAACAGACAAACAGGATATCGAAATCAACTCCAACGAGATTCCTTAAACCAGTCCTTATTAACCACTAACAAAAAACAAGTCAAGAAAATTTTTTAAAAATCTTGAAACACAAGAGGCCTTTCAAAACCATCAGAAAGAGTGGCCTAATAATTTTCTCAAGTCAGGCACAGTCCTGAAACTTAGAAAAGCCTTTTAAAACCTTGAAAACCTAAGTATGAAGGAAAATATTTTGAACTGATATGGGCAGATCATAACCATTTACAAATTTTTCTAGAAAGTTTTTTACAACTGATAAAACATCCACAGAAGGAAAGAATAGATATACTGGAGCCTTAGGGTATATATTCCAGGAAACCAACAAAAAATTATTACCATTTTTAAGAACTAGTTATTGGTTGATATTGATTTTATGAAACTATTTAATTCTCCAGATATCTCTAAATATTTCAAATCGAAATTACATTTCAATAATTTCTCCTTGTAACCATTAGACCAAAAGTTTTAACTATTCATTAAAGAGGAGACAAATATAAACCCACCAGAAAAAACAGAAACCTAAAGGAAACTAAGCAATGAAATCATCATACCATCTCCGAATGAGAAATATATTCCCTATAAACTTATGCAATAAACTATCATGGAAAGAGAAAAATTTTTTTTTAAGAAAGTTATAATTATCATGCGTCAGGACTTGATTAGGAATAAATTTCCAACCTAGACAGCCTTAAATAATTAAAAATGCTAGCAATTCCAACTCATCAAACCATCAATAATTAACCAATGATAAAATGTCAGCCTTCAGCAAGATCCATGAAAGGTCTACAGAAAACTTTTGTTAAAGTATCAGACTTTATATCCTCTGAGAGAATAACTTTCCGGACAGAACCTTCACACATAACCAGTTGCTTGATAGTTTAGCAAAGTTTACCATTATACGTTCCAACCAGTCAATTAACATGTGGTATGAATTGTGATCTAACCAAATAATGATATCATGTGCAATTTTCCAGATTATTCAACACCAAAAGCAGACTTCACATCAAACAGAACACCCAAAGAGGAACTAAATTACTGCTGCTGAAGCGTAGTTAATTCACAGAAATGCAGCATCTAAGAAGAGAACTCTGAAAAAGCATAACAATCGACGTAGGCTTTATGTCATCGAGGTGCATATGATGCGTTATAATTACACAACCAACAAATATTTACAGAATGGGAAGGCTTAATGGAAAGTAAGGATAAAAACAAAACCTTACAAAAACAAGAGCAAAGAGACAGTAAAAAACCCAGAATTGTTGAGTAGCTTTCCAATCAATCAGCATTAGTCATGAAATAGATCACCACCCAGTATCATCTGACCTGATTGATGAACTGGTCATCAGTTTAACTTTTGATCACAAGAATATATTGAGTAAAGTTAAGATCAATTGTTCTGACTTTTGGTAACATAATGTTTTCAAAACATACATTATAACATATAATTGTATACCACAATGCTTGTTTATGAATAAACTAGTAATTTAATATTGGTAACAAAAGTTTTGGTGATTATATTTACTAATTTATAAGAGTATTGTTTGTGTTTGTGTCCCTTCAAATGCTCTTTACAAATAACAGCTATTAATTATCCGGAAGTACAAATTCAGGTAGCATAAAAATGTTATCTCACATGGGCTTAGAAGAATGGCAAACATACAAGCATTGTGGTCAAAGGAAATTAGAATCAAGTGGCACACGACTGAAAATTATATAACCTATAGTTCTGATAAAACAAGGCATTTCCAACATTCTTATGCCTTGTATAAATGTGAACAAAACATTACAATTAAAATTTCCAATTGAGGACAATGCATTAGTGAGAGTAATATTTAATATTGAGGCTTCTAGTAAGTTTAGTATGACATAAAATAGCAAAAGATTCAGTGATATTTCAAGTAGAACTTAATTTTATGCCTAGTTTTTTGTAAAATATTTCCAATGAAACACTGACAGTAACATTTGCTATAGTTAAGACTTGATCAGTATGCTGTAATATAAAAAGAAAACTAAACGTTACAGATAACAATGGATTTTAGAAATTCTAAAAAAAAAAAAGTTTTGGAATTGAATTCCAACAGCTAACTTTAACAGACTACTTATATTATAGGTAACATCAAAGTAATTAAGAGCCTCAATGTAAATAGATCTGCACATAGATTTTGAAGCTGATTAATTCTCCCTAAACTTAAAAAGACGGTGTGTAGTTTCTTTTCCTTTTTTGAAGTCACAGATCCTATATTCCACTTGTGCAGTGGAACAGATGTTTTCTTGTGATTAAGAGACATCACCATCGTATCTACCATCAGTCATTTGATAATCTCAAGCTACTGATTTACTTTATCCTGAAAGAAAAATATGTCATCAATAACCGCTCACATAATTTAGGACAAACAAGAACATATAATAAAAATAAAACATAATACAAATCTGCTATTTGATGAGATTGTAGCAAAAAATCTATTTTTCATAGCTGTTCTTTCAAGAAAATGAATAAAAACAAGCACACTTGCATTCATTAGATTCAGTTTATAAAAATGTTTTATCATGTCATCCAATTAAATAATTTAATTTTATATAAACAAATTTGATTCTTGACTTTGCTGAAAAATAGCACTTTTAGATTGAAGCTAGTTTTACTAAATGCAAATTAAGGTATTACTTGGTATGCAAAAAAAAAAAATGTCTAGAAATTATAAGAAATGTTTCAAGTAATTGAAGCAGGAGTAACATTTATAATATTAAAAAACTCATGATTTCTCAATATGGAATGATTTTATTTATATATATCAATTAGTATATCCCCTATGCAATTAAAATTGCAATGGAAGATGAAATATCATTGGAAGGAGAAAGTATTAATGAGGTAGAATCATTTAAGTATTTAGGAACAATGATCTCCAATACAGGGTCTTTAGAATTAAAGTTTAGTGAAAGATTGAAAAAAGCAAATCAGAAAATGGCTAGGTTAAGTAAAATTTGGAAATCAAATCGCCTAAAATTTTATATGAAAATCAGACTATATATCAGTTTAGTGAAATCGGTGTTACTCTATGGACTCGAGTCATAGTATGACAATGAAACAATCTCCAATAAATTTAGCAGATTTGAGAATAAAGCCATCAGAAGGATATTGGGAGTTAAATGGCAGGACAGGATTAGAAATGAAACTATAAGAGATTATTTGAGTACCATATGTGGATGAGATCATGATGAGGGGTAGATGGAGATGGTTTGGGCATGATCTTCACACTCCCCAAGAGAGATTAGTTCACCAAACGTTTAACTGGGCTCCACAAGGCACTAGAAGAATTGAAAGACCCAGGCCTACATGGCTTAGGACTATAAGGCACGAAGTAGGAGATGATGAATGGAGAAATATTGAATTAAAAGCTCAAAACAGAGACGACTGGCAAAATCTAACAGAGGCTCTATAATATAACATGCCCATAATATGACAAATTCGAAGATAATTTGTATTTTTCCTAACCATACAAACCTTAGCTATTTACAAAGGGTTTACTTTTAGCGCAGCTGAAATGACGAGCCAATAGTTTTAACGAGGGTTAATTACCCCCGCGCTAGTTAGCAGGGGGTGGGGAAGGTTAGCTTGCTACCCCTCCCCCCTCCACACACCGGTGACTTGCTTCACTTCGAGGTAGGACTTGACTTGGGGGTCAGGGATGGCGGGCACATATGTGTAAATAGCTAAGGTTTGTATGGTTAGGAAAAATACAAATTATCTTTGAATTTGTCATTTGTTCCGTAACCGAAATACAAACCACGCTATTTACAAAGGGTGACTTACCCCTTAGGAAGGGTGGAAAGTCCCCAGCCTTACTGACTTCGGCTTGCCCGGGGGCTCGATCCCTCAGTGAGCAGCACTAGAGAGACGGAGCCCCTGTACCTCACAAGTTCCTAGCATCGCTAGGAACGAGTGGCCTACATAAGCAGTGTGAGGAGGAGAGTGTGACTCGTCCTATGAAGTTGACCTTGAGACCTTCAGATAGGAATTCTAGGATAGGACGTTCCCCATACCACCTCGTCAGGGTATGGGAGACGCAACAGTATTAAGCTTAATGCTAGGAGCACAAAGAAGCATGGGTTACCTGCAGAGGTCGAGGTCAGCTATGCGAGGACCAAGATGCTGCTTCCCCAAGAGAGGGGAGAATGAAGAAAGAAGTAAGGGTCAGACATACTCTTTCATTCACGCAGACTAAGACCGGGTAACAATGCCCTCAACCTACTGCTACTTGTCCAAAAAGGAGCCTGAGGTTAGACCAGCTGTTGTGCAGCCACCACAGGGCCGATAGAAAACGTATCGAGGCTCCTGTGGGTCACGTCTTGCAGGTAGTGGGCTGTGAAGGTCGTTTGACGCTTCCAGACCCCAGCTTGAAGTACCTGCGTCACAGAGAAGTTTCTTTTGAAGGCCAGGGATGTAGCAATACCCCTGACATCATGGGCCCGAGGGCGACGTGACGGAGGAGGGTCAGGATTCAGGGTATGGTAGATAACCCTTCGAATCCAAGCTGAGATGGTGTTCCTGGTGACCCTCCTCTTTGTCCTGCCTGTGCTCACAAACAAAGCTCGCACATGAGGACGGACTGCAGCCGTTCTCTTCAAGTAGTGCCTCAGACACCTCACTGGACATAGTAGCAGCTGGTCTGGGTCGTTTGTTACAGAACGGAGACTCGCGATCCCGAAAGAGTCGAACCGAGGATCCGGCACTCCAGGATTCTGAGTCTTGGCCACAAACTCAGGGACGAACCTGAACGTTACCTCCCCCCATCCCCTTGAATGGGCGATGTCGTACGAGAGACCATGAAGTTCACTAACTTGCTTGGCCGAGGCCAAGGCGAGTAGGAAAGCCGTCTTCCAAGACAGGTGGCGATCGGAGGCCTGGCGTAATGGCTCGAAGGGAGGTCTCTTAAGAGACCTGAGGACTTGAACCACGTTCCAAGGAGGGGGTCTCACTTTCGACTGGGGGCAGGTAAGCTCATAGCTACGTATGAGTAAAGAGTTCTAGCGACGAAGAAATATCCACGCCCTTCAATCTGAAGGCCAAGCTTAAGGCTGAGCGATAGCCTTTCACTGCCGAGACAGAAAGGCGCATTTCTTCTCGCAGATACACGAGGAAGTCCGCTATTGCTGGAATAGTGGCATCGAGTGGAGAGATACCCCTTCCACGACACCAACCACAAAAGACTCTCCACTTTGCTTGGTAGACTCCCTCAGAGGACCTTCGCAGGTGCCGGGACATTCTCTCCGCAACCTGTTGCGAAAAGCCTCTCTCCGCGAGGAGACGCTGGATAGCCTCCAGGCGTGAAGCCGAAGCGAGGCCACGGCCCTGTGAGGGACGCCGGAGTGGGGTTGTCTGAGAAGCTCGTGTCATGGAGGAAGCTCCCTTGGGAGTTCCGTCAGGAGTTGCAGAAGGTCTGGAAACCATTCCGCGTGATGCCATAGCGGAGCTACTAGAGTCATGGAACAGTTGACCAATAGTCTGGTCCTGTTGAGCACCCTTCTCATCAGACAGAATGGTGGGAAGGCGTACACGATGTTGTCCCACCGTTGCTGGAAAGCATCTTGCCAGAGTGCCTTGGGGTCCGGGACTGGTGAGCAGTACAGGGGCAGCTTGAAGTTCAAGGCTGTCGCGAACAAGTCCACAGTCGGGGAACCCCACAAAGTCAGGACTTTGTTGGCTATCTGAGGATCCAAAGACCACTCGGTACTCACTATCTGCGAAGCACTGCTCAGACTGTCGGCGAGCACATTCCTCTTGCCAGGAATGAAGCGAGCTGATAGTGTTATCGAGTGGGTTTCGGTCCACCTCAGAGTCTCTACTGCAAGATGGGATAGCTGTTGCGAAAAAGTGCCTCCCTGCTTGTTGATATAAGCCACTATCGTGGTGTTGTCGCTCATCACCACCACGGAGTGACCCGCCAGGGACCGTTGGAACTGCTGAAGAGCCAGAAAGACGGCCTTCAATTCTAGCAGGTTGATGTGTAGGCACTTTTCTGATTCTGACCAAAGGCCTGAGGCCCTCTGGTTCAGAACGTGCGCCCCCCACCCTTCTTTTGACGCGTCCGAAAACAGAGTCAATTCCGGGGGGAGGACGAGAAGACTCACTCCCTTCCGCAGGTTCTCGTCGGCCAGTCACCACCGCAAGTCCGTCTGTTCCAGAGACCCCATTGGGATCAGAATGTCCGGGGAATCGGATCCTTGATTCCACCGGGACTTGAGCCGCCATTGAAGGGATCTCATCCTGAGGCGGCTGTTTGGAACCAGACGGGCCAGGGAGGATAGGTGGCCTAAGAGACGCAACCACGATTGGGCGGGGAGTTCTTTTCGCCTGAGGAAAGGTTCCGCCACCCTCCTCAGCCTTGCTATCCGGTCGTCTGATGGAAAGGCTTTGTGGAGATTGGTGTCTATTAGCATGCCTAGATAAACCAGTCGTTGGGACGGCTGCAGAGAGGACTTCTCGAGGTTTACCACGATCCCCAGATCCTGGCAAAGATCCAGAAGCCTGTCTCGGTGCCGAAGAAGGGTCGACTCCGAGTCTGCTAGGATCAGCCAATCGTCCAGGTAACGAAGGAGACGAATGCCGTTCCTGTGAGCCCAAGATGAAATCAGGGTGAACACTCTGGTGAACACCTGAGGAGCTGTGGAGAGACCGAAACACAGCACCTTGAACTGGTAGATCTTGTTGTCTAGGCAGAATCTCAGGTACTTCCTAGAAGACGGATGGATTGGGATCTGGAAGTACGCGTCCTTTAGATCCAGTGTACACATGAAGTCTTGTGGTCTCACCGCAAGTCTGACCGTGTCTGCTGTCTCCATGCTAAACCGGGTTTGTTTGACAAACCTGTTCAGAGCTGAGAGATCGATGATGGGTCTCCAGCCTCCAGTAGCCTTCTTTACAAGAAAGAGTCGACTGAAGAAGCCTGGGGAGCCGTCCACGACCTCCTGGAGAGCACCCTTCTCGAGCATGGTCTCGACTTCGGCCTGAAGGGCCAGCCCCTTTGCCAATCCCGTGGCATAGGAGCTCAACGACACTGGATTCGCTGTCAGGGGAGGTTGAGATGTCGTGAACGGGACACGATAACCTTGGCCGATCACTGAGACCGTCCAAGCATTGGCCCCGTGTTGCTGCTACCTGCGGACGCAACGCTGAAGGCATCCCCTCACAGGTGGACATGCAGGGGGACTGCCACCCCTAGGGCTTGCGGCCGCGGCCGCCACCTCTAGGAGTCTTGCCTCCCCTGGAGGACTTACCGCCCCTCTTGACCTTGGCTGGAAAGGGCTGGGGCTTAGACACCACTCTCTTAGCTGCCGGTGCCTGTTTGGGAACCTTACGAGGCTGTTGCTGCTGTTGTGGCGGGGCTGGTGGCTTATAGGGCCGAGTTGTAAGGGCCCTGTGGAGGAGGGAGTCCGTGCGGGATTTCGTCCACCTCTCAGCCGTTCGCTCCATGTCTTGAGGCTCAAACAGGCTCTCCCCCAGAAGGGAAGCATGTCGGAGCCTACACACATCTACAGCGGGGACCTTCGGATGGAATCTCTCGGACACAGCATCGCGACGCTTCAACACCGAGTTGGCCCACAGGGTGGTAACCTGGTGCGCCAAAAACTCGATGGAGCGGGTGCCCGAGAGCAAGAAGAGGGCCTTCCTATTGGTCTCCTTGGACAAGTCCTCCGTTCGCAATAGGATGCCCAGAGATCCTAGCCAGAAGTCCAGCCACGAAGTGGCCTGCATGGCACACTTAGCGACCTTCTCGTGGTTAAGGATCTCTGCCGCCGAGAATGACACCTGCCGGGCAGAGAGTTTCTCAAGGGGAACTCCCTTCGCCAGCTCCTCCACAGAGTGATGGAGAGGAAGAGCGAGGTTGTGCTCACCCAGGATCTCGAAATACCTCCTCTGCTGAAGGCGAGGAGGAGGGATGAGCTTGTTCCCGGCAGTGGAACGACTGGAGGAGGCAAGAAGTGCAAGCTGAGCGTTGGCCCTAGCCCTGGCACTCTTCAGCCCCCGAGACCAGGGCAGAGCTGCACTGGTCTTAGGGGCCTTCCGAACGTCAAACACTTCATCCAGAATCGTGTCTTTGCCTTCACGGGGGGCGATGACTGGATCCGTAAGTCTGTTAAGTTGCCTTATCAGGCTTAGGACCTGCCAGAAGGCATGTTCGGACTCTTGCTGTTCTCCTCCCTGCGGGCTGGCAGCTAAGTCTCCTGCCCCAGGAATCTCTTCCTGGGGTGATACGTGGACATTCCCCTGGGTAGTCATGGGTTCCTGACGAATT
Source organism: Palaemon carinicauda (assembly GCF_036898095.1). Lineage (NCBI taxonomy): Eukaryota > Metazoa > Arthropoda > Malacostraca > Decapoda > Palaemonidae > Palaemon > Palaemon carinicauda. Next base: position 42,851,170 of record NC_090727.1, read on the forward strand.
CTTGCAGAGGATTTAGGGACGGTCTTGGAATCCTTGGATTCCCTCCTGGGAGGGATACAGGATCCCAACAACGAGGTTCGAGGGGCCCCTTCCTCACGAGACGATTCTCCTGCCTGAAGCGAAGTCTCCCCCCCTGGTGCCGAGGGAAAGACTACCGCCCCACTGGACTCACCTGAGAACGGAAATGCCTCGTCCACAGGAGAAGGAGAGAGTACTCGTGCAGGAGAAGGGAGCTTCGCGACCGACCTCTTGGGAACCAACTTTGCCCTGGGGGAAGTCACCACGAAGTCCACTCCTCTCTTTCTCTTCAGCGTAGGAGAGACAGCCGATGGTTTGTTACCCTGGCCGGCGAATGCTGGTTTCATAACCCTCACTAACGCCCGTGCCAGCGGACCAAACCAAGTCTGCTGCTCCAAGGACACAGAGTCCGAAATCCTCGCTAAAGGGAAAGGGATCAGGCGATCCTTCGGAGTAGACACGACGGTACCTGCCTGAAAAGAAGGTGGGGAAGAATGCTGAACTAACCTCTCTTCGTCCTGCACTACCAACCTGTGCTTGGATGGAGGTGATCCCGAGTGCCGTCTAGGAGCACGCGTTCCTGCTGCTACCACCAGCTGTGGAATTCGCCGCGAACGATGGTCGCGCGAGGGCGAATGGTCGCGCGAAGGCGAATGGTCGCGTGAAGGCGAATGGTCGCGCGAAGGCGAATGATCGCGCGGGCGCGCAGGTGGATGATCACGCGGGCGCGCAGGCGAGCGGTTGCGCGGGCGTGCAGGCGAGCGATCGCGCGGGCGAGCAGGCGAGTGATCGCGCGGGCGCGCAGGCGAGCGATCGCGGGCGAGTGGGCGCGAGGGTGGGCAGGTAAATTAACGCGTGTCCGAGGCGACGAACGCAAGCGTTGGCGCGACGGCGAGGGAACGCGCTGCCGCGTAGGTGAGGGAGATCGCTGGCGATGTAGATCCACAGGCGGTCGATGACGAGCTGGTGAGTACAGTCGCTCAAGTTGGCGATGGCGCGATGTGGTATGTCGACGCACTGGTGTGCAATGGTGAGCAGCATGCGCAGGTGAATGACCGCGTAATGGTAAGCGATGGCGAGCAGCATGCGCAGGTGAATGATCGCGTGATGGGGTGCGATGGTGATCAGCATCCGCAGGAGGGCGATCGTTCAGGGGCGAGCGATGAGGAGCAGCATGCGCAGGAGGGCGATCGTGCAGGGGCGAGCGATGGCGAGCAGCATGCGCAGGTGGCCGATCGCGTGATGGGGTGCGATGGTGATCAGCATCCGCAGGAGGGCGACCGTGCAGGGTCGGGCGATGGCATGCAGCATGCGCAAGAGGGCGATCGTGCAATGGCGAGCGATGGCGAGCAGCATGCGCAGGCGGGCGATCGCGCGATGGCGAGCTAGAAGCTGGCGAACCATGTTCCTTCAGGAGCGTTGGAGAACGTCGGCGCGCTAGCTGTCGCTGTTGAATAGGCGATACTAAGATCGCCTGTGCGCGCTGGCAAGCAGGTGAACGCTGGCGAGGAGGTAATCGCTGGCGCGTAGGTGATCGCTGGCGAGCTGGAGATCGCTGGCGAGCAGAAGGTCGACGCGTGTCATGTGAAAGGACAGGTGGCGCGGCGCGTTCACGAGCAGGAACTGGGAGATCGCTGGCGCGTTGGCGAACATGTGTTTCTGACACACGCGCAGCATGATGTTGCGTAGCCACAGGACCAGGCAGATGGTGAGCAGTGAGTTCAGCAGGAACTAAAGGGTGGTCAGAGACCGCAGGGCGAAGGTCCTCAAATGAGCGCTGACGCTCGGAAGAGAGCTGACGAGTAGGAGAGCGCTGGCGAGGGGGGCGAACATCAGGAGAGAGCCGACGAGCAGGTGAGCGTCGGCGAGCAGGAGATCGTTGACGAGCAGGAGAGCGCTTGTGCGCTAGCACTGCTTGCGTAAGGGAAGGATCCCTTAGCCCCGAAGAGACCGTTGCCCGTCAGGTGACGAGTTCTCCAGAAGGCGAAGATCTGGCAGGAGATGGTGAGTGGTCTGCAGAGAGGTTCAAGGAGGGCGGAGCTGTAGGTTGAGGCTGACGAGGAGAGTCCCCCCCGGAGGATGAAGACCCAAAAAGGCGCCTCTTAGTCCCCCTGTAAGGGGAAGGGAGGCCCTTGTGGCGTAGAGGACGGTGAGCCTTACGGCGGAGGCGGCCTCGGGGGAGATCGTCGGGACCATCGGTCCTCCGAAAGGGGAGTCTCCGTTAAAGCACTTCCCTCAGAAGGAAGCTGAGCAGCAGTCGAGACCGAAGGACTCACTTCCCCCTTCGAAGGATGTACGGAAGGAGGAGGAGAGCCTTTAGAACCATCACCCGCAACAGCACCTGCGGCGGAAGGCCCAGCCACGTCGGAGGCCTCTGTCACCACGACGTCGACAATAGACAGAGGGTCTACCTCTGCTACCACCGGCGACTGCTTAACAGCGGCCCCCAACGAGACAAGGTCAATAAGAGCGACCCTGGAGGGCAAGCCCTTAAGCCCCAGGGACGACCAAATCTGTAAAAGATCATCACTGGATAAGGCATTATCAATAACCTCCCCCGGAGGAGGAGGGGGAACCGCCTCGCTATGGGAGGCGACGCCCTCTCCCCCCACCGAAGGTCGGGAAACAGAACAAGGGCCTGCGCTCCCACTCGGCCGACTCTCCTTAGGAGGCGGACGAGGGGGAGCTTCGGAGGAGGTTTGGGCGGCGGAAGAAGACTCCCAAGAACCTTCCTCCTTCAAGGCTAACCCCGGAGGAGAACGGTCTTTCTTGGACTTCTTCTTACGCCGACGGCCAAACCTCTCCCACTGGGAGGCCGACCACTCCCTGCACTCACGGCACATGTTCTCCTGGTCACACCGTCGGCCCCGACATTGAGGGCAGTGGGTGTGTGGATCCATATTAACGTCCGACATGAAAGTCCCACAAGGACGGCCAGCAACTCCAGGGCATGTACGCATTGTAAAGAAAAACTGAAGGTCAACTTCCAACCAACACACACGCTGAAAAGAAAAAGCAGAAAATTAAAGGCCGTCACGAAGGCGATGAGCAGACACGTCTGATCACCGCCGAGCCAAAAGTGAAGAGAAGCAAGTCACCGGTGTGTGGAGGGGGGAGGGGTAGCAAGCTACCCTTCCCCACCCCCCGCTAACTAGCGCGGGGGTAATTAACCCTCGTTAAAACTATTGGCTCGTCATTTCAGCTGCGCTAAAAGTAAACCCTTTGTAAATAGCGTGGTTTGTATTTCGGTTACGGAACAAATAAGAGATTAACCCCAAACATACCTATAAAACACAAATTTAATAAAAAATATACAACTTTTACAATTTCAAATGATTTTTAATCTTTATGACAGAAAAATGAAAAACCATCAATCTTTAGTTAGATACCCTTTGTGTTTATTCTATTCCATGAGAATATTTGGATTTACCTACCTTGTGAATTATGAGCCTGAAGCCTGGCGTAATGGTTCGTAGGGAGGTCTCTTAAGAGACCTGAGAACTCGAACCACATTCCATGGAGGAGGACTCGCTTCCGACTGAGGGCAGGTAAGTTCATAACTTCGTATGAGTAGGGAAAGTTCCAGCGAGGAAGAAATGTCCACTCCTTTGAGTCTGAAAGGCTGAGCGATAGCCTTTCACCGCCGAGACTGAAAGGCGCATTTCTTCCCGCAAATACACGAGGGAACTCCGCTATTGCTGGAATAGTGGCATCGAGTGGAGAGATACCCCTTCCATGACACTAACCACAGAAGACTCCTCACTTTGTCTGGTAGACAGATGCGGATGACCTTCGCAGGTGTCCAGACATCCTGACCGCAACTTGTTGCAAAAATCCTCTCTCAGCAAGGAGATGCTGGATAGTCTCCAGGCGTGAAGTTGTAGCGAAGCTACGGCTTTGTGAAAGATGTAGGCGTGTGGTTGTTTGAGTAGCTCGTGTCGTGGAGGGAGTTCTCTCGGAAGTTCCGTTAGGAGTTGCAGAAGGTCCGGAAACCATTCCACGTGATGCCATAGAGGAGCTATAAGGGTCATCGAAAGATTGACCAATATTCCGGTCTTGTTGAGCACCCTCCTCATCAGACACAACTAGGGAAAGGCGTATACGTCGATGTTGTCCCACCATTGTTGGAAGGCATCTTGCCAGAGCGCCTTAGGATCCGGCACTGGGGAGCAGTACAGCGGAAGCTTGAAGTTCAGCGCTGTAGCGAACAGATCCACAGTCGGGGAACCCCACAAAGTCAGGACTTTGTTGGCTACTAGATGATCCAAAGACCACTCGGTACTCACTATCTGAGACGCTCTGCCCAGACTGTCGGCGAGCACATTCCTCTTGCCTGGAATGAAGCGAGCCGATAGTGGAATCGAGTGGGCTTCGGTCCATCTCAGTATCTCTACTGCAAGATGGGATAGCTGCTTTGAAAAGGTACCTCCTTGCTTGTTGATGTAAGCCACTACTGTGGTGTTGTCGCTCATTACCATCACAGAGTGACCCGCCAGGTATTGTTGGAACTGTTGAAGGGCCAGGAATACAGCCTTCATTTCTAGCAGATTTATATGAGGCACTTTTCTGATTCTGACCACAGGCCTGAGGTCCTGTGTTGCAGAACATGGGCCCCCCACCCTTTCATTGAGGCGTCCGAAAACACCATCAAATCCGGAGGGAGGACGAGAAGATCCACTCCTCTTCGTAGGTTCTTGTCTGTCACCCACCACTGCAGGTCCGTCTGTTCCGCAGGACCCATAGGGATCATGTCGTCCAGGCAATCATAACCCTGATTCCACCGAGACTTGAGTCGCCATTGGAGGGATATCATCCTGAGGCAACCGTTGGGAACTAGACGAGCCAAGGATGAGAGGTGACCGAGGAGACGTAACCACGATTGGGTTGGAAGTTCTTCTCGTCTGAGGAAAGGACTTGCGACCTTCCTCAGCTTTGCTATCCTGTCGTCTGATGGGAAGGCTTTGTGGAGATTGGTGTCTATGATCATGCATAGATATACCAGTCTTACAGTGGGAAGCAGAGAGGACTTCTCGAGATTTACCATGATCCACAGATCTTGGCAAAGTCCCAGAAGTTTGTCTCGGTGTCGAAGAAGGGCTGACTCAGAGTCTGCTAGGATCAGCCAGTCGTCCAGATAACGGAGGAGACATGCCGATTCTGTGTGCCCACGACGATATTAGGGTGAAAACACTGGTGAAAAGCTATGGTGCTGTGGAGAGACCGAAACACAGCACCTTGAACTGGTACACCTTGTTGTCTAGGTTGAATCTTAAGTACTTCCTTGAAGACGGATGGACTGGGATCTGGAAGTACGCGTCCTTCAGGTCCAGTGTACACATGAAGTCTTGCGGTCTCACTGCAAGTCTGACCGTGTCTGCGGTCTCAATGCTGAACAAACCTGTTTAGAGCTGAAAGGTCGATGACTGGTCTCCAGCCTCCAGACGCCTTCTTTACAAGAAAGAGTTGACTGAAGAAGCCTTGGGACCCGTCGAGGACCTCTTGGAGAGCGCCCTTCTTCAACATGGTCTGGACTTCTGCCCGAAGGGCTTGCCCCCTTGCCGATCCCATGGCAAGGGAGCTCAACGACACTGGATCTGCTGTCAGGGGAGGTAGAGATGTTGTGAACGGGACGCGATATCCTTGACGTATTACAGAAATCATCCAGGAATTGGCCCGGAGTTGCTGCCACCTGTTCGCACAACTTTGTAGGCATCCCCCCACTGATGGACATGCAGGGGGACTGCCAATCCTAGCGTTTGTGGCCTCGGCCGCTCCCTCTAGGATTCTTTCCTCCCCTGGAGGACTTTTTGCCTTTCTTGTCCTGACAGGAAAGGGCTTAGACACCGTCATCTTCGCTGCAGCTGCCGGTTTCGTGGTCTTGGTAGGACGTGATTGCTGGGGTGCTAGAGGTTTATAGGGCTTCGATGTTAGAGCCCTATGTAGGAGAGAGTCCTGGTTGGACTTCCTCCACCTCTCATCTGCCTGCTCCACGTCCTTAGGCTCGAACAAGTTCTTCCCCATAATGGAAGAATGTCTTAGCCTGATGATCTTGGTATTGGGGACCTTTGGATGGAATCTCTCAGACACCGCATCTCGACGTTTCAAGACGGTATTAGCCCACAAGTTCGAGACTTGGTGGGCTAGAAACTCGATCGTACGAGTGCCCGAGAGTAAAATGGTATTTTCATTATAAAATAAATTTTTGAACATACTTACCCGGTAGTTATATATATAGTGCACATCCCTGATGTCACGGCAGAAAATTCAAAACTCGCGCCAATCGCCGATTGGATAGCCAGGTGTACCACCCCTGCGCCCTAGCGAGGTACCTAGGAACTATTCCAGGAACCCTCATATATTCCATGCCTCTAGTCTCTTAGAGGGGAGGAGGGCGGGACTTTAATTATATATAATTACTGGGTAAGTATGTTCATAAATTTATTTTATAATGAAAATACCATTTTTAAACATAAGACTTACCTGGTAGTTATAAATATGTTATTTTTATTAGTAAAATAAATTTTTGAATATACTTACCCGATAATCATGTAGCTGTCAACTCCGTTGCCCGACAGAATTCTACGGGAGGGATACGCCAGCTATCACAATACTAGAAGGGGGTGTACTCACCAGCGCCACCTGTGGCCAGGTACTACAGTACTTCTTGTTGACACCTCCTCAATTTTTCCTCGGTCCACTGGTTCTCTATGGGGAGGAAGGGAGGGTCAATTAAATCATGATTATCGGGTAAGTATATTCAAAAATTTATTTTACTAATAAAAATAACATTTTTCAATATTAAACTTACCCGATAATCATGTAGCTGATTCACACCCAGGGGGGTGGGTGAAAACCAGTGTACAAGATTAAAGGATAGCTAAGTATCCCGTATTTCATATAATCAGTTATCTCAAAATAACAATGAAATAATAAGTACCTGGTAAGGAAGTCGACTTGAACCGTTACTCTGCCTTTTTTTAAGTTCGTCTTCCTTACTGAGCGCAGCGTTCCTCTTAGGAGGCTGAATCAACTCAAAGGTGCTAAAGTATATAGGGCTGCAACCCCTACTAAAGGACCTCTACACAACCTCTAACCCAGGCGCTTCTCAAGAATGAATTGACCACCCGCCAAATCAAAAGGATGCGGAAGGCTTCTTAGCCTACCGTAACAACCATAAAAACAACAATAAAAGCATTCAAGAGAAAGGTTAAAAAAGGTTATGGGATTAAGGGAATGTAGTGGCTGAGCCCTCACCTACTACTGCACTCGCTGCTACGAATGGTCCCAGGGTGTAGCAGTTCTCGTAAAGAGACTGGACATCTTTAAGATAAAATGATGCAAACACTGACTTGCTCCTCCAATAGGTTGCATCCATTATGCTCTGCAGAGAACGGTTTTTATTAAAGGCCATCGAAGTAGCTACGGCTCTCACTTCGTGGGTCCTTACCTTCAGCAAAGCAAGGTCTTCCTCCTTTAAGTGAGAATGGGCTTCTCTAATCAGAAGCCTTATATAATACGAAACCCCATTCTTGGACATGGGCCTCGAAGGGTTCTTGATTGCACACCATAAGGCTTCTGATTGTCCTCGAATAGGTTTTGACCTATTAAGATAAAATTTCAGAGCTCTGACAGGGCAAAGAACTCTTTCTAGCTCGTTACCTACCATGTTGGAGAGGCTAGGTATCTCAAACGATCTAGGCCAAGGACGTGAAGGAAGTTCATTCTTAGCTAAGAATCCAAGCTGTAAAGAACATGTTGCAGATTCGGATGTGAACCCAATGTTCTTGCTGAAGGCATGAACCTCACTGACTCTCTTAGCTGTTGCAAGGCAGACGAGAAAAAGAGTCTTGAGGGTAAGGTCCTTGAAGGAAGCTGACTGGAGAGGTTCGAACCTAGGTGACATAAGGAACCTTAAGACTACGTCTAGATTCCAGCCTGGAGTGGGTAGACGACGTTCTTTAGTAGTCTCAAAAGACTTAAGGATGTCTTGAAGGTCCTTGTTGGAAGAAAGGTCCAAACCTCTGTGGCGGAGAACTGAAGCCAACATACTCCTGTACCCTTTAATCGTAGGAGCTGAAAGGGATCTCTCATTCCTAAGATGTAATAGGAAGTCAGCTATTTGGGTCACAGAGGTATTGGTAGAAGAAACTGCATTGGCTCTACACCAGCTCCGGAAGACTTCCCACTTGGATTGGTAGACTCTACGAGTGGATACCCTCCTTGCTCTGGCAATCGCACTGGCTGCCTCCTTCGAAAAGCCTCTAGCTCTAGCGAATCTTTCGACAGTCTGAAGGCAGTCAGCCGAAGAGCGTGGAGGTTTGGGTGCAACCTGTCTACGTGAGGTTGACGTAGAAGGTCCACTCTTAGAGGGAGAGTCCTGGGGACGTCGACCAGCCATTGTAGTACCTCTGTGAACCATTCTCTTGCAGGCCAAAGGGGAGCAACCAGCGTCAGCCGTGTCCCTTCGTGCGAGATGAACTTCTGAAGGACTTTGTTTATGATCTTGAACGGTGGGAATGCGTAAAGGTCGAGATGGGACCAGTTCAGCAGAAAAGCATCCACATGAACTGCTGCTGGGTCTGGAACTGGGGAACAGTACAAAGGAAGTCTCTTGGTCATGGAGGTGGCAAACAGATCTATTGTCGGCTGACCTCAAAAGGTCCAAAGTCTGTTGCACACGCTCTTGTGGAGGGTCCATTCCGTGGGGATGACCTGATCCCTTCTGCTTAGGCGATCTGCCGAGACGTTCATGTTGCCCTGAATGAACCTCGTAACTAGGGTGATGTTTAGACCTCTTGACCAAATGAGGAGGTCCCTTGCTATCTCGTATAGGCTCCTCGAATGGGTCCCTCCTTGCTTGGAGATGTAAGCCAAGGCTGTGGTGTTGTCGGAGTTCACCTCCACCACCTTGCCTAGCAGGAGGGACTTGAAGTTCAATAGGGCTAAATGAACTGCTAGTAGCTCCTTGCAGTTGATGTGGAGCGTTTCCTGTTCCTCGTTCCACGTTCCCGAGCACTCCCGTCCGTTCAAGGTCGCGCCCCAGCCCGAGTCCGATGCATCCGAGAAGAGATGAAGATTGGGGGTCTGAATCGCCAACGATAGGCCCTCCCTGAGAAGGAGATTGGTCTTCCACCACAAGAGAGTGGTCTTCATCTCTTCGGTGACTGGGATAGAGACTGCTTCGAGAGTCAAACCCTTGTCCCAATGAGCTGGAAGATGGAATTGAAGAGGGCGGAGGTGGAGTCTCCCCAGCTCGACGAACAGGGCCAACGATGAAAGGGTCCCTGTGAGACTCATCCACTGTCTCACCGAGCAACTGCTCCTCTTCAGCATGCTCAGGATGCAATCTAGGGCTTGGCTTATCCTTGGGGCCGATGGAAAAGCCCGAAAATCCTGACTCCGAATCTCCATTCCCAGGTACACAATGGATTGGGAGGGAATGAGTTGGGACTTTTCTAGATTGACTAACAGACCCAGTTCTTTGGTCAAGTCTAAAGTCCAGTTGAGACTCTCCAGACAGCGACGACTCGTGGAGGCTCTCAACAGCCAGTCGTCTAAGTAAAGGGAGGCTCTGATGTCCGATAAGTGGAGGAATTTTGCTATATTCCTCATCAGATGCGTAAACACCATAGGAGCTGTGCTTAGGCCAAAACACAGGGCTTGGAATTGGTAGACAACCTTTCCAAAAACGAATCTCAGGAAAGGTTGGGAGTCTGGATGAATAGGAACGTGAAAGTAAGCATCTTTCAGGTCCAACGAGACCATCCAGTCCTCCTGCCTGACCGCTGCTAGGACCGACTTCGTCGTCTCCATCGTGAACGTCTGCTTGGTGACATAAGCATTGAGCGCGCTGACGTCCAGCACCGGTCTCCAACCTCCTGTCTTCTTGGCCACCAGAAAGAGACGGTTGTAGAAGCCCGGGGATTGATGGTCCCGGACTATAACCACTGCCTTCTTCTGAAACAGGAGCGACACCTCCTGGTGCAACGCTAGCCTCTTGTCCTTTTCTTTGTAGTTGGGAGAGAGGTTGATGGGAGATGTGGTCAGAGGGGGTTTGCGGCAGAATGGTATCCTGTAACCCTCCCTCAGCCAACTGACAGACTGTGCGTCTGCACCTCTCTTTTCCCAGGCTTGCCAGAAGATCTTGAGTCTGGCGCCTACTGCTGTCTGGAGAGGAGGAGAGTCAGTTTTTGCCTTTAGAAGCCTTGGAACCTTTCCTAGACTTGCTCCTGGAAGAGTCTGGACGGTAGCTTCCACGGCTGGGGGCTCTACCACGAAAGGGCGGAATAAACCTCGTAGCAGGAGTATCAGCCACTGGGGTGCGAAAAGTCCTGGGGACTGAGGTAGCAACCTTAGTCTTACGAGCCGATGAGGCCACAAGATCATGGGTGTCCTTTTGTATCAGGGCCGCAGACAAGTCCTTAACAAGCTCTTCAGGAAACAGGAACTTAGAGAGCGGAGCGAAAAGGAGTTGAGACCTTTGACAAGGTGTGATGCTGGAGGAAAGGAATGAACAAAGCTGCTCCCTTTTCTTAAGCACTCCTGACACAAACATCGAAGCAAGCTCGCCAGATCCATCCCTAATAGCCTTATCCATGCAGGACATTAAGAGCATGGCTGAGTCCTTGTCCGCAGGGGAGGTCTTCTTGCTAAGGGCCCCCAGGCACCAGTCTAGGAAATTGAACATCTCAAATGCTCTAAATACACCCTTTAGGAAGTGATCAAGATCGGAGAAGGTCCAGCAAACCTTAGAGCGCCTCATTGCTGTTCTACGAGGAGAGTCTACCAAGCTTGAGAAGTCGGCCTGGGCAGAGGCAGGTACTCCCAAGCCTGGTTCCTCTCCTGTGGCATACCAAACGCCCGCTTTGGAAGTGAGCTTAGTCGGAGGAAACATAAAGGAAGTCTTTCCTAGTTGTTGCTTAGACAGCAACCACTCCCCTAAAATTCTTAACGCTCTCTTAGAGGACCTTGCAAAGACTAGCTTAGTATAAGATGACTTGGCTGGCTGCATGCCCAGTGAAAACTCAGATGGCGGAGAGCGGGGGGTAGCAGAGACAAAATGGTCTGGGTATACCTCTCTAAAAAGAGCCAAGACCTTGCGAAAGTCAATAGGAGGCGGAGAAGACTTGGATTCATCCACGTCTGATGAGGGGTCCAGGTGTGCAGCCTCATCATCAGAAACCTCATCACCAGAGTGTAGCGAAGTGAGAGGTAAGGTATGCTGAACAGCAGAATCTGCACGAGCTGGAGCAAAAACGCTTGTGGTTTCCTCCTCAAGTCTCTGTTGAGGGAACACCTGAGGCTCAGGTTGCAAAGGTTGGTCAAAAGCAGTAGCAGAAGGTAGGCGCATGGGTGGAGGAGGCTGAGTCCTGGCATGAGTGTCTTGCCTCAAGGGTTGCGCTTGCTGTAAGGTGAGCGGATGCGCAGTAGCAAGTTCCTGAGGAACGAGTTGAGGTTCCTGAGGTGTGAGCTGCGAGAGTTGGGGTAGAGGCTGCGCAGAACGCATAACCTGTCTCGCGAGTTGAGGTTCCTGAGGCACAAGGCTAAGGTGTTGAGGCTCTCGCCTTGAGGAGGGTTGAGGTCGCTGCAGCGAGAGCTGAGGTGTCTGCCTCATGGATGGGAGAGGTTGTTGTACCTCAAGAGAGTGTTGCCTCACTGGTGGAACCGCAAGTGGAAGCGGAGGAAGTAAGGTATAAGCTTCCTGTTCCCATTGCTGAGGTTGCCTGAAGGAAGGCGGAGGTAGCTGCACACCACCGGAAACTGGAAACTCAGAACGTGGTAAGGTATCCTGAGGAGCCTCAACATCGTACGCCTGGCAGGCAGGACTGCGGTTAGGCGGAGCGATCGCAGGAGGTGTAACCTTCTCAGCCTGACACTCACGCATCAAGACCGCAAGTTGTGACTGCATGGACTGCAGTAGAGTCAACTTGGGGTCGGCAGACACTAAGGTCTGCTGAGGCAAAGCCTTAACAGAAGAGATCTGTTGCGGCAGCACCTTACTCCTCTTAGGAGGAGTGCCTTCAACTGATGACTGCGGCGAGTCAGAGCTGATCCAATGACTGCAGCCAGGTTGTAGAGCTCTTGAGGTTTGGACTCTGCGTTTGAGAGGTCTTGAGACCTGAGTCCAACGTTTCCTCCCTGACAATTCTTCAGCAGACGAGTAAAAGACGGGCTCAATCGTCTGCAGGTGGGAGTGACGGTCTCTGGAAGACACGCCCGCAACCACCGAGGATACTTCTGTGCGCCGATCAAGGCCTGCCGAACCCTTTTGCCCTTCGACATTGCTTCTCCCCTGGGCTTGGGAGCTTGCAAGAGGTCCCGGACTGGGAGGACGACTGGCACGCACAGAAGTACCCTCACGCACCACACTGACACTGACACTAGCACTTGGCACTGCACTGACACTAGCACTCGTCACAGCACTGGCACTATCACCACTCACTGCACTCTTGACCTTAAGTTCCTTGACTTCGGCCATAAGAGACTTATGATCACTAACCACCGACTCCACTTTGTCACCTAAAGCCTGAATGGCACGCAAAACAACAGACATATCAGGTTGAGGGCAAATAGTAGGTTCGGGGGTAGCCACTACAGGAGGAGGAAAAGGTAGGGGATCATGAGGTGAGGAAAAAAGTGAAGAGCGAGAAGAACTTCTCCTAACTCTCTCTCTCTCTAACTTGGTTGAATACTTAAGAAATCGGACAAAATCAAGTTCCGAAAGTCCGGCGCATTCCTCACATCGATCTTCCAACTGACAGGGTCTTTCCCTACAGTCAGAACAAGCGGTGTGAGGATCTACCGAGGCCTTCGGAATACGCCTATTACAAGACCTACATCGTCTATGGGGTGGGGCTTGTGAAATGTCAGACATCTTGAATCAAAGAGTTAGCCAAGTGGGGATTCCAAATCAAGCAAAAAGATCGTTAACCATTAATCAGAACTAAATAAAAGCTATCTAAGCTAATATAGAAGTTTTCCAGTAAAGCGACAGCCGAAATCTGAGAGAAATACTTCACCAAAAGCCGTGAAAATACTCCAAGATCATAAGCGTATCCCAGAACGTCTTGCCGGAAGCACGACAGAGGAAAAATTGAGGAGGTGTCAACAAGAAGTACTGTAGTACCTGGCCACAGGTGGCGCTGGTGAGTACACCCCCTTCTAGTATTGTGATAGCTGGCGTATCCCTCCCGTAGAATTCTGTCGGGCAACGGAGTTGACAGCTACATGATTATCGGGTAAGTTTAATATTGAAAAATAGCTGATTAACACCTTTGGTGGAGGGTTAGAGACAGCTAGTATATCTGGAATTTTTCTTAAGAATTAATTAAAACAAACTTAAGGGTTCGTACCTGATAAGGAAGCTGACTTCAAAGATTCTCTGTCTCATTATGTCTGCTAGCCTTATGAGATCCAGCAATCCTCCCAGGGGGCTGAAGATCTCTAGGGACTGTCAAACCGGTGTATATACCTCATTATGACAGGACCTCCTTGAATGACCAGTTCTGGGCACTCAAGGAACAAAATTGACCACCTGACTAAAATCAATGATTTTGGAAGACTGACAGTTTCCACAAACAACCATAAAAACAAATAAAGTTCCAAGAGAAGAAAAGGTTATTGGGATTATGGGAACATAGTGGTGGATCCTTCACCCACTACTGCACTCGCTATCATGAATGGTCCCAGAGTGTAGCAGTCCTCATAAAGAGTCTGGACACGATTAAAAAAGTGTGAAGTGAACACAGATTTACTCCCCCAAATGGTTGTGTCCATAATGCTCCACCACAATCTATTCTGCTTGAAGGTCATTCAAGTTGTTATAGTACTAACCTCATGCCTCTTGACCTTAAAAACTTGAGGCCAGTCTCACTGTAATGTATATGAGCCTCTCTTATAAGAGTCTGATGAAGAATGAAAGGACATTCTTGACATCTGATAACGAGGGCTTCTTAATCAAGCACCAAAGAGCTTTCGACTTGCCTCGCAACTCTTTCATACTGCCTGGGTAGAGCTTCAGGGTTCTTACTGGACACAGGACTCTCTCCAACTCCTCGCCAACCATATCCGAAAAATTCGGAAACTCAAAAGCCTTAGGTCAAGGTTGAGAAAGGCTGTCATTCCTGGCAAGAAAGCCTAACTGCAATGAGCACATAGCTTCGTAATCTCAAAAGCCAATGTTTTACTAAACGTATGAATTAACTGATTCTTTTAGATGTCACAAGACTAACAAAAGAAAATAGTCTTCATCAAGAGGTCCTTAAAATGAAGATGAAAGCAAGTGGTCAAGCTTATCACTCGTAAGGAACTTCAGGATAAAGTCCAGGATCCAAGCTGGTGAATCCTGGTTGTTTGATGTTTCAAAAAAATTGAGAAGTTCCTGAATGACTTTATCAATCGAAAGGTCAAAGATACTATGTCTGACAACAGTCGCTAACACACGCCTGTATCCATTGTTGGAAGAGGATGAACAAATGAGCTTCCTTCGAAGGTAAAACACGAAGTCAGCAATCTGAATTGTAGAGATACTGGAAGAGAAAAACAGAGTTGACTCTGCACCATTCTCTAAAGCCTCCCACTTGGATTGATAAATCCTGATGGTAGAAGTTCTTATTGCTCTTGTAAAAGACTTAGCTGCCTCTTTCGAAAACCTCTAGTTTCTGTGAGGTTTCAAAAGGTTGAAGGAGCTAGAAGAAAAGCTTGGAGACTAGAAAGGTAACTTTCCAAGAGAGATTGAGTAAAACTACTCTTAATGGAAGACTTCTAGGAGAGTCCACCATCCATTCCAGTATCTCTGTTAACCATCCTCTGAGGGCCACTAAAGTCACCTGGTCCCTTCGTGCGACACAAACTTTTGTGTCACCTTGAAAGGAAATAGAACGAGGAAAACGTACACATCCAGATTGGACCAGACTAATAGGAAAGCGTCTATGTGGACTGCTTCGAGATCTGGCACTGGAGAGCAGTAAGTTTCTAGTCTCTTTGTCTGTTAAGTCACGAATAGGACTATACAAGAACGACACCAAAGTCGCCACAGATTCTTGCAGATTACTCGCTGGAGTGTCCATTCTCCAGCTGAGACTGTTCTTCCATAAGTTCGTCTCTTTTTTTAAAGAACCTTGTTAGAAGGAATACATTCTTCTTCTTAGCCTAGATGAGAAGACTCCTCTCAGTCCCGGAAAGGAACCTCGAGTGGGTTCCGTCTTGCTTGGCAATGAAAGCCAATTCTGTGGTGTGATCGGCATAGACCTGCACCACTTAGTTCCAAACTGACCCCTCAAAGCTTTCTGAGAGCTAACAGGACTGTCAACAGTTCCTTTGGGTGATGAGGAATCTCTTCTGATCCTCTGTCCAAAGTCCCGAAGCTTCCAACTGTTTAGTGTTGCTACCACCACGAATCCGAGGTGAGGAGACACAACACAAAGTCTAAGATCCTCTGTTCAAAAGGGGTGACCTTCCGGAAGTTTGACTGGATCGAACCACCACTGAAGGCAACTTCTTATGGCATCCTAAAAGAGATGCATATCAACTCAAGACCTTCTCCTTGTCCCAAAATGATTGAAGTTGAAATGGAGACAATAAAGATAACTCACATAAGGACCATAGCTTCTAGCTTCTGACTGGCCGAGAATCGAACCCTGGTCCAGCAAAACTAGGATGAACAGTGACATAACAATTGGTCACAAAGAAAGAATCAGTCTTCCCAGGGAAAAAAAACCCTCCCCAAGAGGAAAGGTTTCTCAAGACACGCATCCACTTCCTCGCAGAACACTACTATATCTTAGAAAGATTGTAGTATCAAGAAGGCTTGCTCCGTTCTAAGAGGAGACGTAAAAGGCCGAAAAAAACTTGACTCTGAATCACTATCCTTAAATAAAGTATTTTTGTGATGGTGCCAGAAGATCTAACGTAAGTAGTGACGTTGTGTCTATCAGGATACATGTATTTAAGGTCCTGACTCCTGGCGTCAAGGAAACCCAGATCACCGCCTATGTTGCCGCGTTGTACTAAGGCTAGACGCTCGATAAAAAACTTTCGTGATCAAAGAGATCGGAACTAAGGCGTCCTTGATCTCGACATTCGATTCGACTAGTGTCACCACGAAGTCCGAGGTTCTCATGTTCAATGTCATGTCTCCTTCAAGATCTCCGACGTTGAGCGCCCTGAAAGACGGGGCGCTGACCATCCTGTAAGACGTGGCGCCGAGCTTCCTGTAAGACGTGGCGCCGAGCTTCCTGTAAGACGTGGCGCCGAGTGTCCTGAAAGACGTGGCGCCGAGTGTCCTGAAAGACAAAGTGCCGAGCGTCCTGTAAGACGAGGCGCCGAGCATCCTGTAAGACGTGGCGCCGAGCTTCCTGTAAGACGTGGCGCCGAATGTCCTGTAAGACGTGGCGCCGAACGTCCTGTAAGACGTGGCGCCGAACGTCCTGGAAGGTGTGGTGCCGAGCATCCTGTAAGATGTGGCGCCGAGAGGTTAAAAGAGCAAGATGCCAAACGTCCCATAAGACGTGGTGCTAAGCGTTCTGGTGTCAGAAGAGACTCGTCTAGTTGACAGGAATACGCAATTCTAAGTCAATCGTCCAGATACAGGGAGGCTCTGATGTCTCCAAGTGCAGTATTCTGCTACATTTAGCAAAAGTTTAATTGCAAAGCTTGCCTCTTAAACTCCTCTCCAGATCTGGGAGAGAGATCTATTGGAGCTCAAACTAATGGAGGTTTCCCTATGAAAGGAAATTGTAATCCTCCTTCAGATGTACTGACCAAAGGTCTGCTCCCCTCTTCTCCCAAGATTGCCAGAAGTTATGTAGTCTGGCTTTACTGCCTGAAGGCGAAAGCAGTCAAACTCTGCTTCGCCTTGTGACCAGGCTGACATGAGACCTTAAATAGTTCATGATTTCGATGTCTCCATGGAGAACTTTGACTTCTGAACGAAGGTATTGAGAGCAGTTACATCCAGAACCGGATAAAAGCCTCCCTCTCCCAAAAGAGAGACATTTGATGTTGCAAAGTCTGTTTTGCAGAGAGGTCTTATCAGAGTGACTAACAAAGGAGGTTTCACTGGGAAAAAGATTTCGCATCCATCCTTAAGGAATAGCACGGACCTCAAAGTTATCCTGCTTCACTGTCTGGATCCCTTAAGAGATTCAGCGATCCACCCAGGGGCTGTAAAAATCTCTGTGGGGCTGCCACAAGGTCCTCGACCTTAACGTGGTTAGACCTCCACCCTTGCTATCCTGGAATGCCTGATAAGGAAGCTGGCTTCATAGGTTTATATGTCTCATTTACCTGCATTCGTTGAGAGACTCAGCAATCCAACCAGGGGGCTGTAACAATCTCTGTGGGGCTGCCACAAGGTCCTCGACCTTAACGTGGCTAGACCTCCACCCTATATGACAATCTGTTTTAGACGTTGTTATGACCTTATTACTGTTTTAAGAATGATTTATTGTTAAATTATTCTCATCATTTCTTTATCTCCTTATTTCCTTTCCTCACTGGGCTATTTTTTCTCTATTGGAGCCCTTGGGCTTAAAGCATCTTGCTTTTCCAACTAGGGTTGTAGCTTGGCTAAAGATAATAATAAAAATAATCTTGTACCTCGGATACAAGATCTAGAGGCCACGTTATTCAGAGGAAAAAAGAACGCTGTCTTTCCTTGGTGCTTCCGAGACTCTAAATAGTCTCCCACCATCCTTAAAACTTCATGATGACCACGCGTAAATTCAGAGGGTGGCGAACGTGGAGCAACAGGCATAAAATAATTTGGAAACTAATCATAAAAACTTTCATGAGTTTCTAAATCAACTTTATGACGAAAGGAATAAGGATCTTCTCCTTCTGAGAATCTCAAATTCAACAGGAGAAAAGAGATCACCAATGTCTTCTATTGACAAAGATCTTGTAAGACGTGGCGCCGAATATCCTGAAAGACGAGGTGCCGAGCGTCCTGCGAGCCGATCCTGAAAGACGTGGCGCCGATCGTCCTGAAAGACGTGGCGCCGATCCTCCTGAAAGACGTGGCGCCGAGCGTCCTGAAAGACGTGGCGCCGACGTCCTGAAAGACGTGGCGCCGAACGTCCTGAAAGACGTGGCGCCGAACGTCCTGAAAGACGTGGCGCCGAACGTCCTGAAAGACGTGGCGCCGAACGTCCTGAAAGACGTGGCGCAGAGCTTTCTGAAAGACGAGGTGCCGAGCGTTCTGAAAGACGAGGCGCCGAGCGTTCTGAAAGACGAGGCGCCGAGCGTCCTGAAAGACGAGGAGCCGAGCGTCCTGAAAGACGAGGAGCCGATCGTCCTGAAAGATGTGGCGCCAATCGTCCTGAAAGACTTAGCGCCGAGCGTAAAATGATTTTCATTACGTCACTCGGCGCGTTCAGTTCATCAGAGGGTTCTCATGGCCGACTGGCGCTCTAGAACAAAAACCGTGTCTATGTTGGTTCGTAAGCATTATAGTATTGCTATTATTAGCAAATGTGATGCAATGCAAGACTCTAACAGCAATGTTAGTAGCTTAACGTCCAACGCTCTTTGCTTTCCCATGGCAAGGGCGAGCATTCTTGGGAACGTCAACAGGAACGCTCGAGAGGACGTCTGCTCGTGAGCTAACGCCTCTCGTTTCCTTTGGACGATCGACATTCCTTCTCCCAGGGGTTGGGGAGCTTGGAAGAGGTCTAAGGCTAGGAAAAAAAACGTCCACTGTGCTGAATAAGTTTACTACACTAATTTAGCACTGAAACTTGCATTTTTAAACTCTTACACAAAAGACCATAATTAGTCCTGCTAGGGGCTTGAATGAGAATGCAAAACCGTTTTAGTTCTTGCTATATAAAAATGTAACAAAATATTTCTTATAAAATATGACGCTGATATTTTCATTGTAAATAAATGTTTGAACACACTCACCCGGTAGTTACATATAACTACCGGTAAAGATAAATGTTATACATACTCACCCGGTAGTTATATGTAACTACTGGGAAAGTTACGTGTTATATGATTCAAATGAACAGATATAGGAATAACATAAATATATGTAAACAACCCTTAATTCGTAAAGGTTCCCAAAAATAGTGATTTGTTATTATTAAAATTAGCAGATATCGCAATAACGTATACTGTATATATATATGTAAACAACCCTTAAATCTTAAGGGTTTCCAAAAATAGTGGATTGCTACACTTTACAATTGGAATATATACAGTATGTGAATATACGAATAAAACTAGAATCCAAACATTGAAAGAAAATAAACAACAATATCAAGAATTGTTGGGACTGCATCGTATTTTCACGAGAATTACGCAGTGAAAATTAACAATACGCTAATTCTATTTAATCTCTGAAAATGGTATTGATTTAAAGAACGAATACTAAAAAGACAAATATTTCTTAAAAATTAATATAATCTTTTTATAATAAAAGTTAAATACTTATTGTAAGTTAGACTACATTTTCATTCTTTACAAGAAAAAGCAAAGAAAAGAATTATGCAACATATTACGTAGTACTATGTTGCTTACGTCACACGATTGTGACGTCATAGAGATGGTGGAATGATCACTGCCATCATGTTTAAAGAGTAGGTTCGTAAGTTTTACAGTAGGGGGAAAAAACTCCCATTCCTACCTCTGTTAAGATACAAACGTAGTTTTAAAGCACTAACACTCAGTAAAAATAAAATCCAACCAGCGAAGGTTAAAAATAAATAGTACATCACCAAGATAACTGTAATATACAGGTTATAGCGAGTGAAAAATCCAACATCTTGCCGCTAGCGCGGCAGGGAATATATGAGGGTTCCTGGAATGGTTCCTAGGTACCTTGCTAGGGCGCAGGGGTGGTACACCTGGCTATCCAATCGGCTATTGGCGCGAGTTTTGAATTTTCTACTGTGACGTCAGGGCTGTAAGCTATATATATATATATAACTACCGGGTAAGTCTTATGTTTAAAAAAGGTCTCCCTGGCCTTCCTGGTATTTTCTTTGGACAAGTCCTCTGAACGTAACAGGATGCCTAGGGACCCTAGCCAAATGTCCAACCACGAAGTTGCCTGCATGGCACACTTCGCTACCTTCTCCTGGCTAAGGATCTCCGTCGCCGAGAACGAGACCTGTCGGTTGGAGTCTCTCTCTAGAGGGACTCCCCTGGTATGCTCTTCTAAAGAGTGGTGTAGGGGAAGAGCTAAACAAGTCTCCTCAATGGTGTCAAAGTACCTCCTCTGTTGGACATGAGGAGGTGGGATGAGTTTGTTGTCGGCGCTGGATCGGCTGGAGGAGGCAAGCTCGGAGAGCTGGGCTTCGACCTTGACTCTGGCACTCTTAACCCCTTGAGACCAGGGCAAAGCTGCACTGGCCTTTGAGGGTTTTTGAATCCCAAAGACTCGGTCCAAGACCGTGTCTTTGCTCTCACGAGGGGGAATCTCTGGATCCGCAAACCCATTGAGATTCCTCATAAGGGTCAGAACCTGCCAGAACGCATGCTCTGACTCCTACAGCTCCCCTCCTGAAGGGCTAGCAGTGAAGTCTCCCGTCCCCAAAGGCTCTTCTTGGGGGGACTCGTGGACGTTCTCCAAGTGCTCGGCTGGCTCCGGTCTAAGCCTTGAAGATGACTTCGGCACAGTCTTGGAGTCCTTCAACTCTCTCCTGGGAGGGATGCAGGACTCCAACAACGATGGTGGGAGGCTCTCCTCCACCCCTACCCGAGAAGACTTTCCAGCGCGAGGTGGGGTTTCCCTCATTGGTGCGATGGGGGAACGCCTCACTTTGCGTGACTCCCCTGAGGATGGAAAATCTTCGTCCGAAGGGGAGGGAGTGAAAGTCTGGGGGGGTGAGGAGGCCTTCCTCAAGGACTTACGAGGAGTCAGCTTCGCCCTCGGAGAAGTTACCACGTTCGACACTCCTCTCTTCCTCTTCAGGGGAGTAGAAGCTGCCAATGATTTGTGGCCCAGCTCAGAGAGAACAGGCTTAAAAGCCTGCATGACCGCTCTGACCAGGGACCCAAACCAAGGCTGCTGAGAAGATGGTCGGCGATCGCGAGCGGGAAAACCTCGGTGCCCGCGGGCGGACAATCCGTACGATGATCGCGTGAGCCTCAATGGTCGTGCGCGGGAAACCATCCCGCACACGGCACGATCTTCGGCACTTACGCGTACTGTGAAGATCGTCGGCGCTCGCGTGCCTAGTGCCAAATCCGAAGATCGGCGGCTAACGGCCGTTGACGATCGCGTGCGGAGAACCGCTCACGGACGCCCTCGTTGTCGTGCGCAGGACCATCCCGCGCACAGAACGATCATCGGAGCTTATGCGTACTATGAAGATCGTTGGCACTTGCGCGTTTAGCGCCGGATCCGAAGATCGCGTGCGGAGAACCGCGCGCCGACGGCCTCAATTGTCGCGCGCGGGAAACCATCCCGCGCACAGACCGATCTTCGGCGCTTACGCGCACTAAGAAAATTGTCAACGCTTGCGCTACGCGCACTAAGAAGATTGTCAGCGCTTGCGCTGGATCCGAAGATCGGCGGCTAACGATCTTCGACGATCGTGCGCGGAAAAATCGCGAGCGGAAGGGCCTCGAAGATTGCCCGCGGGAAATCATCTCGCGCGCGGGCGATCTTCAGCGCTTACACGTTAGTGCGTATCAGAAGATCGTCGGCTAACGATCCTCAACGATCGCGAGCGGCAAAACCGCGGAAGGGCCTCGAAGATCGCGCGCAGGTGGTCTTCAGCGCTTATGCGCGAGTGAAGATCATAGGCCCCTGTGCAACAGAAGATCGTCGGAGAGCGCGCACACGCCCTTGGTTGAAGGAGCGGCTAACTCGTAGATCAGGAACTGGGATGTGTCCCTAAAAGGGAGGGCATCCCCTGAAGAGGACCAGGAGGTCTACTTCAGTGCCGACGATCAACTGAGGTACTGCTAAATACTCCGAGGAGTGGTCTCTGTGAGGTACCTTTCCCGCGAACGGGAGAGGTGTCCTTCGTAGAAAAGACTTAGAGACACCGTAGGCTGAACCGCTGGTGAGCGCCTGTGAGCTATCTCAGGAACCCCAACGATGTGCGCAAATGCGCAGGTTACGTTGGTAGCAGCCTAACTGAATACTGGAACTGGGTGTCTCTGAAGGCAGTCTCAGGAACAGCAGTCGAGCGCTAGCGCGTAAGGGAACGTTGGCGCGCAGGGGATACATGGCACTTAAGGGACTTACTCAAGGTGTGAGAAAGTCTCTCCTGCCCCGAAGGGAGGAGCCCGTTAGATAACAGGGGCGTGGGTTCCAAGGCGTGTCTGCAGTCAGGAACAGATACAGCAGGCAACAGGTACACTGAGGGACGAGAGACCAAGGGTCTAACGTAGCCTGAGTAGCGAGGCCCTGAGGGGATTAGTTGCAAGACCCCGAAGGGTCAACGCAACGAGAAACCAAAGTCTCTCCGTCACTAATCACCGAAGTGTAGAAGTGACTAAAGTTACGAGAGCCCGAGGGAACTGCGTAACTAAAGCTCCGAGACCCCGAAGGGTCAGGGAAAAAGAGAAACCGAAGTTTCCCTGTCACTAAACACCGAAGTGCTAGTGACTGAACAGCAAGCTGTTGACAACAGGAACAATCCTCCGAAGAGGAGTCTCTATGAGTGGCCTCTCTCGCGAACGATAGGTGAGCACTTCGTAGAAGAGACTGGTGATGGAGCCCCAAAAGGCCGTGAGATCAGCTGACGTAAACACGAACAATCATCCGAAGAGGAGTCTGTGTGAGTGTCCTCTCACGCGAACGGGAGGGGACACTTCGTAGAAGAGACAAAAGGAGCAATCTTCCGAAGAGGAGCCCTTAGTGCGGCCTCCCTCGCGAACGAGAGAGGGCCAGACTGATCTTGCAGCTGCTCAGCCCCTTGAGCGTAGCTACAGAAGCGACCGCTCAGCCCCGAGAGCATAGTCGCTAGTACCATGGTCTAGCCTTGCAACCGCTCAGCCCCTAGAGCAAGTCACAAGGGCGGCCGCTCAGCCCCTAGAGCAAGTCACAAGGGCGGCCGCTCAGCCCCAAGAGCATAACCGCCTAAGGCCAGGGAACAGTAAAATAAGGGAAGTTAACTAACTACCCTGGAGGCGAACCTCCTTATCGTTCTAGGATGCAATGAAGAGCTGGCAGTAGTCACGGGGGAACTTCTAAGAGAAGGAAACGCCCCTGACGATTGCCTCGAGAGACGGCGGCGAAGCCGACTCCCCAGGATAAACAGGACAGCTCTGCTTCGAAGGCACACACAACAGGCACGAAGAAACAGCATCGTAAACTGGAAAATAAAAAAGAATAATCATTTAACAGAAATTCCCCCGGGGGAAACTCCGAAGAGAACCCTCGAGGGAAAGAACATAAGAACGAAAGAAGGTATGCGCCCCCCCTCCCCCACCCGGCATGCCCGGGTGAGGGGGGGGGGGACGAAAAGTTAACAAAACAGAATTATAAAATTATAATTATGCAACTGACTTTGAATGTTCCAAGGATCACCGACCCCCGAAGGGACGTGAGCCCTGAGCTGAAAAGTTAAAACACAATTATATTCATAAAAATAATTGAGACAAATAAAACGAAATAGCGACTTGGTCCTGAGAAGCTATCGTAGGCGTAGTACAGAGTAAGAGGTGAACGACCTCAAGAGAAGGGCCGGGCTCCACGAAGGCAACCATGGTGGCCTAAGAGTGAAAGGCCGTGATCAAGAAAAGATCGTGGTGGCCTGGCAAGCCGGCGATCACTCTCGTGGAAGTACACAACACACACCGCACAACACTGAAAGCAAAATAAACTTACTATTTTCTATATAGTGAGCCCTCGCTACTTCGCGGTTCGACCATTGCGGATTCACTACTTCGCGGATTTTTTTCATAACCCATATATATAAACATATCGCGGATTTTCCGGAAATTTCGAAAATACCGCGATATATAAAGACCCCAAATACGATATTTCGTTACCTGTAATTCCATTAATACTGTAATTAGTAATATCTGCTCTTACTGATGGTTCATTGCATTACATATGACATACAATTCAGTACAGAAAGAAATAAAACACGAAAAGAGAATGTGATCATACGATAATTCAGTATACAGTACGAAGTAAAATTAAATCGAACATGAAACACAAATCGGATGCAGTCATACCGTATTAGAATGGTGTAAGGCTGCTGATGGATACTACTGTACTACAAATGTAATGGATGTGCATCTTTTCCATGAATCTTTTGTATGTATACGTACGTAGTACTGCATCCAATAATATTCTTTGTTGCAAAAATCACATCTCGAATAAGCGTACGAGAGAGAGAGAGAGAGAGAGAGAGAGAGAGAGAGAGAGAGAGAGAGAGAGAGAGAGAGAGAGAGAGATATCCGATAAAACACACAAACACACAATAGGACAAGAAACAAAAACAGTGATGAGAGAGAGAGAGAGAGAGAGAGAGAGAGAGAGAGAGAGAGAGAGAGAGAGAGAGAGAGAGAGACTATCCTACAACAAAACAAGCGTAAAATAGTGTACGTAAAGCTGTACTGTATACGTAGGGTACCTTGTACTTTGAATTGGTAACTACTACGTAGCATATAAGACGGATTGTGATTGGTTCAAGCGCTGATAGATGACGAATCAGAACCCAAGTTTTGTAATCTAGCCTGTGATTGGTGTTTTGACCGCTTCTCCAACCCGCAGCATCTTTTCGCGGCCACTTTGTTTGCCGCTCTTTCGCCGTGTAGATGTTGCTACGTTATTGTGAACTTTAATCTGTGCTGTGCGTGACTGTTTTAAGTTGAACTTTTTGTTGAACTTTCTGTTAAACCCTACTGTACAATGGCTCCCAAGCGTTCTGCTTCTGCTAAGGCTGGTAGTGAGCCTAAACGCCACCGAAAGATAATGACGATTGCTGAGAAGGTGACGCTTCTCGATATGTTAAAAGAAGGCAGAAGTTACGCGGCCGCAGCCCGCCATTTTGGAGTGAACGAATCCACCGTTCGCTACATCAAGAAGGACGAGGCGAACATTAGAAAGACGGCTGCCATCACCTTTAGCAGATCAGCGAAGCGAGTCGTTACCACGTGTAATAAAACGATCGTACGCATGGAAGGTGCTTTAGCAGTGTGGATTGCCGACTGCCAAAAGAAGAACATAGCCTTGGATACGAACACCATCCGAACCAAGGCTTTGAGCTTGTATGAGAATTTTGCGGCAAAGGAACCTCAAGACGACGATGGCGACCATGCTGAAAAAGACGAAGATGATGATGTAGATGAACCTCAACCAGGGACATCCACTGATTCCCAGCCTCAGAAAAAACGTTTTTCCGCCAGCAAAGGATGGTTCGCGAAGTTTCAGAAACGCTTCGGCCTGAAAAGCGTTTCCCTGCATAGCGAGGCTGCTTCCGCTGACACTGCCGCTGCTGAAACTTACGCGAACGAGACATTCAAGAACATTATCGCTGAAGGTGGATACAAGCCGAAACAAGTGTTTAATATGGATGAGACCGGCTTGTTTTGGAAGAGAATGCCGTCGCAAACTTTCCTGTTCAAAGAAGAAGCCAAAGCCTCTGGCTTTAAAGCGTTCAAAGATCGCGTAACCCTCGTGATGTGTGGCAATGCTGCTGGATTTTAGCTTATTTACAAGTCGAAAAATCCTCGCGCTTTGAAAATAAAAATAAGAATCTCCTTCCCGTGTACTGGATGCATAATCAAAAAGCATGGATTACGAAGATGCTGACCTCCAACTTGTTCCACCAGTGTTTTATCCCGCAAGTCAGCAAATATCTCGTAGAGAAGGGCTTGCCATTCAAGATCCTTCTCCTTATGGATAACGCTGGTGGACATGCAACTGACCTGTCGCATGAGGGCATTCAGGTTGAGTTCCTGCCACCCAACACCACGTCATTAATTCAACCGATGGACCAGGGGGTTATCAGGGCGTTCAAGGCCCTCTATACGAAGAATACCTTGGCGGACCTCGGTGCGTGTGTGGATGCTGCCCAAGAAGATGAAGATGAAAATTTCAATTTGAAGGCGTACTGGCGGAAGTACACAATAGCCACGTGCCTGCAGAACATTCAGAAGGCACTGCAAGAAATGAAACCTGCAACCGTTAATGCGAGCTGGAAGAAGTTGTGGCCCCAGATTGTTTACGACGACGAGGGATTTACACCGTCTGAAATTCAACACTCTACAATACGCAAATCTGTGCAGTTGGCTGCGATAATTGGAGGTGACGGGTTTGGCGACATGACGACTGAAGACGTCGACGAGTTGTTGGACTGCCATTCCCAGCCGCTAACTGACGCAGACCTAGAAGACTTGACGAAATCGGCCAGTGAAGAAGACAGTGAAACGCAGGAAGAGACCCAAGAAAATGTCGAGGAAACGAGCTTAACATTAGAACGGCTTGCCAAGCTCTGCAACCATGTGAAGGAGGTGAAAGAAATGTCGCAAGAGTGGGACGAGGATATGGTTCGGTCTATGCAATTCTGCAACAAGATCGATGACATCACGACTCCCTACAGGATGCTCTTCGAGCGAAAAAGGAAGCAGCGGAAGCAACTTCCGATCACAATGTTCTTCCAGCCTCGCAATAAAGAGCCAGTTCCTCCTGCTAGTACGCCTTCGGAAGAAATTGAAGAAGTGTCCCAGGAAGAAGTTGAAGAGGTGTCCCAGGAAAAGACACCTCCGTCTGAAGAGACGTAAAATACTATCATTGGCTGCACAGTAGAAGACATCATCAGCTTCATCATCATCATTTCTACTGTGCAGCAAATTCATTGCCATCATCATTCAAGTTTTTCTTCAACTTCTTTCGTGGTGAGTACAGTAACAATCTTTATTTTTTACTTTAATATTCTAATATCTTAATATTTGTGCCTGTTTCAGTTTAGTATGCATTAAGTTAAAGGGAAGGTTTTAAAAGTCTGAATATTCATGTTATAACCTATCATATTTTTTGTTTAAAATTTACATTTACTGTACGTACGTAAAACAACTCTCTCTCTCTCTCTCTCAAATTGTTTTCCTGCTTTGCTACGTATGTACTGTATGATTTTATATAGATACAGTAAATAATATTTGTAATACAGTAACACATTTTCTAAAAGCTTTTACTGTAATATCATTATTTATCACTTTCATCATGCGCGTTAAATGCCTTCGTTTGTTTACTGAGCGTGGTTGTTTTCTGAGCGTACTTTATGACGCCGTCGTTTCAGGCGGCGTCATAAAGAAAAACATTTCATTTGGAAGTCCTAAGAAAAATTAAGTAAAACATTGGTAAATAACAAAATCAACATACTGTACTGAATAATCAATACAATCGATGCAAAAACTAACCTATACACAGATGTGTAAATGCGTTTGTTTCTTCACTATGATCAGAGATAAACGTAAACAAAACATTGGTTGCCATTTTTTATCGTGCTTTTTGGCGTGTTTAGGAAACGCATGATATAAAATAGCCTTTAATATTTGTGCCTGTTTTAGTTTAGGGTACTGTAGTACATGCATTAAGTGTTCTGTACATTAAAGGGTAGTTTGATAACAGTACTACGTAAAAGGGAAGGTTTTAAAAGTCTGAATATACATGTTAAATAAATACGTAAATATGGTGTCACTACTTCGCGGATTTTCACCTATCGCAGTCGGGTTTGGAACCTATCTACCGCGATAAACGAGGGCTCACTGTACACAAAAATGTTATTTTGATTATAAAATAAACTTTTGAATATACTTACCCGGTGATTATATAGCTGCAACTCTGTTGCTCGACAGACAACTCTACGGTAAAAACTCGCCAGCGATCGCTACACAGGTTGCGGGTGTGCCCAACAGCGCCATCTGTCGACCAGATACCCAGTTCTCAATGTAAACAAAGACTCAATTTTCTCCTCGTCCCACTGCGTCTCTATTGGGGAGGAAGGGAGGGTCATTTAATTTATAATCACCGGGTAAGTATATTCAAAAATTTATTTTATAATCAAAATAACATTTTTCAATATTTAACTTAGCCGGTGATTATATAGCTGATTCACACCCAGGGGGGTGGGTAGAGACCAGCAATATATGTTTACACTTTTATGAGCTAAGAGTTTTTATTTTATTTTAGAAGTTATCAAAATAACAAAAACAAAATAAATAGGTACCTGGTAAGGAAGTCGACTTGAACAATTACTCTGCCTTTTAAGTACGTCTTCCTTACGGAGCCTCGCGATCCTCTTAGGATGCTGATCGACCCCTAGGATCTGAAGTATCAAGGGTTGCAACCCATACAACAGGACCTCATCAAAACCCCTAATCTAGGCGCTCTCAAGAAATGACTTTGACCACCTGCCAAATCAACCAGGATGCGAAAGGCTTCTTAGCCTTCCGGACAACCCAAAAAACAACAATAAAAACATTTCAAGAGAAAGATTAAAAGGGTATGGAATTAGGGAATTGTAGTGGTTGAGCCCTCACCCACTACTGCACTCGCTGCTACGAATGGTCCCAGTGTGTAGCAGTCCTCGTAAAGAGACTGGACATCCTTTAGATAAAAAGACGCAAACACTGACTTGCTTCTCCAATAGGTTGCGTCCATTATACTTCGCAGAGATCTATTTTGCTTAAAGGCCACGGAAGTTGCGACAGCTCTAACTTCGTGTGTCCTCACCTTAAGCAATGCTTGGTCTTCCTCACTCAGATGTGAATGAGCTTCTCGTATTAACAGTCTGATAAAGTAGGATAAAGCATTCTTTGACATAGGCAAAGATGGTTTCTTAACTGAACACCATAAAGCTTCAGATTGGCCTCGTAAAGGTTTAGTTCGCTTTAAATAGAACTTAAGAAACTCTCACAGGGCATAAGACTCTTTCTAGTTCATTGCCTACCATACTCGATAAGCTGGGAATATCGAACGATTTCGGCCAAGGTCGAGAAGGCAGCTCAATTTTGGCTAGAAAACCAAGTTGTAGCGAACATGTAGCTTTTTCTGACGAAAATCCGATGTTCTTGCTGAAGGCATGAATCTCACTGACTCTTTTAGCTGTGGCTAAGCATACCAGGAAAAGTGTCTTTAAGGTGAGATCTTTCAGGGAGGCTGATTGTAGCGGCTCAAACCTGTCTGACATGAGGAATCTTAGTACCACGTCTAAATTCCAACTAGGTGTAACCAAACGACGCTCCTTCGTGGTCTCAAAAGACTTAAGGAGGTCCTGAAGATCTTTATTGTTGGAAAGATCTAAGCCTCTATGCCGGAAGACCGATGCCAACATGCTTCTGTAGCCCTTGATAGTGGGAGCTGAAAGGGATCGTCCTTTTCTCAGGTATAAGAGAAAGTCAGCTATTTGAGCTACAGAGGTACTGGTCGAGGATACAGATACTGACTTGCACCAGTTTCGGAAGACTTCCCACTTCGATTGGTAGACTCTAAGGGTGGATGTTCTCCTTGCTCTAGCAATCGCACTGGCTGCCTCCTTCGAAAAGCCTCTAGCTCTCGAGAGTCTTTCGATAGTCTGAAGGCAGTCAGACGAAGAGCGTGGAGGCTTTGGTGTACCTTCTTTACGTGTGGCTGACGTAGAAGGTCCACCCTTAGAGGAAGACTTCTGGGAACGTCTACTAGCCATCGAAGTACCTCGGTGAACCATTCTCTCGTGGGCCAGAGGGGAGCAACTAGCGTCAACCTTGTCCCTTCGTGAGAGGCGAACTTCTGCAGTACCTTGTTGACAATCTTGAACGGTGGGAATGCGTATAGATCTAGATGCGACCAATCTAGGAGAAAGGCATCTATATGTATTGCTGCTGGGTCCGGGACTGGTGAGCAATATATTGGGAGCCTCTTGGTCATCGAGGTTGCAAAGAGATCTATGGTTGGTTGGCCCCAAGTGGCCCAAAGTCTCTTGCATACATCCTTGTGGAGGGTCCATTCCGTTGGAATTACTTGCCCTTTCCGACTGAGACAATCTGCCATGACATTCAAGTTGCCTTGGATGAACCTCGTTACTAGTGATATGTTTTGACTTTTTGACCAGATGAGCAGGTCCCTTGCGATCTCGTACAACGTCAGTGAGTGGGTCCCTCCTTGCTTGGAGATGTACGCCAAGGCAGTGGTGTTGTCCGAGTTCACTTCCACCACTTTGCCTCGAAGGAGAGACCTGAAGCTTTTCAAGGCCAGATGTACTGCCAGCAGCTCCTTGCAGTTGATATGCATGATCCTTTGACTCGAGTTCCACAGTCCTGAACATTCCCGACCGTCTAATGTCGCGCCCCAGCCTACGTCCGATGCGTCCGAGAAGAGAACGTGGTTGGGAGTCTGAACAGCCAGGGGAAGACCCTCTCTTAGGTTGATACTGTCCTTCCACCAAGTCAGGCAAGACTTCATCTTTTCGGAAATGGGGATCGAGACCGCTTCTAGCGTCTTGTCCTTTTTCCAGTGAAAAGCTAGATGGTATTGAAGAGGACGGAGGTGTAGTCTTCCTAATGACACAAATTGTTCCAGGGATGATAGCGTCCCTACCAGACTCATCCACTTCCTGACTGAGCATTGTTCCTTCTTCAGCATGTTCTGGATGCATAACTGGGCTTGGCTTATTCTGGGGGCCGACGGAAAAGCCCGAAAAGCTAGACTGTGAATCTCCATCCCTAAATACACAATAGTTTGGGATGGGACCAGTTGTGACTTTTCCATATTGACAAGGAGACCCAATTCCTTGGTCAGATCTAGAGTCCACTTTAGATCCTTCAGACAGCGGCGACTGGAAGAAGCTCTGAGAAGCCAGTCGTCCAAATAGAGGGAGGCTCGGATGTCCGATAAATGAAGGAATTTGGCTACATTCCTCATCAGCCTCGTAAACACAAGAGGAGCTGTGCTTAGGCCAAAGCACAGGACTTGAAACTGGTAGACAACCTTTTCGAAAACGAATCTCAGAAAAGGTTGGGAGTCCGGGTGGATGGGGACGTGGAAGTAGGCGTCCCTTAGGTGTAAAGAGACCATCCAGTCTTCCCTTCTGACCGCTGCTAAGACTGACTTTGTGGTCTCCATGGAGAACGTCTGCTTTGTGACAAAGACATTCAGAGCACTGACGTCTAGCACCGGCCTCCACCCTCCTGTCTTCTTTGACACCAAGAAGAGTCGGTTGTAGAATCCCGGAGATTGAAGGTCCGAGACTTTGACCACCGCTCCCTTCTCTAGTAAAAGAGACACTTCCCGTTTCAAGGCTCGTCTCTTGTCTTCCTCTCTGTACCTGGGAGAGAGATCGATGGGAGACGTTGCTAGAGGGGGTTTCCGTACAAAAGGGATCTTGTACCCCTCTCTGAGCAACTTCACAGATTGTGCATCTGCGCCTCTCTTCTCCCAGGTCTGCCAGAAGTTCTTGAGTCTGGCTCCCACTGCTGTCTGAAGATGCGGGCAGTCAGACTCTGCCCTTATAGGACTTGGATCCTTTCTTCTTTCCTCGTTTCCCTTCGGCACGAGCACCTCCTCTGCTGGAGGCTCTGCCACGAAAGGGCGGAATAAAACGGGACGCTGGAGTGTCCATCCTTGGTCTAGCTGACAAGGTAGGCAAAGGGGGAGCTTTGCGAGCGGAGGACGCAACAAGATCGTGAGTGTCCTTCTGCACCAATGAAGCGGCTATTTCCTTAATCAGGGCTTCTGGAAAAAGGCACTTGGAAAGAGGAGCAAAGAGAAGCTCAGATCTCTGGCACGGTGTAACTCCAGCTGAAAGGAATGAGCATAGGTTTTCACGCTTTTTAAGGACTCCGGACACAAATGATGCAGCAAGCTCATTAGACCCATCACGTACGGCCTTGTCCATGCAGGACATAATGAGCAAGGAAGTCTCTTTCTCTGTCGGAGAGATCTTTCTGCTTAGGGCTCCTAGACACCAGTCTAAGAAGTTAAAAACTTCGAAGGCCCTAAAGATACCTTTCAAAAGGTGGTCCAGGTCCGAAGATGACCAACATATCTTTGAGCGTCTCATGGCAAGGCGGCGGGGAGAGTCTACAAGACTTGAGAAGTCGCCCTGGGCAGAGGCAGGAACTCCCAAGCCAAGAACTTCTCCCGTGGCATACCAGACGCTCGATCTAGAAGAGAGTCTAGCAGGGGGAAACGCAAAGGCTGTCTTCCCTAAACTCTTCTTGGACTGCAACCATTCTCCTATCACCCGCAAAGCTCTCTTGGATGAGCGTGCGAGGACGAGTCTAGTAAAGGCAGGAGTGGTAGACGGCATACCTAACACAAACTCTGACGGCGGAGAACGAGGAGCCACAGAAACAAACTGGTCCGGAAACAGCTCTTTGAAAATGGCCAAAACTTTTCTAAAGTCCAAAGAGGGTTGAGTAGACTTAGGCTCGTCCAAATCTGATTGTGGTTCATCTATGTGTGCAGCAACATCATCATCAGAAAGTTCCTCATCCGACAACTGATGAGGAAACGGCAACGGAGTGGGTAACGGCTGGTTCGCTGAGTCCGGTCGCACGGGTGCATGCGTGACTGAGCCGGACGCAACGTCATGGAACTGCTGCCCAGTCTGTGAGCTGGCAACAACCATGGTAGCGCGGGGACGCACAGCATCAACTCCAGACTGTCTGGACTGATGTGGGTGCGCAGTGGAAACCACACTGGGTTGCGGAGGTTGACGCACCACGTCAAAACAAAGCAACTCTGACGGTTGTTGAACCTCCAGAACGTCAACGGCAACCTCCGTGCGTCGCTTAACGTCAACATGCGGCTGGCAGAACACACTGGAACGCATGGGTGGAGGAACTCTCTCAACTGGTGTGCGTGAGAAGGTTACCTCAGCGTCCACAGGACGCACAACCGATCGTGTGGAAGGTTGTAGGCTAGGTACTGCACTAGCTGGTGCGGCAGCAACCTTCTCTGCACGAAAGTCCTGCATTAGAGACGTCAGTTTAGACTGCATGTCTTGCAGTAGAGACCACTTAGGGTCTACGGGAGCAGGTGCGGCGACAGACGGTGTTACTGTCTGAAGCGGTACCGCTTTGCCTCTCTTAGGCGGTGAGCAGTCATCGGATGACGGCAGCGAGTCCGAACTGACCCAGTGGCTACAACCGGGCCGTTGGACTTGCGCTGAAGGGACCGACTTGCGTTTTAACGGTCGTGAGACCTTGGTCCAAGGTTTCTTGCGAGAAACACCTTCTGAAGACGAGGTATAAATGGGCTCTCTCGTCTTAGTTAGGTAGGAGCGATCTTGGGTAGATAAGCCCGATACCACGGAGGGAACGTCTGTTCGCTGATTAAAGCCTCTCAAACCCATATGTCGTACGACATTGCTTCTCCCCTGGACTTGGGAGCTTGCAAGAGGTCCCGGACTAGGAGGACGACAGGCACGAACAGACGAACCCTCAAGCGCAACACTATCCACAACACTATCACTCGGCACTTTAGCACTTCCCACTGCACTTTTGCACTTAAGCTCCTTTACATCCGCCATGAGCTGATTACGGTCACTAGCAAGGGACTCAACTCTCTCACCCAGAGCCTGGATGGCACGCATCATATCAGCCATCAATGGTTCCTGAGTGCCAGAAGGGGGGTTAGGAGCAACCACTACAGGGGAAGGAATAGGTTGTGGGGCATGAGGAGAGGAAATATCAATAGAACGAGAAGAACTTCTCCTAACTCTATCTCTCTCTAGCCTACGTGTATACTTTTGAAATTCGATAAAATCGAATTCCGAAAGGCCAACGCACTCCTCACACCGATCTTCCAATTGACAGATTTTATCCCGACAATTGGAACAAACAGTGTGAGGGTCGATAGAAGCCTTCGGAAGACGCCTTGAACAGTCCCTAGCATTGCACTTCCTAAATTTGGGGACTTGTGAAGGGTCAGCCATTTTGAATTGGTCAAAGGGAAATTCAAAAAACTATCAAAAAGTCATCAACAAAGAATCCGTAATCAAAAAGAGTTCAAGGATTTGTGTGAAGAGAAACCCTGCACAGCGAAAGCTCAAAACTAGAATATAGTACTTCACCAATTAGATATGAAAAACTCCAGTTTAGCAACAGCGAGTAAAGTACGTCTTGTCGACACCTCAACAGAGAGAGAATTGAGTCTTTGTTTACATTGAGAACTGGGTATCTGGTCGACAGATGGCGCTGTTGGGCACACCCGCAACCTGTGTAGCGATCGCTGGCGAGTTTTTACCGTAGAGTTGTCTGTCGAGCAACAGAGTTGCAGCTATATAATCACCGGCTAAGTTAAATATTGAAAAATATATGTAAACATCAATAATGTTTAAATATACCTAAGTATAAGAAAAGGTAAGTTAAAAAGACAAAACAATAATGGCCGTCAAGTGAGAATGGGAGCGGAGACTTCCGATCGCCATCCGAGTCAAAAGTAAAGTGGAGTATTCTCCGGTGTGTGTGAGGGGGGAGGGGTAGCTAGCTACCCCTCCCTAACTAGCGGCGGGGTAGGAAACCCTCGTTAAAACTTTTATGGCTCGTCGTTCAGCTACGCCGAAGTAATTACCCCATGTAAATAGCGTGGTTTGTATTTCAGTTACGGAACAAACACTAAATGAAATGTTATTTCCAAATTTGTTTCACAAACAAACCCATAATTAAATTATCGACACAAACGGATTTAAGTTATTCCTTACCCAATTCTGAGAGGTTGAAGATAGAGGTCTTTCTGCGGCTACAGGGACTATTCATTGGAATCCGCTTTCACTGTTAGGTGAAGGTATGATGTAAATGCTTCCAGCAGGAAGTTGTGGAACTATTCGTCACATTTCTTCTGTTGAATTAACAAATTTATATTACTATAATAGTCAAAAATGAAAAAAATATATTTGGTATAAAAATTGGCATCAACGATACTTTTCCCTGGTGAATGAACCATATTGAGAGAAGGGATTACCTTAAACATGATTTTTTTTTTACTCCACTACGGAGAACGTATCTGATCATGGCCTACTGATATTCTGTGTATATGTACCTGTATCAGGATCTACAAAGAGTTCCGAGTGATTAAACATATATATATTCAACACTGGCAAAATCATTACCAGTGCTCCATTTTGAATTACCCACTCCAGCTTCATGAAATGCCTTTTCTTGGGCAAAAAAGTATGAATATTCCTTGGTTAAACCCAGAGTAATCAAAGTTAGTTTTTGGTTTCCTGCTCTATTCCACAATACATCTACACACCAAACAAAGGTCTCCCTCTATCATAATTTTACCTCCCAAGCTTTGATTTATTCATTTGAATGCCAATTACGACATGCACAAAAACCGCTTAGTCTTGGCAATAATTTACTGTAACTTCCAAGCTATAAGACCAAACTTAACTACAGTATTTGTTTGATCTAGTCAAGGTTATGGGATAATCATACCTAACAGATATTTACAGAAAATGATTCACTAAGGAGTTTATACCTCACCTGTATAGGAACCTTTCCACTAAAATTCTTTCAATAGTTATTCTCCTTGTATGGCTATAAGCCCACTGACCTCAAGTCTAAATACTCATGACTTTCATCTGCCGAGGAATAGCACAGCTGTAAGGATAAATCCATGTACCAGACTCAACAATCAAAGAATTACACTCACACAAAATAACATTTTGTCTCAAGTAGAATTTCTGTGAATGCAACATAAAGATGGTTGGCGGGTCTTTTTAAACTAATTTGTTATTAACCATTATATAATACTAGTTTACTTATTTCATTGCTTATTAAACCCCACTTGCAAAATAGAATTTAGCCATTTATAAGGTATGTTAGAGGTGTTTGTATCACCAGTTAATTAGCCCAAGGTTCCTATTCAAGTTAGTCTAAGGCTTTTCCTATAATGATCTTGCCCCAAAGCTATATATCCGTTTAGAATGTGGATCACATAAAGCCAGGTACGAAATACAGTAACTTGTGGGTTAATTTAAGGAATAAAAGGCATTGTGCATCCATTAATTTCATTTTATATTTACTGCACTATTTTAGTCAGCTCAAACATGACACTGTAGGATCAAGGTAAGGTTAGGCAAGGATGGGTAGGGTGAGCTGGATCAGCTAAGGTAAGGTAAAGATAGGTAAGAGTAGGTGTGGTAAGAGCAGTTAAATTAAGGGTAGGTTAGGAATTAGTAGGCGAGATAAATGCTGGTAAGGTAAGAGCAGATTAGGTTAGGGCAGGTGAGGTAAAGACAAGTAAAGTGAGGCAAGGACAGGAAAGGTATGGTTAGGTTAGTTAGGAGTATTTTAGGTTAGGTATGGTAAAGGGTAGGTAAAGTGGTGTCAGGTACCATAAGGTGATGTTAGGCAAGGAAGAATGTCAAAGCTACATAAAATGTAGTAATAACAGTAGTTTATACGGGAATTTCTAAGACTACTCTGAGGCAGACCTAATCTAGCACGAAGCTGATGGGCCTAAAAAATTATAGGGCCGTTATAAAGTGCACTGTTTTCAGACTAGTTTCACGTCAACAAACAAACCCAAATTAACTTAAAAAC